>NW_025109727.1:341052-759588 GCF_011392965.1 Frieseomelitta varia
AAAAAAAAAAAAAAAAAAAAAAAAAAAGAAACGGCAGTAATTGCGTGAATATCAGGATTCATTTATTGCGAAATTATCAGCAAATTATCGTTGGACCCGTGACAAAATTCCTTCTCTTTAATTTCAATTTTCCTTCTTCGTTAAATATTTACTTGCCGCTTGAAGTTTGATTTTCGATAAAATTTGATTTCTGATCAATCGTTTCCACGTTCGTCCATGATCGAGAGGAGCGATCGCTCCAAATGGTAGACGTTCGTTCCATTTTTTTACTAGCTTGTCCGCCGTCATCGTCAACGATCATCGTCGTGCAATTTCAAGAAAGTGTCCTAAATCTAAGCACCGCTACTATAAAGAGGTAAGACGGCGCTTTCGATTTGTGTTCAAGCTAGCGATACCCCCTCTCCTCACGATCGTGTGTTTCTATTTATCCTCCTACGACCGGATAATTGTAATCTCGCTTATCGCTGATTTTCACATGGGATTATGCATGGCACAAGCTTTATTGATTTTTTTTTTTCAATCTCCTAGTTTCGTGTCGATCTTCCGTTTCTCGTATCAACGCACAAGCCCCTTTGTTTTTCCCCTTTGTCAAAAGTGGATTTCAATCACGTTGAACAGATCGAAAGTTGATATGCGAATACCTTTTGTGTACGTAGAATTTATGCACATTCATTTTGTTATTATTTCTTTGATCTATGAATGTATTATGTATGTGATGCGTTCCTGGGAGGAAGTTTTCTTTGAAAACGAAAGATTTCAAAACGTTTTTTATTTATTCTCAAATACATCTGCGTCTGAGCGAAAATTTTTTACCGGGAGTAAAATATAATTACAATATATATTACATATTAAAATATAATTACAATATATATTAAATATTAAAATATAATTACAATATATATTAAGTATTAAAATATAATTACAATATATATTACGGGTGTAAAATATATATTACATTATTATACGTTAACACACGGTTATATTCTTTGTCACAATTAGACTGTGGACTTTTATGCATAGACGAGAGATTAGAAAGTGCAAAAATATATACAATATTTATTACAATATTAATTAATATTTATTGCATTATTAATTTGCAATTACTGAAAATATTTATTACAATATCTATATATTACCATTATCTTTGTAGAAGTCCCAGCCTCAGTCTAATTATAAAACGTCATTAGATAAATCTTGCAAATCGAAATAAGTTTCCTCTGCAATTTGAAATGTTTCCACTTTGCCCAAGCCGATAAAGTATCGGGTCTCTCTGAAATCATCTGGAAAGCAATTCAATACGTCGATAATCAGCTTCTGAAATTACCAAAGACGTTCTTCTTCTCATTGACCTAAGCGTTAAACTCTTCGCTATAAATTCGCCGATCTTTGCACTTTGAAATAATTATCTCCTACGTGGCACAGTTCCAAATAGTCGTAAATCGGTAGTGTCTCGTGACAATATCTTTATCACAGCATCCACGTCAGTACGAACCAGATAATTTTTAACCTCTCGCGTTGTTTTAAATCAGTTGCTCCTTGATTTGGGGGAAATCAATTACGAAAACTTTGGACGTATTTACATTCGCAAGTTCTGTTTCTTCGATACTTTCGTTGCGATTCGATTCTTTCGTAAGAGGAGACAAATGGAATTAGTGTGATCGATTGCCGGCCTTTAAACAGCTTTGAGCCATTTTTTTTTTCATACTTTATCTTGATATTCGATATCGAGAGTTCTCTCATTCCTTTGGAATTCTATTTAATATTTAACATTTTATCAGAAAGATTGCGAACTCGTATTTGTGGAACTACGATTGCTTTTCTTGTCAATGTTCTCCTATTCTTCTCTTTAATTTCAAAGAGAGTGAAAAGTCTACGTAATTTCGTGAAATAATTAAATAATTTTCGTCGAGAAAGTTATTGAAAACATTTCAATACGATAAATTTCACGGAGTTTACTTTACTACTGTACAGCTATGATTGCTTTTAAAAGTTTGGACCCTTACTTTCATTTTTTATTTTTACAATTTCTCTCTCTCTCTCTCACACACACACACGCACACACACAAACACACACAGAAGGCAATTCTCTTAAGCTATTTATCTCGAGTCGGATCATTTCCTAAAAGACTATGACGATGTTTTAGAGGAATTAAAATGTGTCTTTTCAGATATTCTTGAATACGAGTATTAGTTTCTCATTGAAAGCTTTTCGAGAAAAGCTCCTCTTCATCGATCGGATTAATATTATATTCGTTGGGACTGGCATTTCAACATTGAACTTTAACAGCTAATCGAGAACAGAAATGGGGACTAGCGAACATAGTCGTGTCGCCGTACAGTTAGATTTAGATAAACGTTATCATTATTCCCGAAAGATCTTATCGCTGTTTGTTCACGATTTGTCAGACGACAGTAATAACATGTGACATCGTATTTGCACGAGAATTTACGAAATAGCTAACTGCATGGAGTACAATCGCTTCTCGTCACTGGTGCATGCATCGCAGTTTTGTATACGATGAAAAATATGTTTCAATCGACTATACAAATCTTTGTTTTGCCAATAGTGACGCAAAATTTCATTTTATTTCTTTCTTCGTATTTATGTTTCTAACCATTTATTCTGACACATTACGTTCAGAAGATTTTTAAATTTATGTTATTTCAAGTTAATGTCTGTTGTTTGATATGCAGTTTGTATGTTTCTCTCAATTATTGGTTTTAACGCGATGTAGAACGACTTGTCGTTTTACGTGTGCGTCTTTGCACGGATTTCACGATAGTTATGCATGAACGCTGGGTGCATCGGAGTCTATCGGACATGAAAAACAAAAAAAAAAAAAAAAAAAAAAAAAAAAAAAGATAGACGAGGTCTGTAGAATGCAAAATAATCTTTCATTCGAAACCGCAGTTACATCTCTCAAGTTGTTGCTCGAAATCCAGTGTTTCTCAAGCTTCATTTTACAATTGCCCTTATTAACATCTTCGCGATACTGATCGAAAAATATTGCGTAAATATTTAAAAAGAATTTGAAGCTGCATGTCCGTGTATTCAATTGAGAATTAATTTTCTACTGAGAACCAGTAGAAAATTGTTTCTAAAATTTTGGTATTCTAAGCTAACATTAGAAAACATTGAAACGTTAGTCTAAGACATAATATAAATTGAAAATTCATAAAAATCATGGACATTGTTGGATAATAAAATATTGTTCGTGGCTTGTTCAAAAAGTGTAAATAATATAAATATAACAGTTTATCATTTAACGTGATATTCATTTTCGTATTATCGAACATTGATAAACTTCATTGAATCAGTCGACTATTTTCAAGCGCTATTACTTTACGAAAGATATTTTAAAAATATCTCACATATAATCAGTAATCAAAATCATCGTACACCGTTTTGACATAACATAAAATAGAATTGTTTGAGATTGATTATTAATCCTAGAGATTAGATTAATCTAAAGATTAATCGAATCTCACGTACCTATCTCACGTTCAATTATTCGACGCAAAGTTCAAGATAGAATTTTAAGATATAAGTCGAAGCTTAAGTAAACCGTTTTTCTTCACGTGTCATTAAGATATTTTCTCAATCTCTCGTTATTATGCTAAAACAGCTTCTCGAAATACTCAATAAAATATACAAAAAAAAAAAAAAAAAGTTCAAGATCAAACGCGTACGAAACGTAACGAAATCGTACGCGCAAAAGTTCAAGATCGGCTTCAAAGATTCGCGGAGTTTCGGAGCGGCGGCTTGAAACGAATCGGCTTATCTCGCTCTATCGATGGCACAGTCGCGAAAGTTTGAGAAACGCTGGTCCGCGGGCGTGTAGCACGCCGGTGTGTTGATTTGCATAGAATGTGGCGTTGCAAAATTCGTGTGGCGGTGTGCTTAGCCGCAAAGCCCCTCCGGGTCCCGTACGGCAGAAGCAATAACGCTGAGCAACGTCTCTTCAGGAACCGATCGTTATCGAGAAAGCGGACGACGAGGAGGCCGCGGCGATTTGCCAGCCGAGCCCGAAGCCAGTCGAACACGAAGAGCACGAGGAAAAGGAAGCGACGATGAACGGGAAGATCGAGCCACCGGCACGAAACGCCATCGAGGAGTCGATCGACGTGCACGATGCACCTGAGACCGAGCAGCCGGCCGCCAGCGTCCCTGTGGCTGAAAGACCGACGACCTTGACCCTCTGCAAACAGGAAATCACCAAGGTGGACACGATGAGCCTGCTTAGCCCCGTATCACCCATCTCTAAACAGGTAAACGAACGCCCCGATATATATATTCTTACTAGTTTACTCTCGTTTCGGTGATCCGAATCGATTCGACATTGCGGATTTGTACAAAGTATTATTTCTTTATCTTTGAGTTATGTAGTGAGCTAGTTTTCTCAACTTTTTTTCTTTTTTTTTTTTTTAAATTAGTAACGTTGGATATTTAATTTTTTTTAGATATCGTAGACTGTTTTAATTTTTTTGTAGTATCTTGTACTTTTTCAGGACACGCACAGTGTCCTTTAATTGCATTTGGAATTTTTTATTACTAACAGGTACAAAGCAAGGACGATTGAACTTGGTTTTGTTTAATTTGCGAGATGCATGATAATTGAAAAATCCCTTTTACTGTGTCGATAGCTGAAAACCGAGAACGGGGAAACATAACGAGTACAATTTTGTTGGTTTTTTTTTCTGATTTTAAATTTGTTTAATTTAATGCAGTTTTCTGTAATAAAATTACAGGTGCATCTAACGTCAAAAATACCACAATGAACACTTTTCAGATCGATATTTCTGATTTAAATATTTTTCAGGGATGTTACTCGATTAAAATTAATTAAGACACACATACAGTCGTAGTAATATTTAATTGGACTTTATTCCTGACAGATTTTGCCACTGAATTTATCGAGCGACGAGGAAATAGTAGCCGGCCTGGCATTTCCTCTGGGACCACCGACCAGCGTGGAACCTCCAAAAGAGAAACCACCGCCGCCCCCGGTGGACATCAGCGACGAGGAAAATCTTCCAGTGGAACCTCTGAAGAGGTTGAACTCCACTCGCAGAATAAAGAAGGAATTACGTTCAAGGCGCTCCGATTTCCTTGGAATCGAAGGGGTACGTTGCGTTTTTTCGCGTACGAAACGAAATCGTTACCGATCTTTTCGAAGTACATTGAAATACATTGAAATACATACATTCGATCCGAAAAAAAAAAGAAAACACGCGAGACGAGACTTCTTTCGAAGACTTCTTTCCACGTCAGGCTACGATGTCGACGCTACACGCGTATCCTAACTTTCGTTTCTTCTCACGGTTTTTCCACCTCCTTCTCGATGGCTTTCACTTGTTTCCGGAAGCTGATGTGTTCCACGAACGTTGGCGCACCCGCGTTTAACGTTGCGAAAGATCATATCGCGGCCGTAACATCGTTTAATGATATTAATTGGAGCACGTGAATGGATTTACGTAACTCACGGTCGCAATTATGCATGTCGGTCCTGATGAGATTCGCATGCTCGTTCGTCGACCGCGACGAACCGTTCAGTTCTCGCGAACTGGCCCTCTCGATGGTTTCGACTCTCTCTTGTTCAATGGAAAATTGAATCTTTGAACAATCAGTTTTTGAAATTTAATTTTTTAATATTAAAAAATTTTTCTCTTCGTTCATAAATTCTTTTTATCGTTCATTTAATCGACACGATTGTTACGTGACTATTATAATTAAAGTAAGAATTATATTCAAAATGAAAAAGAAATGATTGAAAATCTCGAAATCTTCCTTCCACATTAATTCCTTTTGATTTGTTTATTTATTATTTTTGATTTTCCTTTACTGTAATTTATTTATCAATTTCTTTCTTCTAGTTTAGACCTTGATAATTGTTAATATCTATAATTACGTGGGAATAATTTGTCAGTAATTCAAGCTTAGTATTCTCCGACGCAGTTGAAAGAAACTTGACAATTCTCCTAACTACGAAAGAAATTCTAATCCAATCTACTCTAAAATTTTGAATTTTCTTTACTGTAATTTATTTATCAATTTCTTTCTTCTAGTTTAGCCCTTGATAATTGTTAATATCTATAATTACGTGGAAATAATTTGTCACCGACACAATTGAAGGAAACTTGACAATTCTCCTAACTACAAAAGAAATTCTGATCCAATCTACTCTAAAATTTTGAATTTTCTTTACTGTAGTTTATTTATCAATTTCTTTCTTCTAGGTTAAACCTTGATAATTGTTAATATCTATAATTACGTGGGAATAATTTGTCAATAATTCAAGCTTACTTATTCTCCGACACAATTGAAGGAAACTTGACAATTCTCCTAACTATGAAAAAAATTCTGATTCAATCTATTTTAAAAGTCTGAATCTATTTTCAACAGGTAAACGATGACGAATTGGAGCGCGAGTTGACCCTAACGAAACCGCCAGATATGGCTGCGATTCTGGCCGAAGAAAGACGCATCGAGCAGCTTCATCGTCGCTCGTACGACACGGACAGCAACTACGAGCAAGACTCCAGTCACGAAAGAGATTCAGGAGTGGAGTTGGGCCACGTCGAGGACTGGACGAAGCAGCCGGTCAGTCCAGACATGTCTCAACACAGTCGTCAAAGCAGCGAGCCATTCGGCGCCAGCGTGACGTCTTCGGAAGAAGATGAGATTACGAAGAAGGAAAGGGAGATCATCGAGGTCCTCGAGAAAGAGGAACAGTGGCGGTACGGCAACAATCGTGAGCTGAACAGGTAGGAGGGAATTGTCTAGGGAAATTGGTGGAGAATGTTGGGTGTATTGCAACCAAGAAGGGTGTTAGAGTAAAATCGATTGTGGTAGACAAATTTGTAAATTTTTCCTCCCCCTCCTCTTTTACTTCGAGTATTTACCGGCTTGATTTTAACGCTCGTCTCTAAATTTTATCGGCTTTCTCTATACGTATAATTTTAAGTAGAATGGATGTTCTCACTTTTATTGAATTTTACCGGAACGCTTGAGGTTTCCTTTTTTCTTTTAACGTCTCTGTTGAATGTTTGCACGAAGATATTCTTGTTGTAATCTTTTCTTATCGCTGGAAGCATGCCAGTGGAACCGAATACGCCAATGTTGCTTAGTGTATAGGGTACTGTTAGTATTTATTTTTTTATCAATTACAAGGGAAATTTTCTGTAAGATTTTATACACTGCACGAGCGTCTTTGTTGATCACTACGACGCACGATGGCGCATGAACGAAATTTGGTAGCCCCAATGGTTTAATTTGAAAGGCAGAATTCGCAAATGTAACGATTTACTATCTCGTCAGAATTTTCTTAAAATTCTGTCCGATGGATTTTCGAGGCCAGTGAATTTTAATTGTATCACAATCTAAACTAAGACGATTAATTTTTCACTCTTCGATTGATTTTTAACATATTCACTAAAAAAAAAAAAAAAAAAGATTTCAGTCGCCAACTATTTCAATATTCTACTACTAAATTCTTAGGCCAACGTACGGCGTACCAATATATCTAAGCGTGTCTTGTGTATATATATATAATGGAACTACAATATAATAAACTTGTGTATCTCGGGATCAATGTACAAAACGGTGATGAATAAAATAAAAACACTTTCATGCTGAACACAATGATGGTCTTTTCCTAGTGCTTGACTTATCTGCTCTGTCGCTATATCCTGTACGACTCTCTTTCTCTCTCTCTCTCTCTCTCTGTACAAGTAGACACAAAAAGCATGAACACAAGGTCGACTTAAGCTTAAAGTCCAGTAACCGAGAAATTCATGACGACACACAGTGACTTGGGCGAGAAATTGGCGCACAAGCTGCGCGAGCTCGAGGAAGAGAAGATGCAGTTGGAGCGGGAACGCGCCCAGGAAGCGGTTTTACGTCGGCAGGAGGAAACGCTGCGGAAGAACGAGGACAACATACGAAAGCAGGAAGAGACGTTGCGGAAGCAACAGCAGGAAGAGACGGCCAGGCAGCAGGAAGCGGCGCGTGCCGAGGCAGAGGCGAAACACGCTGAGGAGAAGAGGCAAGAAGAGGAGCTGAGGGCGCAGGCGGAACAGCTGAGGATTCAGAACGAGATTGAAGAAGAAAGGAGGGTGGCCGATGCTCGTCGCATCGAAGAGAAACGTATTAGGGCCATGGAGAGTCAAATTCGAGAACAGGAGGTATGAACCTTTTAGTTTCTTCTTTCTTTTTCCTTTTTTTTTTTTTTTTTTTCTCAGTTTTTATACATATATTCCTGTATTTTTTTATCGTGTGGGTGCGGATGCTTTGGAACACTGTGTCGAGTTTGGGTTAGGTTTGTGGCAGGAGGCATTGATACTTTCAGTTTTCAAATGTCGAAGAGTAGCTTGCAATAATTTTTGAGTGTTGAAATCTTGTCTGACTCGAGCAGGAAAAGGAAGATTGAAAGAGAAGATGAAATATTACGAGTAATAAATTGTTTGCTGTTTTTAATCGATTAATATTTTGTTGCTAGAAACTGTGACGTTTCAGTCGGATGAGCTGTTTAGTGAATTAAAATGTTTGGAATTGAATGATTTCGACACACATTTCTGTTCGAATTAGAATAGATCTCCATTTTTAAATCATAGACCTACATTTGAGAAGAACGATATTTCTTATCGAAAAAGAAAATATTTTTCATTGTAAAGAAAGGCCAACTATTCTCATAAAATCACTAAGTAATTGCATGCTGTAAATTAAGTACATCGCACTGTAAACGTTAACGGGAGTATCGTTGATAATGATTCGCAGAACACGTCGTTGGTTGGTGCTGGTTTGAACGATGAAGAAGACGAGTTTGCTTCCGGGGTAAGGGAAACAGTATCTTTCGTAACTTTCGCCGTATTCTCTCGATGCTTGCTTCTAACAGAAAAGAAGAAAAGAAAAGAAAAGAAAAAAACGAGGCAAAAAATTACAGATTTGATTTTTCAAGCTTCACGAAGCAAAAGCATAGCAAAGAAATAGAACTCTGTTGAAATAGAATAGAGAAAAAAATTTTTCTTTGATCGAAACGATTGAAGTAATAATTAATCGCAGTCGTAATTCGTGTCTGAACAGGAAGTCCTGAGAGTGGAAAGGGAATTGCTGCAGCTAGAACAGGAAGAATTGAAGCGCCAGCGAAACAATTTGGCGTATCGCGAGCAAAAGCAGCTGAAATTGGCAGAACAGTTGCAGGAACAGTGGAAATCCTTGCAAGACGTTGCGCATACATCTGCGAGTAACATTCAACAGTTCAAGAGCCAACCGCCAGTGAATTACAGATCGTCGATGCCGAATCTTCAGCTTCAGGACGTGCAAAGAAGAAGACCACCACCTCCTCCCATACCGCCGGCTAAACCGCTTCGTTTGATTGAACAGAGGCAACGAGACGTTACCATCAGGTAAATGTCATTTGTAATACGATTCTAATATGTTAAATTGTTTTCGTTAAAAATGGCTGGTGAAATGTATTATTGTGTAAATTTTTAAATTTTAAATTTTAAAATTATTGATAAAGTGTATTATTACGTAATGTATTGTTAAAATTTTTAATTTTGAAATTATTGATAAAATGTATTATTATGTAATGTATTATTAAAATTTTTAATTTTTAAATTATCGATAAAATGTCCTGTTATGTAAAATATTTTATAATTTTAAATTTTAAAATTATTGATAAAGTGTATTATTGTGTAAAACATTTTGAAATTTTAAAATTATTGATAAAATTTGAAACCGGTCAGTCAGAAAATGTCTGTAAAACATTATGAGATTTTTACTGAGAAAACTCGAGATGACAAAAAATACTCGCAATATACTCGTGTTATTATATATTATTTTTAAAGACGGTTATGTCGTGTTAGATTTGCAAGAATTTTACGTAAAAGGGACGCGGTTCGAGGTAGTCCATCGAATTGCGACAGTACAGTGTTACGTGGATGCTTCAAACAAACGCTGGTCAACAGGAAATGCAAATTAAAGACAGAATATAGCACTAGGAATCGTGTCATTTAATTTCCTGCAGAAACTTTCCGCTTTGTTGCGTCTGATGTAACGTTTTCCGTCTGGACGACACGTCGTTGCAATCCCTGAATGCGGAGCAGTCATTCGTAATCTTTGGTCAGTGGATATCGCTCGTGTTTAACATTCTTTCACAATGAACCGTCAGAAATCACGAAAAATCCAACGAAAACTGAACAAATTAATATTTGCCGTCAAAATAGTACTTTGAATAGAATTCTATGTAACGAAATGCGAGGATGAAAATGAAGATAGCTTAGGTGGATAACTTTGTGAAAAATGCGCAGGAGCAGCAGAATTCCCTCGGCAGATTCGATTCCGCAGCAAGTGGACGCTTCTTTGCGGCACAGTACGTCGGTTACGACGCTGAGCCACGCTGGTCAACAGATGAGCAGGCAAACGTTGCAAGCCCTAAGTGCAGTTCCTCGGCCGCGGATCGTTCAGAGCGATCAGTGGGTCCAACGAAGGAAGAGCGACGTGCCACGAGGCGCTCACGATTTGAACTACCAGCACTGGCTCATTCAGGTAACATGTTTCCTTGGATACATCTCTCGAAAGACGATTAAAATATAATACTTATATAATTTTAAATATATACAACGCTATATAATTAATTTTCTTGTAATTTTTATCGAATTTAAGGGGATATTGACTCCTGTTGAAACGAATCTCGGTCATTGCAATGTTAATATATTAACCCTCTTGTACTGGCAACTGGTTCGCGGACCGTAACGAGTGACCAAACCGTATACAATAATTCGTCGTTTTTTTTTTTTCTTTTGAATTCGTCGGTACGATGTTACTGGGTAGAAATTATTAGGAAGCAATAAACTTATCATTTGTTTTGCCTGAGTTACATTTAAATATACTTAAAACTGTGAAAATGTAATTTGGGACAAAAGGATGTGGGCGTCATTCCAGCGCAAGAGGTTAATATTCAAATGAGTTTATATTTGTCCGATTCTTTGGCTTTTATTGTACTTGACGGCTGGGGACAAGAATTTAGTAACGGAGTAATTGAAAATCTGTACAAATGTACAGAAGTGTAAGGAAATTATATTTACACACGGGAGTAAAGTGATAAATCAATTCTTGTCGATTTTCTTATTCTTGTATTGCTTGGTAGCCAAAAGCCATTAGTCCCAATAGAATTGTAGGAACGAAATAAAGGACATTTTATTTTTATGTGGTTTAAGTAAAACTAGAACGTTTATTAAAATGGAAATTGATGAGAAATAAAAGTTTTAAGACGTTAACAAGGAAGATTGAAGCTCAACACGACCTCGCAATTCTCTATGTCTTCACTCTTAAACGTCTCGATACTCTCTGTCTAATTCCTTCATGATTTGTCTGCTCGAAACTTTCGTCACTCGTCCACTCACGCACACAAACACAACCATACCCTTAATATTTTAAATTCTAGATCTGGGTGGCTAAAACAAACATTACCAAGCCTAGCTTTCGCTATAATTATAGATGACACTCAGAGAGCGACGTTCGTTGGGCACTGGAGAAAGTTCCGGGCCCTTTCCCAGAATTTCCCCGTCCCACAGAATATCCTGAATGATTCGAATAGAACCGAGAAAATAGCGTGTTTCACTGACATTTCGAATATGATGTGCACAGGAAGCGGAGCAGAGAAGGATTAGCGAGAAGAATCAGCGATCGCCAGCGCGGAAATCACAAATGCACGTAACAGGAACGTCGGTTCCATACGCTACGGCTCCTACGAGGTCGGACAGTAAACCGTTGCCTGACTCTATCATACAGACTCTCACGCAAAGAGTACAGAACAGAGCGCAGGAGAAGCCACTACCACCGAGGAGAAGGTCGATATATAAATTAGAGACAATTCATGTACAGGCATCGTCTGTTTTAAGAAGTGTTTATCTTCAACTTATTTGGGATTTTTACAGATTGGAGCACAGTACCAGCCAGGAACATCTCTCTGCGTTGCAGCATCAACCGCAGCAACACGTTATGCAGCCGCAGAAACCTCAACAACCACCTGCGATGAATAGTGAGAATCAGGAGAAAATGCTGAGTGTCAGTGGGAAAAAGAAGTGCTCGCATTGTGGAGATGAATTAGGTAGGCCAGAGGAGAGCAATTGGAGCCACTTTTCAGTTTCATTAAATTTAATTAAATTTCTTGAAGAATTATTTAAAAGTGGAGACAGAGATTTTCTTGCTTGAAAATTTTACAGAGTCAAATGATTATTGAACTTTTTCTTTTCTTGCAATTTGAATCAGTACGAACATAAAAATTGAAGAGCTTCTGAAAGTTACTATACGATCTTTTTTGTATTCTTTGTTCAACTTTAAATTAGGATAATGTGTCGTTAGAATATTTCGAATTTCTTAAATTTTTATTATGACACATCATAAATCTTAGTACTCTAAATAAAATGAACGTTAATTAGTGATGTGCTTGATTTTGCAAATTCTTACTCAGTTTAAAATCGTCCTCCACGCTAAATTAAATTGCTTTGAACGTGGAATGAGGTGGCTAATTTTGGATTACCAGGTCGAGGCGCCGCGATGATCATCGAAAGTTTGCGGCTGTTCTATCACATGGAATGTTTCAAATGCTGCGTGTGTCATGTTCGGCTCGGTGATGGATTAATGGGAACAGACGTGCGCGTTAGGAATCAAAAGCTTCACTGCCATAACTGCTACTCCAGTGACGACGGTATCCGCATTTAGCTTGACGTTATTTATATCTGTGATTAAAATTAGTTGAACGTCAATGATTTCCAGGCAACGATTTTCCTCCCCGTTGATCGGGATATAATAAAACAAAATTTTAATTTCACAGAGACTGCATTCGTAACTTTGAAAAACGAGAAAGTACATTTAACGAAAATTTGTAAAGTTTGAAAAAAAACAAAAAAACGATGCTATACTCGAATGTTTAATTCTTCGTTATAATTTTTATTTGTGAAAATGATGTTTTAGATGCGACCTCAATTTTTCTTCATTCTAAAGTATGTAATTACATGCTGATCATCAAATTCTTATAAAAAAAAAAAAATTATTTCTTTTGTAGCGTTTAACTCTTTCCAATACGCTCTTTTAAAATAAAAATTATGATGTTTCAGGTGTCAAGTTCAGTTGCGTGTGAAACCAAAATAGACCGGGGGCTAATGGGACCACATTGACTAACTTGAATATAGCATCACACGGCTATATTTTATAAGTTGTAGTTTAACCGCTTAGCTACCGGCGACACGCGACCGCGACACCAACGAAAACTATACCCCTTTTTTTTTCTGTACATAAAACTCTGGACGTGGTGTCCTCGTCTTGCGTGAGCTATTCCCTCGTGCCTCCTTAATTTAAAAGATACAACGTGGAATCAAGATTTCATTTTCACATAACGCCGATTTCTTTTCAATCGACTAACCGTGCAGGTAGCAACGTGTAAATAAACGTGTATTTATGTAATTAGCATAACGATAGGGAAAAGAATCCAATGAAATGGGAAATTGCAAAAGATATGATGGTAGCTATATCGATACATTGAGAAAACGTAATGTGACGATTTTTAACGCGTGGATTTACAATCGAGGAATGATTTGCATGTATATTTTTGTAATATAATTACTCCGTGTGGTATTTATGAGAGAAAAAAAATCCCTTTGATGTGTGACGGCTATAATAACGAAACCTTCTCCTGCCCATTCTCCTAATTCCTGTTTCATTCTTTCTCTCTTTAATTTTCCTTCTTCCAAATGCTTGCGAATCAATGGACGATTTCAATCAAATCGAATCGCCTCTGCGTTTCGCGAGCGATCGTTTAGATTCTAGTTGATTATTATAGATAGTACAGTTGGTTAACTGTAGAACTGCATGACAAGATGCGATTTCAAGGCTCGACTTTTGCGCTTCGTCCTTTTCCCTTCACCCTGTGTCGAAATAAAAGGAACAAAAGAGAAATATGAAGAATGTTAGATACGTCGCGCGATCCGACAACGATGACTTTTCTTCGTTGTCTCTTTTATCAATCTTTTATCGTCGTATCGCATTGAACACGCATACTTGCTGTTGTGAAATATTGTATGATATGTGTCACGTGTTATTACAAACATGTAATTTTATATTATCGAGAATAAATGTTTATTATAGCGATCAAATTGCTTGCACTGTCTCGATTTCCTGTTGAATTAATTCCACTGAATTAATTACACGGTGGTTTAACCGTCTGATTGCGGCGAATGAAAAGGCGAGCTCTTCCACAGTGGAAACTATCAATGATTCGTCGCCAGGATATATTTAGAGCCTTTGATGCTCGTAAAAGAACGAACAGAGAATCTCGCTAAGCAGATAAAAAGAGTCTGATGACGTCGAAAAGTAAGAAGTTAAAGGTCGTCGAACGTTCTAGCTTCTGGCGAACTCTATATTTATTAAACATTCTCGCTGCTGTTTTTATCACGGAGCAATTGCACCAACAAAGTCAAATAGAATAATAGGAAATAATTCAAATAGAATAAGAGTAATATCAAACAATTTGTTTATTCAAGATTAATAATCTGTTTTCATTTACAGTAGAGTAATTAAATAATGGGTAATTAAAAATACGCTCTAGCTCATAAGAACTATATTTTATAACTGTACAAAGATTTCAAGACTATCGTAAAAATGTTGGTACAATTTCTGGACAACTTTTAGGTATTGTAAATCGTATATGCTAAATTTATTTTTCACCCTATTTTTACATTTACGTTTTAAAGTCTAAGCAAGAGACAGGAGGATCGAATTTATTGTAGTAAATAAATTTCGGCGCTGATTCCTTGCTAGAATCTTATCTGAACTCGCAGAACAACAGACAAACAGTAAGAAACAGTTCCTAGAAACCTCACCTCTCAGATCCTTATCTAACAGTACGTACATGTTTTACAGAAAAATGTTCCAAGGATCCTTGACACTTTCCATTCGACGAACTTTCACTCGACTCTCCCACACGTGTTGAAACACACACGAAACGCCATCAATAGCATCACCATGGGAATCAGAGTCACAGAATTCACGTGTGCTACGCTACAAACAAAATAACAGTGTAACATAGCTTGGATATCCGTTCTGGCCCACCCTGTTTCCTTCGAGGCAATTAATTCTAGGCCGAGTTGCGTAACGTGCCAGTGAAAAACCAAAGCGGTCAAAGGGAGACGAGCCGGTGGCTGGAAACTGCGTTGCAGCTCGTCACGGTGAATTGAATTACTCAGTCACCTCTCAACACGCTTTATCAGTTTCAGTAATTCGAGCAACGTCCCTCTATTAATAGGCGAGCCGGCGCGCGTGCATCGTACGGGGATGAATCGCGACAACGTGACACCGCGTTTCTGCGATTTTGATAAATCGCACGTCATGTTCCCGGTCGTGTTACAACGGACAGACAATCAAAAGTGGACAGTTGAAGGTTTGTCATATAGATAATAGCGTCTGTCGATGATAGTTTCGTTCTATAAGATTTGAAACGAAGGGAAAAATTTGATAACGTATTTTTAGTTGAGCACTAAGAAATTGCGAGACAAAGGGTTGTTGAAATTAGATTAGATTCTTTTGTCAAAATCTTCTATAACGTGGTGCGATTCAAAAATTGTATATTCATAGAACATATTTCGATTTCGAGGCAGTGATCTTATAAATATTTCGAACTCTTCAAATGTTGTTTTTCATTCTTATGTGAAAAAGTTATTTCGACTGGAACTTCGCATAACTCTTTTATTTTTATCAGTTTTATGATCGAAAATTCAAAGCGAAAAGTTTCGAAACGTCTGACTCGTGTTTCGAATGATCTAGAAATTCCGATCCAGAGGAAAAAGATTCAGGATGATCGTGAGATTTAAAGAAATATTTTATAAAAGATGTTCAATTCAAGAAAGTTATAACGAAATTGGTGGACGAATTTATTTGTCGAAAATTCAAATACGAGTCAAGGATAATTAAATAAAAGTTTAAATTTCAATTCTATTCTTATTTCTAAAAATCTAAAAATTTAAATTTTATCTTGCTGGTACCGTTATGGGGTACCTGCGTGTAAAATACGCGTGTCTTTCTCAATTCGTTAAACACGGACAATACGAACCATCGAATTGGAGCGTAGCAGTTCTAACTACCTAGATATTTGCCGACCATAAAATTATTTACTCGTTGAATGGATAATTGATTCGACGTAATTACCTCACGCAACCGTAAATCACTCGAGTTCTTCCCGGTAACCCAAAAAACTACTTCACGATCCTCCGTAATACAAAGATTGCCCTTAATTTTCTCAAAACCACGATTTCTTTTTTTACCGTGAGCGAACAACAGCACGCGAAGTCTAGATTAGGGAATAAGAAGTCTCCGCTCCAGTTATATCAGTGCAATTTCGTAGTAATTTTCGACTTTGTCAATGCTAGAGAAAAGCTCCTTTAAAAACTGTCGATTTACTTCTATTTTCTAGATTTTACTAGTCTGACATCTTACAAAATTATTCTTATCTATAATAAGAATGATCTTATCAATGATTAATTTGATTAATTTGAATATTTTTACATTGATTCTGTAAGATCGCTTCCAATTTTTATTTATTTGTATTTTTTATTCTATTGTGTAATTACGCATGGAATTCTTTCTCCAAGAAATTAGTAAAATAAGTTAATGAATTATTTACTGAATTAGTAAGATAAAAATAATTTGATCTTTATTTAACACTTGTACGTATTAACGTGATACATATTAGCAATTTGTGAGGCCTTCTATAGTAGTTGCACAAGAATATTTCTACGATATTTAAGAGTTAATTTGCGCTGGTAAGCTAGACGTCAGCAGTCAGAAACAAAATTACTTTCTCGATAGAAACGATAGAATGGTTCGACCTTCGGATAACAAATATTTCGCGAGCGAGTTTAAATTATGGGTGATGGAGTTATCAGATATATATACCGAAGTACGTTCTATCCATCATCGCACGGGCAAAATTACTACCTCAGGTGACGTGTTTTTTTTTATTTCTTTCACCTGTTTTCTAATTACTCTTGCGATTCCACGAAAAAAGAGAACAAATATAAATCTGGAAATAACGATTCATAGAAAGAACGTACATACGTGGAGATTAGACCGTACGTGAAGATCTGCAATAGCACGTTTTGAGATTGCTAAATATGATCCAAGAAGAACCAAAATTCCCAACGTACATATATCTTTCCATTTACTATGAAATCTATTTGAAACGAAGTTCGTGGATATTTATTTAAAAATCCTTGGGCAACAATATGCTGAAATAAACTTGAAACGTCTTGCGTGAAATTCCGTTTTCTAGGAGAAAAGAGGACAGGATTTCTACAAATCAAACTGGTTTTCAATCATTAGGAGTTAGTAATGCAATGCTCTAATTCTATCGCGTTCACACGGAGAAAAGAGCGAATCTCCACATTGGTAATTCAGAATTCAGCGGAAGTATCAGGAGAATGCGAAAGTATCGAGCGAATGGAATAACGATACTTTCGTCGCAGCCGGGGTCTGCGTGTGTAGTCTTGAACTTTGGTCATCGATAATCCAGTTGAAACTTTTGCAGGAAAAGTAGCGGTCGTTCGCTGTGTTATACGTATACGTATATATGTTTTATTCTAACCACAGCCGTTGTTACATGTCAAGGAACCACGAGAGTGTCCCATCGCGGTTGACGGGGCTCTGGAGACCAGACTCGGTCACATTTTAAAGGTAACGTTACCTAGCTACGACACGTTGTTGTGCGCACGCCCCGCGCAACAGTCGTTAATTTTGCATTCCACATATTCATTGGCACATATTCGACAAATTATTTCTTCCTTTCCGTTTTATCCATTGTTCTCCAGCGGTGCAGATGGTACATTACGCGTTAATTACTTGTGTAAATTATCTTCCCATTCATTACCATGGATATCGTGGTTTCGCGCGCGGAGAGTTGGCAGATATTGCGTAACGATAATATAAAATTACACTTGCCTGTCAATTGTGAAAAACAATCTACGTACGTATGCATCTTGTTATAAGTTTGAAAGGTACTGGACGAGGATCTTGATTACTTTCTAATCAAATTCTTTTATTTTGCGGTTTCGGTGGTGGTACATGTGAAACGAAGCATACGATCGTCGTGCAGAAATTCTTTCTAATTCAATATTATCCGAGTCCAATGCGCAACAAGTTCACTCCAAGCTTCAATCGCCATTTGCGTATCTAAAAAGGCATCTCTCAATTGGGATCCACTTTTTATAAAGAAAACTATATAATAATAATTATTTAGTTAATAATTATTTAATACAGTTAATAATTATTTAGTTCGTACTAGAAATTGCACGTGTCTCAAGTTCCAATTATACAAGCATACATTATTTATTTTTAAAGTCCAGGATCCTCATAAAATTTTACAAATCTCTTCCGTTCGTCTCCTACAAACGGAAAGCAGAAACATCCAGAAACATTGTCTCAGTTCTGTGTGACATGGAAATTCTCACTTGTCTCAATTTCACGAGTTATGCACGAAGGTCCATCAGGGGACAATCGCGCGAACTCGTTTCCTTTTATTATCAAAATCAACCTAACCCAAACCAGCCCGCAGTGAGATTCACCGCGCAAATGTGATGAAACAAATAAATTCGAACGAACGAGACAGTTGTTGTCCAGACGATTGGCATCGCCGCGCCGGTGGCGTCTTCGTTTACAGAATTTCCGCGCGCTGACAAAAAGGATCTTCCGTTTTCGTCGAGCTGGCGTTTCGGCCGCGCGTGTCCCGTTTTTAATTTAGTCTACCTCGAATTGCTGACCACCGCTAACTACGCCGTCTACCAATAGGCCGGCGTCATATCCCAGTATTATCCGACGTTGGTTCGCGAGGCAGAGACGGGCTCAGTCGTATGATAAACGCGGAGCAGCCACCTGGGTGAGGAGGTGAGGCTCTGGTGCGTTTGCACATCCGTCGACGCCGGTGAATCGTGCACCACGCGAACAATGTGCTCGCGGACTCCGTGAAACGGAACCGTCACCGATGCTTGTTTAGTATTGCGGAACCCGCGTCGATCGACAAATATATACCGTGTCCTTCTGTTCGAGTCTCGATCGTCGAACGAAACCGAGAACCGCTCGCGGATTTGATATTTGAATCGTCAGACACACAAGTGAGACGGTGTTTCGTGTGTTTTGAAGGGACGTTGAGCAATTTCAAATTTTAAAAGAGCATAATTTGATGAAAAAGTGACGACGTGCATTAAATATTATCTTTGGAATTTAGTTATGATCCGTGCCATCCGTTCAGTGATACACTCGTGAAACTGAGCAATTTGTTGTCTGTTCGAGATTGAATGTTAATTGTGAGTAGTGACTCGACAATTGAGATTTCTTTTTCATATTTTAATTTCATGTCAATTGATAGGATGATTTCTAATTTGTATAATTGTAATTATAATTTGTTGAGATTTTGTTCGATTTGTCGAATCGCAAGAAAATTTGTTACAACTTTCGTGAAGATTTCTTTGGGAATTTGGAATTCGTCGAACTGGAGCGTAAGATTAGAACTTTATGTCGAGATGCGGCATCTGTTTCGTGTTCGAATCTTTCGAACGATTGTTGCAAATTGAACTTCCCGAGATATCAAAACTGTTTCCGCGAAACTCATAAATAGTTATTTCGAATGTTTCAAACATCAGTCACTAATGTAGTATAATCTATTTTCTTGCAAGCAGTGTAGAATTTCGATTTACTTCGGGGAAATGCGTGCGTTGTAAATTGAAATGTGAATTTCTGATTTGGAGGAACGCGCGAAATTTCGAGATCGAATGTAAAGAATTCCAATCCAGTACTCTGTAGTCCGTGGTTTCGTGAATTTAAAGTATTGCTCAAATAAATTTGATTTTCCGAAAAATCGAAGCAAAGAAATACTCTTCTTTAATTTGTCTTTATATTTTCCTCTGTCACGTAATGATTAATTTACGTTACACTTGTGACGTGACATATCGAATCCGTACTATTATTTCTTTGTCATTGTAATTGGACATTAACAGACCGGAACCACCGTTAGTTTTCTATTTATTAAATCACTAACAGAGGTGCTTTCTACGTAATATAAAAAAAATTTTTCTTTTATATTTTTTACTGACCAATATGGTTATTGTCTTGTTAATTTTAACAAAGTATAAAATAAATTGGAAACTGATTGAAAAGTTCATAAATATTTTATTTATCGAATACCAATAGTATGTTCACAGTTTTCTGAAAGTCATTTAAAATTTTCACCACTTTTTTACTCTTGTAAATCTTTTCGTATAATTTATGTTTGTTTATCATGTCGATCTGTCGTTTTAACAAAGCGAGACTATCGCTAATTCTGAATTGTACCGTTCTCCGTTATAGTTCACGTTTACTCCGAGACTCATCCTTGTTCTATTCTCTTATAATCTTTGTCTTTCTTAACTTTAGAACAAGCAAACGGATTTAAAATTTTCTTTTTTACAATTGCTTTAAGAGACACGGATATTTCTCGTCGAAATTTAATATTGATCTCTGTTTAGATAGAAATATAATTTTATAAATCTTTATTTTTAATAAATTATTTAAGTTGCAATAATTTATATATAGAACATTTTATATACGTATCAAAGGCCGGTTGTTCTAGTAAAAATGATAAAGTCTAAATTCCGCGAAGATGAATGAACACTCCACTGTTCTTTAATATCATATTTCGCGAGTTGAAAGAAATTTGATATGAATGAATTAGAAAGCGAATTAGAAAATGAATTAGATATGTGAGAAAATTTCTCATCATTAATGACAATACTAATTTAGTAGTAATTTAATATATCAAAATCTCAGAGCAGCTATTCTTGGAACAAAAACATTGACCATGAATCAATATTGGCCATTAAATTAATGTATCAAGGGGACAAAGTTAGATATCACGATGGAACGAATTATAGATGCTTGAAACTTAATATAGAAATTATATATAGAATAAACATTCCATTTTAACTCTCGATAAATATTCCACGTAATTATTTTTTTAACTCTCAAGAAACTTCAATTTTAATTATTTCAATTATTTTTCTCATTCAAGGAAAATTCATTGAATTGATAAAATTATTCTGTTTTTATATATATATATATATATATCACCATAAGGATCAAGAGAACAGAATTGTGGCAAGAGGATGAGCCTTCGTTGGATTCACGAAAACTTAGAAGCACCAACATGCGACGAGGAATGCAGCGACATCGATGACAGTTGCAGCGACGACAGCTACGATTCCGATCTATCGATCGGCGAGGAGAAAGGGCCGGCCAGCGAAAAGGAGATCAATGGCGATCACAGGAGGAAAAGGGAGACCAGGAGGCATCCGACCACCACAGTGAAGTTCGACGAGAACGGGTATTTGCCGATAATTAAGAGCTGTCGATAGTCGAGGATAAGATCGAATCTTCGTTACGTTGTACAGGAATTAATCGAGTTACAATTCGAACGGTAAACTTTAATTGACAATTGATTTTATTCAACGAGAACTTCTAATTAAAAAAGAAAAAAGAACAATCTTACCTATTACGAATCAATAAAAAAAAAAATAAATAAATAAACTGATGAATAATTTGACAATCGATTATCTCACTCGTGAAATAAAAATGGGAATAAGAATAATATTTAAGATGAAATTATGTATAGTGTTTGTAATTATTAGACTAAATTTGTTTGTATTTAGAAAGTTTGGAGCTATAAAGGTACGTGGAATATATTACAAAATATGTAACATATACAAAATACAGTATTTGTTGCAATATTTAATTTCTCCTTTTCTCAAGTATTTTCTCGAAAATATGAATTTTCATAAAAATACACACTCTAGTAATCATTGTACCAATTACTCCCCATTGAATCTTATTTTTATTTTATTTCATTCTTATATCACGTCAATTTCACAGTGAATCTTATTCTTATTCTATTCTACTTTAAATTTTAAAAATTCACAGAAATTCTTTAATACTTCTATTTCGAATCGTCTTTTTTCTTTTTTTTTCCACGATTTAACCAATCGATCAAAATCGAGCATCCATGTGAATTTTTCTTGACGTGTTTCTCCGCGAGCGGGTGATAAGCTAGCAACAACAATAAGTCTGCAGACGTAATTTCCCTCCAACGTGCACTTACAATAAACGTTCATTAATCACTTGAATCGATTAATTCTCCACCTAGGCCGTATACTGCGAAGTTAACAGTTTTAAATTTCCTATTATTCATGCACCGTCCCTTCTGTCAGTTCGCGAACGTTTTTCGAATCGCGAAGGTGAAATTAATCAATTCGCTGCGTGGCGAAAAGGGTCAGTGAGCACGGTGACAAAGCTGTCAAGTTTCTAGACGATGAGTACCGAATGGAAAGGATGATTATCGTAAACAAAAGCAACGGGAACGTGGTGGCTGTTGTACAAGGAACCGTAACGAGTTCATCGATCACCTAACTAGATTTATTTTCCGCCCCGTGCCGTCGTAAAGTCGCTTTGAATTTATCAATCTTCCTGACGCTCTACTTTGTAGATCGTTAAACTGCGAGTAAATCAATAATTAATTAAACGACGGGACACTTTTATAACAAACAGGCCGCCGTTTGAAATATTTTTACACGCATATGCGTGTGTACGAAATATATGTACATAGGTTTATGCTGTGAATATATATATATATTTTCTTGACTTGGAAAGGTGTGACTTTCATCTAAGAAAGATAGTTTTCGTTTATAAAAGAATTTAATTTGAACTTCGACTTCAGACCTAAGGTTAATAAATTCAGATTATATAATAAATTAAGATTATATAATATTTTGCATCTGGCAAAATAAAGATCGATTTTTCTATCTGTGAAATATTACTCTAAAATATTATAATAGATTTATCTACAATATAATATATTATATATTATTACATAACTATTATTTGTTATGTATTATATGATATATATTATTATATATTACATAAATATATTATTAATTATTCATTAATATTAATGTTATTAATATATAATAATGTAAATATAACTACGTTGAAACTGAGCAACGATACAAAGAATAATTCTACCAGAATTTACAAGTCTAACAAGTAACTCTCGAATTTTCTATGCGACTCCGTATCTATTGACAAAAATGACACGCCAAATTACTGGTGTAAGGTGAGAACCCCGAAAATCTCCTTCTGGAATCGATAGAAGAACAGTGGCAAAGTCACCCTGCGCGTCGCGATGTGCGATGTACATTCATTCGATCACTTGATTCGATTAACTTTCTGCTCTATATTGTCGCAGGGTCAATAGGTGCTATGGTGTAGGTACGGTTCACGTTATATTATTACCGGCATTCGAGCACCGTGGCAACCAGCGAGGCTGCAATTCCGCGCGAATTGCATTAAAGCACACGCACGACGCGCAACGCAAAATTAGGATCGACGTTTATGACCGTGTGCGCTCGGGTTTCAACAAATAGATCGTAGCACGCGTTCAAAGTTCAATTAACGAGGGCGTGTTTGCGCAAGACGCCAAGACATGATCATTTTTTTAAGGTGATGAATTTCAAACGAGTGAAATCATTCCGTTTCTCGTCGTGAGAGCAGCATAATTGGAATTTTCAACCCCGTGGAAACTTCGTCATTTGGTATTTTTTATTTTTTGCATCGACCTCGTCGTTCGTTGGATCATGTTCTTCTGGAAAAATTTACTGTGAAGGGACGTTAATTTTGTTTTGTATATCATGTGACAACATATGTAAGACAAGTGTAATTATTCATCGAGGATTTAGAAATTATTATGTAATAAATATGTACATAATAAATTCTAACATAGTTATCCATTGAAACTATACTTTTAAGATTCTAATACTAAATAGAATATTCAAAGTAGTCTACGGATAAAAAGAATACCACTTGTATGTAAATGTGTGCAGTTATGAGAAAATTGCAGAAAAATAAGTCTTCTAATGATCGGTAACTTCTTTTTCTATTTTGTAACGAAACTCGACCAATCGCGTGATCCGCCCTGTATACTCGTTATTGGTACCATTAGCTTGATTATCTTCGGTTGATGCTTTGCTTGTGTCGAATAAAGGCTATCGGTATCGCGTTCCTTCCCCTCGAGCATCTGTTTAAAATTAACAGGGTTGGAAAACATGCGCGGTGTAAAACAAAGCACGCTTCATTCACGAAGCCTGCTGACCTGAAAAGTCGATCGGCCCATTTTTCCAAACGTAGTGACACGTTATAAATATAGCGTGTGCCGAGCTGCTGCTTTACATTAGATCCCGTTTAGTATTACTTACCATATTCTGTTTTCATTGTCACTGTGTAGCGACAGTCGGAGCCGATGTTTTATCTCTAAATTACTTGTCACGATACTGTTATATATTTGAATATTATTCTCATTGAAAAAGTAAGAAACTGGTTGAAGAGAATTAAACTCATTAAACTCATTAAAAATTAGAAGAGTGCGTGAATTAAAATACGTATAAGAATATATTTCAGGAAATTTTTAATAAAAATCAGCGATTACGATAGAATTCCACGATACAAAATGATAATTTACATTTTCACGGTATTATTTATATCCTATTTCTGTAAATTTTCTAGAATTCGGATAGAACTGTTGAAGAAGTCATTTCTCACAACTACGATGTTGCAAAAAATATGGAATAACATAGATTTACTTTAAAGAGAAATTGCGAGCGAATCGTTGTGTCAAAGAAGTTCTCAGAAGGTCTAGCTCTGTGACATTTGAAACACACAAGTGTCTTTTATTCCTCAATAGAAGTTCGAAAGAAATTCCTGTACAATGGTCTCGAAGATCTTTCTCTCCGTCTCGTAAGATTGACGTTTAAAATTAAGTGTGTATTTGTAGACTTGGTATTTACGTTTATAGACGCCAGGTGCGTGTTCCGGAGATTCTAAACATTGAATTCTCTCTCTTACAGAACTCCGCATTACATCACGCCGGAATCGGTTAAACGGCCGCCTTACGTAATATGGGATCCCAGGAAACCGGCGCAAAATCCCGTGTACAATTGTTTGGTAATCAAATTGTTCTGTCGGACCGGATATCATCTTGGCGTGTCGGCTTCTGGACGTGTTCGAGGCTTAAGTGCCACGAACGAGCCGCATGGTAACTACAACAGAAAATAAAAATGAGAATTCCAAACGATACGTGATTAATGAAATTAATAAAAATGATTTTCAGCCTTGCTTCACATAATACCGGTGTCATTCGGAGTGATTCGAGTACAAAGTCTCGAGACCAGTTTGTACTTGGCCTTTAACAAAAAGGGTCGTTTGTACGGGGAGGTATGTTTGTAACAATACTCCTAAAATAATATCGATTTTTATTTCTAGAAGTAGCGACGTTTGTTACTTTTAAATATTTGCAATCTATTTTACGATGATATTGGTCCTTCTTAAAACTGATCTATCATCTCGATTGATACAACTGAGTTTTTATCAATTTATTCCAGCTAAACGGGAACAAAGATAACACCGAATGGGAGCAGTGGAACGTCGGCTCCTACGATGCGTTTCGGTCGCGAAAATACGCGAATCAGGGTTGGTGGATTGGAATAAAGAAGAACGGGCGAGCGAAACCGGGGCCAGAGACAAGTTGGGGCCAAAAGTCGATACAATTCCTAGCGATACGACAAGATTAACTGTATTATTCATTTCTACGAATATTTCATACGATTCCTTCAAATTAAACCACGATAAGTTTAAATACTCGAACGAGAAAAAGAAAAAAACTAAATGTAAGATTGACCAGTGGGGAACTTTTTCAAAACCTTGTTGCTAATTCGCGTGATTTTTTACCAACAACGAAAATCGACAGACAGCACGCGGGAAATAAACATAAATCACTTTCTAAAGGGAAATAAATAAATCTCGTTCACTTCCAATAGAATATAATGTTTATTATAACACTATGTTACTCAACAATGAAATAATTTGAGATTGTGCAGTCTGCTTGTGCCCTTCAACTGAAACTTCATCGCAAGTTGCAGTTTTAAATTGCAATACATATTGATTCCTTCTTTATCTTTTCTTTGTCTCTCTCTCTCTCTCTCTTTTTTAATTATATTAATCGTTGATCGAACATGCTGCAGGCAAAGTGTCGATCGAGTTTCTTAATCAGTCGAATTTGCACTGTGCTCGCAGCATTTATACAAATTCTAATTTATATTAATATATTTATATTTATTTATATGTAATTGTATATATATATATATATTTCTTATCTCTTTTGTACATCTACGTACATTGCATACACGTATATCAAAACCCTTAAGCGGAAAGCTTCAATTAAAAAACACTGGTGTTTGATTAAATACGGTAACTAGAAACATTGATCACCCTTCTTTATCCAATACGTATCAAATACGCGAAAAAAATCACAATCAACCCCGAACGAATGCGATTTAACAGTAGAAATTGGATTCACACACCGGAGAGAACGCAAAATCATGCTTAATTATCAAAAAAAGAAAGAAAAATCTTGAGTGATTTTTCACCGTCGAAATTGCACGTTTCCAATCTCTCTCCTGTAGATTTCACAGAGATTCTTCGAAGACACACATTGCACAGATGCGAAACGGAATTCTTTGGCAATAAATAACAATATTAACGTAAGCGTTTTGCAGGCAGAAAGCGTATGCAGTGATTAAAAGAGACGAACAATAGTCGAACAATGAGTTTCTTGTGCGCGCACGTTTGAATCGTAATTCGTCGTTCGTGGAATCATGCTCGATTCGAACGTGCGTGTCATGAGAGAGAATTCTCGCTCGCGGACGAGCTACTCTGTGAATAGTATGCACACGAATACGTGATGAAACGTGTAAACGTGAAACAAGCTGGACACATCATGAACGACGTTTTCTCGGGATTCTTATATCTACAATAACTTGTGATCATCCTCTCGTTAAATAAGGCAGTTATAATAAAACGCGTGTACATACTGTTCACGGAGGTATCGACGATCACATTATTTTCTTTAAGATCCCTGTTTCTTCGACATTTTCTTATCTAACGCGACGGCGTGAATTCACTTTTTCTTGGTGTTGGGGCTCGTAGACTGAAAAACACTGGACGCCGACATTAAGTTCTCGATGTACTGGCTCAGCACTTGATTCTCGCTTCTCAGCTTCAGGTTCTCCTCTTTCACGCTGTCTACTCTCTGGGACAAGTCTGGGACAACAAAGTTCATAACTTGTGATGAAAGTGATTCAGAATGAGTGAAACAGAGTTTGTCAAGTTGACGTGAATATAAAAATTGGACAGTTTTCAGAAATTTACTCACCGTCTAACGTGTTCTGAAGTTCAAGCACTTGGGCAATCAACCTTGCCTTCTCTTCCTGCTCGTCGGGGCTTATGTCAGGATCCAAGCCTATAGTCACATAACATCGAATGTTGGATAACACGTTCTTAAATATTTGTGGAACATAGTGATGCGAGACTCACTGTTGGGACTGCAACTTCCATTTGTGAACGTGGATGGTATAGAATCCATGCTGTGTCCACTGCCAAGCACGTCAGATATGTGGCAGCTGTTGTCTACGATCTCCTCTTCAGGAATTATCACTGCATAAACAAACGATCATCTCAATAGTTAGATATCTTACAGACAAATTCCTCAGAAATTATCTTTCCTTGGTAGATCGCACGAATGGAAATACAGTTTCTAAAATTTCTTTGATAAAAGAATGTGGAAATTTAATAAATAATAAAATTTAATAAACAATAAGCATCTCTGTATATCTTTTAGAGCAATGGTCAAGAATGTGGAAATTTAATAAATAACAAAATTTAATAAATAATAAGCATCTCTGTATATCTTTTACAGCAATGGTCAAGGAAACAACTCGCCACTTGGCGCGATGTAATCAACACGTATGTGTGTAAATACTCCAAAATCAATTAACTGTGTCAATCCTGAACCATGCACGCAATTTACCAAAACTTATACTTTCAAAATTTATCTGTCACTGAAACCAACGATTTGCCACAATCGGAGTAACAGAGTTCGATCTGTTCGAACCTGAATATTTAAGTACTTAAAGAAAGTAAAAAAAAGGAAGAAGAGACAAAATGTTTTAAAAACAGGTTACAACGTAGAAAGATACGACGATGGAAGCGAAACGAAGTGGGTCAGAGACGCAAGACACGAGTTTGCCTACCTTGCGGATCATCGTCTGCCAACGGTATGCTGCTCATGTCATCCAGAAGCTTGTCTGTCATCGACGTGGACATCTTGACGCGTAGGATCCTCGACGAGAGAAATAACACACTTCTCGACAAACCTGCGCGCAAGTACAACGCTTGACCCTCGGAAGCTTATCGATTTCCACGGGAAACCCGCACGAAACCGTTGCCACGTTTGCCGGTATAAATACGAGATACGATCGATCGTTCGTCACCTTACGTGGCAAACCGTTCGATCGAAAGATTGGACGATACAAATTCTTGAAAATAGCGTGTCGATTGAATCGTCGAGTTGACTCAACGTCGGTCGACAGTGCTCTTGCTCGCCATTTGCTTTCTCGCTGACACCTGCAGGCGCCTAATTTCACTATCCTATATCGATGATACCGTGGTAATCCAAAGTTACTTCGTTCTGTCATAATTTGAATAAAGGAAACGAGTTTCCATCTGATTTTATTATCTTGGAAGGTGTTGGACGAATGTACGATTGGAAGCGATATTTTTTACGCTGTTCTTTTAGTTATATTCTCCATGTTGTTATGGCATCATTGAGTTATTGATTGTGAATGGAGTTTGATTGTAGGACGATTATAAATGACTGAAGGTTTGAATGTAAGATAAGAGAGCTGTATACGAGGCTTTCAGTTAGTTTATTAATATGGTGTTTTTATATTTGGAGCACAAGGGGAAATGTGAGAAATTGGCTGAGAAAAACGGAGCAGCAGTATAGCGTCCTCTACAGTTCAATTACGTACAACAGATGGGAATGCTTCGTGCCAAACTTTTCGACAGTAGATATATTACAATTATAAACTCACGAAACCATATACACGTCCAAGCCACAAACGTATGTTTGAATGTTAATTAAAAAATTCGAATCTATGATTAAAATCGAATTTCGATACTGAGTGTAATTGTAAGATCTCAGATTTCCTTATTGGATAATTATGAAACATAAACACACAATTAATTCTGTATGAAGTTGTGAAGACGTAGAAAGCTTGTGTTTCAGAAATTATTTATTGTAAAGCTGATCAGTCAATGTCAATATCAATATTAAAATTACATTCATAAAGATGTCTAAATTCACAATTTTTTGATATAAAGGAGAAGAGTATTTCGTAATTTTTCTTTAGAAAAAAACCTCCAAAATACACTGAAGTAATACAGCAATATTTATTTTTTAAATTTGAAATAGTTCTTTAACATTACTCCAAAATTGTACCTCTAACCGTTTTTAATGTACCTTTAAAATATTGAGAATGCTGCTATGAATGAAGTGAGATCACTATTTAAAAGTACAAGAGTAATGGTTCTCATTACACTTGATTTGATTTTTAAATCAATTACTCTTTTACACATCAGTCTTTCTCTACTACATAAATTACATAAATCTTGTATAAAATGAAACACCACGGTATCTCATAAGTAATATCTAACTTTACTGTCAACATAATCATAAATCCTTCTTTCATGTAGAATCGAATGAGAACCACTTTCAAGTTCGTAACTCGAGTATCGAATATCTCATTTCTGTGAACTTTTTGTGGGCCAATGGAGCCATTCATGTTCACGTACACATTTCCTCAATGTTTCATAGTGATCTAGTATTTACGCTGGTAAAGTCCTTTAAAGAAGTTAAGGTCACTGAATTCGGAGCATATCTCCGAGAGGGATGATTGCATCGATCTGAAATAAATTGTAAAAAAATTTACTTTTGTATTTTTGAATGAAGAAGGATCTTCTTCTTAGAATAAAATGAATGACACACTTTGAAGATAGAGGCTTCAAGTTTTAAAATGTGCCCAAGTTTCTTTTTACGAAATTATAATAGCTACAATTTCTGCGATATCGAAAATTTTTTCCAACATTCGAACGACTCTATGAAATTTTATGATATTGTAATTTCCGTCTTCCAAGGAAAATAAGAAAATAAATAAAATAACCGTGTTCAAAAATCAAGTTGACGAGTGATCGTTTGTTAAAAATAATCACGCATTTAACAAAATGTTATTACGTTCGATTCGATAAATAATTTTCGGTGCAGACATGGCAAAACTATCCGTTATCTTTTAATTTTAATTCCATACGCTAGTGACGCTGCGGTGTAAAACCTGCCTGAATCGATACAGTAGAATATGACTCGAAAAACAGTAAGAGGATCCTAAAAGACTACGTATGTGTAACAAAAAAATTCATTTTATCATTCAATGATTGCGTGATTGCACATGAGATCTGCTTATATGTCTCGTTTATGATTACACATAATAAGATACCTGTAGAAACTTTCTTAATCCAATGACGGTACGAGCCTAAAGTATCCATTGTAGGTACAGTGTTTGCTGGAATAACTAAATTGCTAAATGTTGATAACATGGACGTAATTTGTAGGATTCAAACGCGTGAAAATTTATTCAACTAAAAATAAAGATAGTTTGCTCGATGAAAATCTGGAAATCAGACGATTATTAAAGGAATTAGAGAATTTTTGTCACAGAATAGATGTACTTATAACACATAATGTTTTCATTGTTCAATTATTCAATATTAGACATTACTAAATAAACTGAGCGATAATAAAAGGAAGGATTGTTTGAAACTTTTTATTAAATCTTTATATCATATGCTTGATATCTGTCGTGAAATCTGATATTTCTCTAATATCACACGAGAGTCGAATTTTTTTAATTATTATCAATTGTTATCACTCGCGCACGTGACCAAACGCAATCGCAAACTATAAAATATACTTTCCAGATTTAGGAGGGAATTTCTGAGATTTAACAATTACTCGTACCGGCGTTCAGAGTATCTTTTCTAATATAACTGGGGGAGGAGCCTTGGCATTCTTTCCTTCAATCCGCCACGTCTTTGAAGTATCACCGTCTAAATCCTACGAGGTCGAGCTGCCTTAAAAAGAGGAGTTTCCTCCCTTTGACGTTGGATTTCACGCAAGGCTAAGTTATGCGAAGATGCTCCTTGTTTAAGCGCAAATTGGGTTTGCTCGACGCGAAGTAAGAACCCTCGCGGGGCACAAAGGTCCTCGTCCTTGAAATTAATTCGCAAAAGAGACAAAGGACTATTCGGTGGTCGTAGAGCGCCGTTCAAGCTTCACGGTTGACGAACTGTCGACACGCGCCAGGCAAATATTAGTCGACTGGAAGTGGCAGTAATTGGATAAATAGTTGTCAGACCGTGTCTTCTATCCCTCTGAAATAAATTTTCATGCGAGAGACAGTGAATATGTGATCGACACTTTATTGACGATTGAGCAATTCGTTCCTCAGCTTTTTGTAAATCATAATGTGGATCGATTGCTTCCTGATAGTTCGGAAATTCCAAAGGAAGGACGTTTAAAAGAATGACGAATAAGTACAAGATATGTTTCAAAATAGATCATTATTTTTACGAATGATATGGTCATGGTAAACCATGGTAAATTTTTGTTCGTCGCTGTATCAATTTATTGATAACTAAAAAATACGAAACTTGTATGAAAAGATTGAAAGATTTATAATACGATAGAAGAAATCAAATTTTTATTTATATATACTTTACAAAAAGTCGTTGGGACAATCCATATTTGTGAAATTGACATAAACAATTGATAATTCTTACCGCTCTGACAGAGTCAATCAAATTTATAAGAAGAAAATAATATTAAACGTCTTTTAATTGTTAAATCTAAAGGAAGAAGAAATATTTTTATAAATGTGATTCGAACATACTTACATTCCAAATGTCGTGTCGCTTTTGCAACGAAGGAATGCGATGTATTATTCCTAAAAATTCATGTCGAAGTAAATTTTACAATTTCCGAAAGTTTACAAAATCACAAATTTAAAAACACAGTTCGCATCGAAAGTCAGAGTTGAAAATCGATGCTCGATTTAACTTCTAGATCTGGTCAGGGATCATCGTTTCTTCTGATTCAGCAGAATTGTGCAATTTATTTCATTATATTCGACACGCGTCGCGTTTGATCGATTTTAGTTAATCGCTCGGGGTTATATAGCAGAATTCCTAGCGTGCTGGACGCCGACGCACCTATTGATTTTACGGGAGAGGGAGGACGAGAGAGAGAGAGAGAGAGAGAGAGAGAGAGAGAGAGAAAGAAAGAGAGAGGAATAAGAGAGGACAAGGGGGTAAAGGTGGTCCGACAGTCTCCTCTGACCGATGCAGCTTCATTTCCCAGGAGCATTCACTTAGAAACATCTTTTTTACGTTCTACCTCTCGATCAATCGTCGAATAAATGACACGTTGCTACGTAACTAATTATTCGAACGTTGCGCGATAAATTGTTTTTATATTATAAATAAATTAATTTATTACAACTCGTTGTCTCATTATTCACTATAAAAAATAATATATATATATATATATATATATATATATATATATATAAAATAGTACATTTTAATCTTTGAATTTTGTGTTTGATAAAATGATTTGCTCGTAATACACGTATTTCTCAAATTTGAGAATAATTATATTGTCAAGTATAGAAATATAGCTTGGCAAAGTTAAGCAATTTTGCGACAATTATTATCAACGTTCGTAAAATTAATTATTTTGTTATTTCAATAATTTCAGGAAATTTGAGATTTTGTGTTTACAGATTTAAAAAATTTAAGTGTCTTGGTAGAATAAAGTTAAATACCCGAAGAAGTTCCACATCGATTCAGAAAATGATAATATTCAAATACTCGAGTGATTTGAAATAATACAAGAATAGACGGAGAAACTGCACATTCTGTTCTCCTTGTGAGAAAGACGATGTTAGAGAAGGGAAAAACAAGGAGATCGAAGGGATGAATCGTCTGTTGTTTGTGGATATCTCGAATGAAGTGGTCGTACCGGTTGAAGGCGAATACTTGGGTAATCCTCCGATATACGTGAGAAGAAAATCAGATTTCTTAAACGTCAGCCAGCCCAGCAAATTCTGAAGTTCAAGCTGAGCCGGGTGAAAAATTCACGGGGATTTTTTTCCACGCTCCTCTGCAAATTGTAATAGACTGTCCCTTGCTCGTGAAACACGGACCGATCGAATGGGCTGTCATCTTCTATAGACTTTCAAAAAGTTTCGAAAATATTCAGTGCAATATATGAAAATTATTTCTATTATTTAATCGCGATTCTAACTATCTTAATTGAAAGAATAGAAATAGATACAGTGTAAATTTCAATAGCGTAGAATATTACAGACAAGGAAATAAAATTTTAACTACCATTCTCTGTTTTTCAATAAATTTAAGTAATTCGTTTTTCTAAATTTCATCGACGTTAAAATATTCTAAAAATATTCGCGTAGCAATCGACGAAGGTGGCGGTGAAAGAAAATTTCAGTATTATGTTTACGAATTGCAATTACGATTTTCGGGGATACTTTCCATTACACGATGAGTTGTAATTATTTGCTTGGCATTTGTCAAACAAAAGCGGTGGTGGTAAAATATTCGCCTGTCGAACGCTTGTTTTCAATTAAATCGTTCGGCGGTGATCACAGCGGCCAACGAATCGCGACAAAGCTGCGAAACGCGACGGCGTAATTATGCGCGTGCTTCGTTTAAATTCGCCACGATAATCGATGGTCATTAAATGACAACGAGCCACAGAGAAACAGGTACGTCGCCGACTTTGCTTTTAATCCAACTTAACGGCTGAACAATTTGTCCCGGTTTGCCCGGTGTGACGCGCCAGCTTGAAGCAAATTCGTCGAATCCTTTTTTCCTGGCAATCGAAGCGGACGCAACCCCTCGTGAATTTCGTGAAAATCAAACGTATTTGCTGCTCTTATTGTCCGTCTTTACTCTGGTTCGATTTCCCGAAGATTTAGTAGGAAACGCTTAATTTTTATTTGAAATTCCAAGAAATTCCAAGGATTCGCTTAGTATTTTTCCAACGTTTTACGACAAATTATTAATGGTGTTTTTGATAAACGAGATCGTATCTCAGTATGAAACAGAACCTCCAGTTATTTAACCTTAACAATCGTTACGAGTTGCAACAAAAAAAATTTCGAAAAGGAATCCTCACAATTCCGAGAAATACACTCGGATAACGTTTAGATACACGTCGATCGATTTGCCTCGCGGAAGCATCCATTAACTTTCGATACAGCCCTTTTTTCTTTTTTGGAGCAGCGAGGAATCGCTTGACTTAGACTCGAGGTTGTTCTCTCGAAGTTCACCATGGAAAAGTTGCACGCGAAACGATTTGAGAACCGTCGCTTTAAAGCCCCACTTATCGAGCGCCTAGTTGGTATGATAATGTAATAAAATAAATGGAGGTTGCTGTTTCCCGGCGATATAGACTCTCGTTGCCTCTCTGTTCCGCGGTTCGATCTTCCTCGTTGGCGAGCCACCCTCCTCGAGCTCTCTCCTCCTCGTCGCACCACCGCCACTTTCGATTCCTCCGTCTCGTTTCGTTCGAGAGTCTCGTTCCTCTGGTTCCTCACTCCGACCCACTCAGTTTCATTTCAACGGAAGCGCCCTCCCCCCTCCCTCCCTCCCTCCCTCCCGCCGAATCTGGCCGGCTGCCGAGGGGTTGCCACGGGGATCGAGAAGGTAGAAGGGAATGGAGCTCACCTCGAAAGCGAAATACAACAAGTCCCGCCGCCATTGCTGGGTCACCCTTCAACGGGAGTTTTGTCGTTGCGTGGGGGTGGGGGTTTGACAGCCCTGTGCGACGAGTCATCCCCTTTCGACCCCGACCGAAGCTTGTGCTCGCGTGGGGTGGGGGGCTGAAAAAGGGAGAGAGAGAGAGAGAAAGAGGGGACAGAGCGTGTCTTCTGTTCCGTACTGTTCTGAGGAAAATTGAGAAAGAGACGAATGTGTTGAGAGAAAGCGAGAGAGAAGAAACAAGAGGAGAATGAGAGAGCGTTGCACTATTACGAGAGGTATCGAAAAGAAACGGTCACGTGGAAAAAGAGCAAGAGGGAGAGAGAAGAGAACGCGAGAGAGTTTGCCAAGGAGAGAGAGAAAAAAGAGAAGAGTTCGAGGGATGGAAAAGAATAAAAACAGAGGGAGCAAGAGGGTTTGTCACGTGGTGGAGAGGGATGGAAATAGAAGGAGGATATTGCGGAACGACGGAGAGAAAAGATCGTATGGAGGGGGGGAGGGGGGGAGGACGTGTGCCAGCCAGAGTGTATTTATAGGGAGGAAAGCGAGTCGAAGAAGGAAAAAGAAAACGGGATGAAGAGTGATACACACAGAGAGAGAGAGAGAGAGAGAGAGAGAGAGAGAGAGAGAGAGTAAGAAAGGGGTAGAGGAAAAGTGGAGGAAGGAAGAGAGGTCGAAAACTCCGCCCCTGCATCCGCAAAAGCGAGTCAATACCATGACCGGCCATCCTTTCTCCTCCAAATGCCCTCTCGGCTCACGGTTAAACCGGTGCGCCGCCTTTCCAACCCCTTTCTCTCTTTGTGCTCCAGCCATCGGGATATCGAAATTCGTTACGTGCCGTAGCGGCGAGGGCGCTTCGACTTGAAAGTTCCCGGCGTCACGAAGCAAACGCGTGTTTTAGGAATCGATTCCGGATATAGACCGAGCGGAATTCGATTCTAAAACGCTTTCAGACATACCTGTGAGTGTCATTCCGCACCGTCGTTCCGCGACATTTATTTCGTCACATTTACTCGGGCGTTGTTCTCTTGCACAGAGAAGGAGGAAAAATCGGATCGGTAAAAGTTGTTTGGAAAGATGAATTTGTTTTCGCTTCTTCTTTTATACTTTTTCACGCGAATTTTTTAGGCGCTAAGTGTTATTTTATGATCAAAAGTACAAATTCAGATTGACGTTCTGTGAAATCAATTTTACTCCAACTGGGGACAGTGTATTTTTAGTACAAGATTCTACATGAGATTGTAAATTGTAAATTTTTGAAGTTTCCGACGAATTATTTCCGAAGATTCACGCTGTTTTAGGAAATTAAAACAACTGAAGCCAATGATATAAAGTCTGAATTTTTTTTTATTTGCTTGCTAAGTTAAACTGGACATTATGAAAATGATTCATTGCAAGATTTCGATTAAATTCGTCAGGTTAAAAAAAATTATTCGAAATTAAGCAATCAACAAAAAAAGAAATTTTTTTCCGCTTTAGAAAAACCCTCGAATGGATTTGAAATATAATTGCTCGATTAACTCTCTTATCAATAATTCCAAGACATCTCGTAACAGGCATAGAAAAGAGACGCGTATAACGCGAATAAATATCGTGCTGTGATTTCAAGACGCGAGGGACGGATCCGAAGGAAGCGAGTTCCGATCGAAAAAGTATTAAGGGTAAGTCTCTCGCCCCCGTGCCGGGGCGTTTAACTCTCCGATTGCTTTGACAACTTAAGCAGGCCCTTAAACCTTGCTCGAGCCTCGGTGTAATTTATAAGCGGCCGAGGGGGGTAATTCCGTTGGGGACCGTCAAACTGCCATGTGGCAAAACACCCGAGGGAAAGTCAGGGATTATACGGTGATAAATAAATATGTACGTTTATGCAACAACCACCGTGACTCGGGGGTTAGCGTCAAATTTCGATTCGCCGGGATTCGCCGGTGTTACCCTTCGGTTAAATAAACAGAAGTTAAAGTAGTTGGGGGTCAGGGGGGGGGGGGATCTTTGACTTCTGTCTAGGAGCAAACCGCGACTTTGTTTTAATTGGTAACGTGAAATTAAGAGCGTTTCGTTCGGTGGTAGTAACTTTGGCAATTTTAGGAAGAGGAAGATTAAAGAGAATGATAAATTTTACTCTTTACCTGAAATTAGAAAATTAAGCTTTCATTTGGTAACTTAAAATTTGGTATTTTTGAGAAAGGATTGAAGATAAAGACCAGAAAACTTATAATTTTACTCTTTACCTGAAATTAAAAAATTAAGATTTCATTTGGTAACTTAAAATTTGGTATTTTTGAGAAAGGATTGAAGATAAAGACGAGAAATCTTATAATTTTACTCTTTACCTGAAATTAGAAAATTAAACTTTCATTTGGTAACTTAAAATTTGACATTTTTGAGAAAGGATTGAAGATAAAGACCAGAAAATTTATAATTTTACTCTTTACCTGAAATTAAAAAATTAAGATTTCATTTGGTAACTTAAAATTTGGTATTTTTGAGAAAGGATTGAAGATAAAGACGAGAAATCTTATAATTTTACTCTTTACCTGAAATTAGAAAATTAAGCTTTCATTTGGTAACTTAAAATTTGACATTTTTGAGAAAGGATTGAAGATAAAGACGAGAAATCTTATTATTTTACTCTTTACCTGAAACTGGAAAATTAAGCTTTCATTTGGTAACTTAAAATTTAGTATTTTTGAGAAAGGATTGAAGATAAAGACAAGAAATCTTATTATTTTACTCTTTACCTGAAATTAGAAAATTAAGCTTTCATTTGGTAACTTAAAATTTGGTATTTTTGAGAAAGGATTAAAGATAAAGACGAGAAATCTTATTATTTTACTCTTTACCTGAAATTAGAAAATTAAGCTTTCATTTGGTAACTTAAAATTTGATATACATTTAAGAAACATAGGGAAATATTTTTTTGCACTTTCGGTAAATTGCAATCACAATAGTAACGTTAAAGTATTGAAACTGCAAGTTCAATTCGTTATGAAATTTCTTTTACTATAGATCGAAGCAAGCAGCCAACAGCTTCGATCTTTCGTCGAAACTAAAAATATTTAACATAGGTACATGCAAACATAGGAATTCTTTACTCTTAAAAGTGTGAATTTTTATTTCGTCGAATACGATGGAACGAAAAGGACGATCGTCTCTAAATAAATGGCGATGGAAGGGATTGATACGGCGTCTCTGATGCTTCTTCTTACGCATGTGTACTTTTATTACAAGTGGTTAGGTAATCGTTACAATATAGTGACTCAGTGTCTAGACTTTTACAGCAAATAGTATCACAACACGAAATATACAAGAAAAGCACAGACGTGTATCATTTTTACAGCTGTCCGAAAGTTCGTATCGGTTACTCGTATATTCGAAACCTTATCTTACATAATCTCGGAGAACCTAAATTAGTACGTGTCTCAACAAAATCACGAGTGAAATCGTAAATGAAAATTCTCGACTGCAGCGTTTTCATTGTGGGAATTTTTCGTTCGTGTAGAAAATCGTTCGCGCAGAAACCGAATGATTGAAATGACTTGGTCAACACGTCGAACCTAATGTTCGATAAACATTTTTATAATAAATAAATATGTATATATATATCTATATCTTTACGTCGGAACTGATGAGTATCCCTCGTTTCACTTAGATACCGTTGAACCATTGAACTAAATACTGTACTCGTTCGATTCGTTACCTTTCACCAAGGCTCCGTCGTTACCTCGATCCCGATCTAGTGGAAAAAAAAAAAAATGAAATCACTAGACGAGGAGGAGAATTCAGTTGAAGGGTCATTTACTTGGGGCTTCGTCCTTAGGCCAAAGCTTTTACACACAATGTAAAACGATGTAATTATCTTCGATCGATCGTTCTCGACTACTTGGTCGATTCAATTGCTTATTTTTGTTTCCTAGTCTCTTTTCCTTTTTCTCTTTCGTTTTTTTCTTTCCTCCTTCAAATTTACGCTAATCTGCATTCTAAGTTCGCGTACTCTCGCGACGAAAGGTCTTTCGTGCTCCGTACACTGCACCTGAAGAGACGTTACTAGAAAAAGAAATTTCGATCAAATTCACGACACTCTCAATGTTTATTCTATCGTTCGACGTTCGACAGCGGTCTCGTTTAAACGAAATACGCGACAGAATCGAACGTTTCGCAAAAAGTGACTCCCAGTAGCACGAGGTTCATGGAATTTCGCTTTGTCTCGCAGAGATTTCAACGTGGCACTGAACAAGAATCTCGGTTACTCGAAAGGTTACTTGTTAAACGATAAATCCGATCCCGATAATTCCAAGCGGAATATCGGCGAAGAACTGTTCTTAATTTTTATACATGTCGCACAAGACTTTCTCCATCGGTGTATTGCCGATCGTTCTGTGAAAGTATATCAGTTCCACCCTCGACGCCGGCACTGTCCTCAGCAACGGTAGTAACAGCAATAATCTGCCGAATCTCGCCGGGCTTCCTGGTTGTTGCGCTCTGGCGTGCTGACCTAACATCACCTGTGCTTGGTCCTGCAGGTTCTCTATCTGACTGGAGTCCTTCAAGCCGCGGGTCTCTGCGAAAATACGGAAACACTTCGTAATAAAATATCAATCTTTTGTAGGAAAAAACACTTACGGGAAATTCGAATGTCAGCAAATTTAACCTTGACGGTTAAAATTGTAAAATCAAACGTGGAATTCTGTGACGAATATATATAAGTATCTACGTGTTATGTATAATTTTCTACTTATTTTACAAATATTCAGATAAATTAGAAAATTATTAAAACGTTAACTAAAGATATTAAATTAAATTTGATGATAATCGAATTGATAATGTTCAAGGTCGAATAATTAATCTAATTAATTCAATTAATACTATAAAATGTATAAGAAATTTAGGAGAACTTAACGGAACTAAATGTTTTAAAAAATTAATTGGATAATTATATAATTGATAAATAAAAAATCTTAATCATAATGATAATCACAATGCTTGAAGTAGGTATATTTCACAGTATTTCAGACACTTTCAATTATTTTTATAATTTTTATAATTTTCACAAGTTAGTATAATCTCTGTAATCGTTACGTATAAATTTGTCAATACTAGATTCAACTCGTTGCCAGTCACGATTGAATCACTTGACGAAGAACACTGGAATAGTCAGAAAGTTGGTATTTCCCTAGGATGAATTAATCTCAGCACGAACCTGGTCGAAATAGTACAATGGCCTTCATGCAGGCAAATTCAGCAGGATCAACCATGACAGCCTTATATCTCTGCAAGGTGTCGTGCAAATGCCTCACATCTGCTGCCACCTGACTCGGCTTGCCTGTCGTGGTTTGCATATGAATTCCTGGATGGGGGTGCGGATGCGGCGACAGAGTCAAGGCAGTCAGTTCGGCGGAGTTGAAAAGAGGCGACGATTCGAGTGGAAGGCACCACTGGACCGCGTTCAGAAGGAAAAGTTCCGACCAGGCCTCTTCTAAAAGTATCACCTATCACACACAGGCATCTCAATCATCGGAATATCGTTTGTGCAACGAGATGGAATTATATGAATTATTTGAACAGTCCTACGTGACTGGACAACGTGATTTCCTTCTACTAACAACAAGCCTGGACAATGATTCCTAGTAAATAAATTAATTAGAAAATAAATATAGACTTGATGGAAACAATAGCAAAGAACGAGGCATCGAAGCATCTTAAAATTGTAAAGTTAATTAATTTTTGTTGTGTAACAGCGAAAGAGTTAAAGAAAGAGCAGTGTTGAACCCGTTGACTTGAATGTACCTGATCCCTGAAAGGCAAACTCGCGAAAGACGGAAGATTCTTGGCCCACTTTACAGCCATGAAGAGCAACCTAGCACTGGTTTCGTAGACCGTTTCGGCGCTAGCAGGCGAGTACAACGAGGGAATCACAGGTGGAATTTGCGTGCAACCGCTCCTTTGGGGTGTCAGTGGCTCCTCGTTTGTCACGTCTATACTATCCTCGGATGCGTTCCCTATTGCGCAGAATTATTATATGAACCGCCATTACGTTGAAAAAAAGAGAAGCGTGAATTACTTTTACTTTTCGTCGAAATAAAAAGAAATATATTCGTCGAAACATTTTTCTTTCACTTAATTGATCGACAGAGAAGATATAAAATGGACGAATACTTATTGTTAAAAGACGAACGAGTTATTCTTTTCAAAGTCAAACGACAAAAATAAAAAATGTTTAGAATAGAAAATCTTTCTTTTTTTTTTTTTTTGTTCGTTTAATTGGTAAAGTAGAGATAAAAATGGATGAATACCGTCTTCGTTATCTTGCCGCGGTGGCGTTGGAGGATTCGTCGAATTTGTCGTCGGCGCAACGGTGGGTAAAGGCAATGGTGTCGTGTATCTCGCCATGGCTAGAGACACAGGTGGTCTGAAAGATCACATTTTACAGACTTTACACATTTATCAATTCGAATCATTTCTAAAAAGTATATTTTGAATCTTCTCGCGACCATCTATGATAAACATTAGTCATACATCCCATGCACAGCAAAAATTGCTACGAGTAATTATTAATTGATCGTTTTGATAATTCGGGAGTTAAAGTACACACAACCAAAGGAAAATTAATAATTAGGGACCTGGAATTCGATTGGTGTGCCGTTCAAGCAAAGTTCTACAAAACAGGATCGATTGTGCGCGCGACTCGCGACAACTTTAATTTGCTCGCACGCGAGTTTCGTTTGCATACTTTCAGCGTGGTGTGCCCGCGTAGAAATTTCGTCTCGTCGAATTCGGGTAGGTAGGTGGGCGAATATAGGTCGGTCTGTACGAGAAATACGATCGCGATTTGCATCTTCCGCGGACGAATCGGTTGAAATCCGATTTCGAGTCGAGACTGTCGGAGAAGCTGAGAGATCGCAGATGACGGTGTGTGATAAAATTGCGGTTAATGTGCGAACTAGGCAGGAAGAACGAAAGTGAGTGTGTCTACGTAAAATTTACAGAGTTTATTATACGTCGTGTATTCGAGCATTCCTGACACTCGTATTATTTGATTAAATTAATTCCAACACATGACGGTACGATCTCTATTTTTTTGCCCAGGAATGTTATTATTTAACAATAATTTTCACAATAATTGCAGAGTTTCATTTCACTAATGTCAACGTTAATTAAGGACAGGTCTTCGCTGTTCCATCATTTCGTTTTTTTAATATTTCATATATCCACGTAACCAAATGTTGCTGAAGTTAGATCTGAAAATTACAGGGATTACAAAAATTATTTGCACGCTAAGTGAATTCAGTCCAAGTATTAAGTTTCGTGTCGTTTATCAAACTTCAAAAATCTCGTATGATCGCAAAAAAAATTTGGTAAGAATCTGACGAAAGGACGCCGCATTGTGCAAATACTCTTTGTGGTCAAGGCATTGGCACGTGGTCAACTCAGATCCCAGATCGTTCCTTTGATCCAGGAACAAGCATCTCTGAACGAAACGATCGCCGCCACCCTGTCACGTGCCACGAAGTCCGTCGCTGACCAGGGCAAGGTCAATGCCCCGTTATCCGTGCTACCATCCAAGATGGCGATTCCGAACAGCCGAAACTTCGCCAACTGCTACATGGAACTGTGCAAACAGCAACGTCTGCGCCCGTTGCCGGTCATCTGCGTCACCTTGCCTCACAGCCTAGACTTCACCACCGACCGTGTGAAGATGGACGACTGGGGACCGATCTTGAACTCCCTGTCGCTCGATCGTAGCCTACGATCGATCAGCGTGCGCAGCAGGTACCAATGCCGCAAACCGTTGGAGGAGATCAACTCGGAAGACAAGGTGAGAACAATGGGGAAGGCGCCGGTCGTGTTGTCCAGATACTTTCTCGAATGGTTGTCGCACAGCGTGGCTCAGTGCGTGAGGAACTCGCCTGTTCTCACTAACTTGGAGCTGGAGGGTATCCCCTTCCCGCCAGACTGCTTGGCGGTGCTCTGCGTTGGCCTGTCGCACACGCACACGCTGCACTATCTCTCCCTGCAGCGTTGTTACATCGGCGACAGCTCTTGCGAGGTGTTGTGCCGCACGGTGGCCGACGTGACGAGTATCCGATCGCTGAATCTCAGCTACTGCGACCTGACGTACAAGTGCGGGCCAGCATTGGCCGCTGCGTTGTGCAGGCAGAAGTTGCTGCTCTACCACGACACTTGGAAACAGTCGCTCAGGTACCAGGAACCGAACCTCGAGGCGATGCCAGGACTACGTCGTTTGACGTTGAACGACAACCCTCAGCTGGGTGATGCGGTGGTCGTCGAGCTGATAGAAGCGGTGAGGGACAGCCTTTGGTTGAAAGCATTGGACCTGCAACGCTGCGGGCTGACCGACCAGGTCGGCAAGGATCTCTTGGAGTTGTTGGATCATAACAACACTCTGAGTGTATTGGACGTTCGGCAGAACGTGAACTTGAACGAGGCACTAGTGAAGGAGGTGATCAAGAGGCTGGAGGAGAACAACGCGGAGGTCAAGTCCGAATACAGATGGTTAAGTCTGCCAAAATGCGATCGGCGAGTGGCGTCCGCTGGCGAGAAGAGGAACGAGAATCGCAGGGAACCTCCAAGGATCAGGCCGCGCAGCGCTGTAACGGAATACAAGAGGCCTTATCAGCCAGCCCACCCTAAAAGACCGAGTCTGGCCAATCTAGCGAACAACGTGAAGAAAACGAAGACGAGACCTCACGTTCCGCCGTATAACAGGCAGCCGCGTCAACAGCAGCAACAGCAGTACGTACAAAACAGCCAGGCCAAGTCGAAGATGTCTCTCCACCTGGATCTTCAGTCGCGCATTCAATCTGTGATGGGCGACGCTCGCCAGAGTAACGTTCGATCGTACGCGGACAGTGTCCAACTGGACACCGACAGGTCTGCTTCTTCGAAGAATTTAGAGTCCTCGACAAAGATCGATGCTGCGACTCAGACCGCCGACGATCATCCAGATACCGAAGATTCAGCAGAAGACGTCAGGATTCAGAAGATCCAGATTCAGTTGGTCGAGGCGAGGGCCGAGCACGATCGTCTCCTCGAGGAGATAAGTCGAAGCGGTTTGCTGCTGGCCGAGGAGCGCGAGCAACGCGAGGCTGCCGAGGAGCAGTTGAACGCGATGAAGAGCAATCTGACCGAGCTGGAGAACGCCTTGAGAGAAAAGGAAGAGAAAACGAACGGGTATCTGCTGCTTAGCCAGCAGTCTTTTGAGGAGATTTGCAGCTCCTTTGATAGGTTGCTGAGCATGCTGGACACCGTGACGAAGAATTCGAGCGCTAATCGAAAGGACACGGTCGAGGCGGCCATTGTCAGGGCTGACATAAAAAGGCGGGTCGCTTCTGTGATCCGAGAAACGAAATCGGAGAATCTCAGGCGGGGATTCATCGTGGACGTCGACGAGGACGATTCGATCCGTTACGCGGAACCGATGAAAAAATTCGCCAAATCGGAGAGCGACGTGAGATCATCGTTGCCGCCGATATCGATGTTGCATTTAGAGAGGAAAATTGGCGACAGTTCGGACGTGTGTTCACCGAATTTGCAGAGAGTCCTGCGTCACGAGAAGGATACGATATCACCAAGAGCGAGGGCCAGGGCGTTGTTCGCTCAAATTATTCAAGGGGACGCTGTGCTGGACTTTTGCACTCACATGTATTAGTATCTGGCGCGGATTCGAAAAACTGGGAGTAAGATTCTGCTTCAGGGGCGTACGGTATACGAATGCGTAACTTAATATAAGTAGTAATATACGTGGCATAGGAAACACGCGAGTAGACACGCGTCGAACCCGACTTCCAGCTGGAAAACTATCCTTTTTAAGCTGAAGCTTCGTCGATCGAGCAACTATCGAGCCGACAGCTGGAACTGAGAGACGTTAATACAACAGAGAGAAACGATAAAATATTTTATAAACTGATTTCGGAAGAAAATTTACACGTGTATATGTATGTATGCGCGTCGAAGTTGACGGAGCTTTTTTGAAGTATTATAGATTTTTACATGTAAGACGCATCGAATTGAAACAAGTTCGACGATGATGCTTCCATGAGTTTGAAAACGTATCGATGACTAAACGTTCAACGAGAAGTCGCGAAGTTTTGTACCGATTTGTATCGCTTCCTTTCTTTTTTTTTTTCTTTAAACTCCGCTATTGTAATTGAAATAAACGGCATTTATCATTTTCAACGGGTGTTGTAACGTTATAATTAGCTTGCCGCGGAAATTTATTTTCCCCGATCGATCGTAGTTTCTCTCGTTCCCATTGTGCTACACCTTCCGTGAAATTTCCTTCGTTATGTGGGTCATCGCCGCTTTCAACGTAATAATCGTAGGTTAACGTGCAAATAAAGAGCCCGATCGAGCCTGTACAGCTTCAATACAATTCCGGATCTATATCCGGATCTGTAGCGAGTGGATAAGAAAGGAGCGAAAGGTTGAAACGTCTTGCGAGTGTTCCACGATTTCGCTAAAGAGAGGTATTTACGTATGTAAATACATCTCTTGCGACTATTTGGATTTCGACAACGAAATGTTCGGTATCAACGAAAGCCAATTCGGTGACAATCGTAAATTCCAACGATCTCTCATTCATATCGGCTCTGGCTTTAAGGATTTGTTTTTTGAGAGATATATCTATCTTCTTACACGTATACGAAATATAGGAAGTGTAACGTTTCGAGATTGTGTGGTGAACGTCTATTAGGCTTGTTAAAATTAAGCTTGTCAACCCGTGCAAAATGTCGTTTCCACCACCACTCTCTGTAACTGACTTTTTCTAAAAATATTCGAACGTTTTACGCACGAGCAAACTTCTTTTTATTCGACGTCGGTACACATTCTATAGAGTAATTATAATATCGTGTATAATTGCGTAGGAAAGAACGGAATTGTTTCGCCGTGGAAGCTAGATGCTCAGCCACAACTCGCCACTGATCAATCTCTATGGACACAATATTTCTGGATCTCCTTGGTGCTTTTATATTATGTCACGCTAAATGTGAATTATGTCATACATATATTTAGAAGAATTAAAATCGATCTGGCTAAAATTAATTGTCCTTTAGACTTCTAAATGATGAATCTGTTAACAGCAGAAAATTTCTTGTCACGTGGCGCATCTTTTCAATTGTTCAATTCTTTCATTTCCCAAGAAACGATCAATCTTACGTTTAAGTCATTCTCGGCTGCTAACTAACAACTAAAATTTCGCTGCAATTTAAACGGGCGTTCAGATGAATAAAACCAAAGAGGAACCGAGGAAACGATCGCGTCTATAGTTATCCGAGATCCTCGCTCCATTTCTTCCAACGATGCACGACACACCGAGCGCGTCGTGATATCTTTTCGCACGTCGGAGTACACCGTACAGCGTATTGCGCGTATTTAGGTGACGCAAAGACGCGATGAATCGTCGAATGGATCCATGCGGTCAGTGATGGGGTGGGGGATTAAAGGTAACGGCGAGGGCTTGCCGATCGATAATCGGCGATTCATCGGGAGCAACAACGATAAGAGCAAGAGAGGCGACGACGTTGTTGGCACGTTTGATCTTCTGCTGCACAGCAGCATAGTTTTCGCCGTCGTGAGCAAGCGCGCTCGCGACACGCCACGCCGAGCGTGATCTATCATGAAAAATTACCTTTGACTAGTAGCCCGTGGCTGACCGTTTTTCAGGTAACCGAGTACTCAGGTTGGAACTAATGGAAAATCCATAGAGCGCCAAGGGGTGAACGTTAAAAGCGACAGCGAGCGTGCCGACGATGGCTCGGCGTCGATAGCCGCAGCTTTCCTCGAAATTATCACCTTTTCCTTTCTCTGCGTTGTCTCGACGTGATTGCTCCAGTTTCTCCCTTTGTCGTTGCTTCTCCTCAGTTATACCTTTACACGCTTCCCACGAAAGTGACACGATTCAAACAAACTCGTCATTTTCAACTCGAATTATTACTGCGAAAATTATTGGAGAAATATTTTTTTCAACCAATCGAGATGTAAATTTTATTTTAGAGAGGGCGGAATTGTGTTGCTCTTCCTTCTTGACCGTCACTGTGGATCGTGTGATCTGATTGTGTTTCAAAAACAGTCTTTCTTCTGGAAATATTGAATTTTCGAGCTGTGCCATTTTCTATCGCACGCGATATTGAGTTCCTTGTAAATGCACAAACAGTCCTAACACTGGGATTAGTTGCAAACTCGCTTTAGCTTATTTCAATCTATTCTTGGTATTGTTTCTATTGAGAAGCCACACACGTCAAATAAGTTCATTCGGCGAATGAAAAAGGCGTGGGAATAAGAAGCTAATGGCTTACCCAAATACACCGACGGCGACTGCTGCCTCACGAAGCGCGCGTTCCTGGTCCATCTCGACGAGAGCCTCTGGTCTAATGGTGGCAGTGTTTCTCGGTTGCCGTTCATTCTGTACCGCTGAAACAGAAGCGCACACCTTCGATGTAACGTCGATAACAGGCGTTAATTGCAGCCACGAATTAATTACACAGGGCCGTAACGTCGCCTCGCGCGCCAGCGCCATCGAGCGTAATGTTCTTTTGGGAATTTGCGCGCGGCAACGACGTGAACTACACATCGTGATTAATTGCTTGTCAATCCACAAGAAAACGAACGATCTCACTCGAGAGTTTCCACCAACGAATCAGGATGATCGTTCGATGTATTGGTAACGTGAAAAAGGGTCAATGAAAATTGATTCTGGCTCTTTGCAAATTGAGAATTTTGCTCGCTCCTGAGGAGAATGTTCAGATTAATAGTTGCAAGTAGACACGATAAAAAAATTACAATGGAAAAGTGAAAGGTATACCCAGATATGGTAATATCGCGTAACGCAAGTTTCAATCGAGTTTCCTCGTTTCATATTTATTACAATCGATTTATTGAAATTCTTTTATTCTTCAAAAATTTCAATTCAAGTTCAAAATTCAATCTTCAAGAAAGTTGCCACGAGCGAATTTACTGTAACCTGTTTGAATTAAAATCTCATTAAACTAAGATGAAGTTTTATCGTTACTCGAAACATCATGTGAAGGGAACGCGTCCTTAACAAACAGCAAGGTTCAGCGTAACAATTCACCTGTAAACGTCAAAACGCGGATCTGAATTTTAGATGACCAAGTTCGCAATATAATAACTCCCCTTTTAAGCATTATCGGCGTCGAGTTAGTCCAGCGCGCGTTGTCCGGTCGCTAAAATTAAGCAACGCTGTGATATTCGCGTTAATAATATTATGCAACACAACGCAATTCGAAGAACGTTTTCGAGGTTTCCTATTCCTGCGGGACAAAACGATCAGCTAAACAAGAGACAATCGAGCGCCGTTCACGATAATGCTCTCTCGAACAGTACATTCGTATTACACGAGAATATCGCCTCTCCCCCGTGGAGTTTCTTGGTTATTGAAATATTAGTGGAGTTCGCTGGTTCGACGAGTCTTGCCAGATTAATCGGGGAACAAACGATTGGCCACCACCCTCTCGTCAAATTCACGTAACGCAGCGTTATATCACGCCAGCGGCCTGCGACTGACAAGCGTGAATTTAACAGACGTGTAGGAATCAGCCGCGTTTATTGTTTGTATATATTGCCGTTCGATAACTCCCATTCGGCTGCCAGCTAACGGGAGAAGAGAGAGGATCCATCTCTGGGAACAAACTTTATGCATCGTGGACTACGGGAAAATCGAGCAATATTCCCTTCCTTGTATTTTCAGCGGCGTGTACTTCCCGTTGGAGTTGAATTAATACGAGGAGGAACCGAGAACCGGGAAGAAGAGGGACTCTGTTTCGTTCGTTTAATGTTTAACTTGGCGTTCTAAGCTTTGAAAATGGTTTTATCAAGGGTGAAATGAAGATACTACTGCTTGGAATTTGAAGATGGAATTTTAAGATCGACAAAAAACAAAAAACAAAAATGGTATGAATGGTTTGTCGATTATTGCTATATTATTATTGGATATTAGAAATTTATTTATTCAGATTGATATAAATTTGATATGAAAGGCTTGAACTTGAATTTTGTTTGTATCAAGAGACAAAGTAGAGACGAAGTTATTGTTGCTTCGAAATTTGAGACGTGTAATGATGAATTGTGAGAAGCGAATTGTGTAGGTAGAAAAGTGAAAAATAATATCTATATTAAATGTTACAGTTGAGATTTTAGTTATATAAAGAAGTTAATTAAAGATGAGATATAATTGTTCGAAATTTTCTGTTGTTTCAACACAAAAATAAATTGCAGGTAGAATTTTGATGTATAATGAACGTTAAAGTTCCTTTTTTTTTTTTTGTATCGTCTGACGAGACTGTCATAAGGTATTTATACAGTTGCGAAAGAAAAAAATTGCGTTATATTTGACAGAAGATAACTCAGACGATGCATAATGAGATACAAGACGGATATATATATTTTAATAACATTGAACAAAGAACATGCTCCACTTATTTTTTCCTTCCGTTCCTTTAATTAATTTATCATTTTCATTGTTCGCAAATACTTTCGAGAAACGTATGAAAAAATACTCAACACGCAAAACGAACATACTTGTACTAAATTTTTAACTCTCCCAATTTTTATATATTTAGATTTGTATATTCAAATTTTACCAATTACTGTAGCAAGGTTAGTAAAATTTTAAACTGTCCCAGTTTATGCTTTAATGTTCCCAAAAATATCTACAAACGTTTCAGCACTTTCTCGATCCATTGTTTAAATCCCGATGGATCTAGAAATCTTCCTCGTCGCCAAAGAATTACGAAACATCTGAAAAATTTATAGTTTCGTTGAGGAAGCTCATCTGGAAACAGAAGTTAGAGTGGTCAACGTCTTCGACTTTCCGAGACGCGACGCGTAGTCCCGGAAGAGAGAGGACTCGTGACGCCGGGCACATGTTAATGGCGCCGCGATTAGGGCACTCAGTGGTGTGTAATGGCGAAGCGGAATTCTTTCTTCCTTTTTTCTTTTTTTTTTTCTTCCTTCTTGCAGCTTGTCCCTTTTTAGCGTGGCACGGGTGCACAGTAATTTCGTAATAATAAAAAGCGTGTGCCGCGGCTCGCTTTACCTACGCGTCGTGCTGCCTGCTGAGCGGCTTAATAGGATCCTCCTACTTCGTCAAGCCTTTTGCATCCGACTATCCGGTCTCTTTCTCTCTCTTTCTTTTTCCTCCTGTTTTGCCGGGGGCTTTCTTCCCCCTGGCTCGCCCTCGCTCTCTCACTTTTTCTCCCGTTTACCCTATGCCGGCGGAAAAGATAAACGCCCTTCCGCACCGGTCGCGTTTTCCCCGGGAAAAATTTTTCTTGCCCGCGCGTGTAACGCGTCGCGCTTTCCCTTTTGTCTTTTTAACTCTTCAGTCCGCTTATTTTCACACGCCCCCCATCTTTCTTTTCCTCTTTTTTTCTTCCCTCCCTCTGTCGTCTTCCCTTTTCTTCCTTCTTCTCTTGTCCTTCCTTCTTTCTTTTTTCTTTTTTTTGCCGCTTTGACTTTCTTTTTTTAAATGCATCAACCCGGCGCGGTGATTCGAGGGTATTTCAGGGCACCCACGGGGGGGTAGACTTCACCCCGGAACACGTAACTCGGAAATAGATTTCGGATATCGCCGTGGCATTAGGTCGTGGTATTATGGTCTTGTAAAATGTTAGTACAGGCGTTGCGTTCTTTTACAAGAGAAGCAATTTCACGTCAAAAGTAATCTTCTCGTTTGATTTTGGAATGAAACGTGTGTGTGTTTCTTCTTGCTGCACGAGTCAATCATACAGTTTCAAAAATCCTCCTCGGTATCGTGTACAGTGCATGGTCAATAATAATTGGAGATAAAGAGAAGCTGCAGCCGTAATAAATTTTCTCTTTTCTATTTCGAGCATAGTCGTCGTCACTTAATATTTAACAAAAGTTCACGTAGCGTTTTGAAACTTTCCATCACTTCCCTTCGCCAGTAACAAAGAGTCCGAGTGACCGATCAGCAATTCCATTCATTTACCGGCACAGCGCGTCGCGTAATTCCCAAACGTAAATTACAATCGTTAATTCTTCTCGTTCGATGAAATAGAGCAGACTTTCTCTAACCCTTCCTCCCATTGGTGTCGGCGCGGCGTCTCTACTTGCGACGTACGGTGTGCAGTAGATCTCACACCGGGATAGATAAACGCCCTTTTACAGATCGTTTCACTCTCATTTGCGTGAAGCTCGCCGTGGGAGGTCTGCCTCCCCTTTTTCACTTTGCTTCTTCCGCATTTTCTCTCTCCCTTTCTTCCTCGCCCACCGTTATGACACAATTTGCGGTCGGCTCTCCTTCACTCTCCGCCTCACGGATTCCTCGCCGCGTCGTCGTCGTCGTCGTCGTCGCACGCGCCGCTGACAGTCCTTTAAAGGGCGCGGCGACGGACGACGAGCAACGAGCGCGCGGATTTTTTTCGTACGAGGACTGGTCGCACGTTGCATACGTTTATTTCCCCCAATTAACCCTTCGGGGCTTGGCGACGGCCACGCGACCGTCGCTAACGACCGCCGTGTTTACCACGGCCGGCGTCGTCGTTTTCGCCCGCCGCGGCCAACCGCACCCGTTCTCTGCATGTGGCGAGTCACCGCCGTATGCGGTGTTTGTGCGGTGTTTCTGCACTCTGCACACGCGGATTTTCATCGGAGCGATTTCACCGTTGCGTGACGCGCGATAACGATCATTTCGAGGATTATCCTCTCGCGTGACAATGGGAATTTGGATATTTCGTTGCCTACTTTATGTTGCAGTTAAATTTGGATATGAGTTCGTGTAATTCTCGATATTTTTTTTTTAATTTGTCTGCGTGTTTTCACTACACATCATGAAAATATTGAAATGTTTGTGACAACAGTTTGCGAGTAGTATGTTGCGCGTGTTGGAAATAAATGTTTTGAAACAACGCCTTTTGAATTGATTAGCAAATCTGTGATAATTCCTCATTGAACAGGATTTCTGTCAAAAATTCGTTCACGCGTATCTTCTGTACTAAAAATTACACCATCGATTGTTTTTCACTATTGTCCTCTTTGTTAATTGTCAGGCGTTTTATTTATTTGAAGAAATAAAAAAAAAGAGCGTTTAATACACGTTTAATAAACAAAATTGCAATATTTTATTCAATAACTATATATTTAAGTATAAATTTATTTAACTATATATTTAATAACTATATATATAATTAGTATATATATAATTAACTATATATTTAACTATAACTCAGGCAAAACAAATTTATTACTTCTCAATAATTCCTATCCAAAGAGAAAGCGACGAATTATTGAAATTGTATACGGTCACTCGTTATGGTCCGCAATCAGTTGCCAGCGCACAACTGGTTAAAAATACAAATTTAAAAGTACTAATTTACGCGCGACGTGTACGTATTTTATTAATACACGTTGAAAATCACGATCTCGCGAGTGTTGACGATAATTTGGAAAATGGAGGGCACCGCGAGGGATGGTTTGCCAATAATTCTCCCCGGGTTATCGATACCCGGTTAGATTATCTATTTCCGCAGGTAAGCCGGTATTCTGGGAATCAATCAACGGCCGCGTTTTTCACTTTGCCCCTCGGAATTCGAAGCGTAGGGTTCTTTATGTCGGCGACATAAATAACTGGATAAAGGAGGAGCGATTGGCGCGGGTCGGCTCGGCCCGCTTTGGCGGCAGCGTTCGATTCAACTCTTAATGCCTTCTCAGCCAGCGAACCGGCGCACCTGCCACGCCAAAAGAGCATTTCCCCCTTTTTCCATCGTTGTTCTATCGTCTTCTTCTTCTTCTTCTTTTCTTCCTTCTTTTCCCCCCGTGGAAACTTGTCCCGCGGCGCGCCGCCAACTTTCTTATTGCCGAACTTGACGTCGTAAGAAGAAATACTTGCAATTGAATCCAGGTTCCCATGGCGACCGCTACGGCCACGTTTCTATAGAACGTCGATCGTTTTCCCCGGGAAATTAAATTGGCCAGCGTCGGGAGTTACACTTCGCGACGAGCGCCGAGATATTACGCAAACTTTTGTCATTTCATCTTATCGAGATTCGCCATCTTATCGTGACTGTTTCGTTGCAGACAGTGCTTGTAGATTGTTGTTTGATTAATATCGTTTCCTGGATGCTTCCGTTTCCGCCGTGATGATTCTGTTCCATCGGGTTGGATGGATGTGTTTATTCGCGGAAATTGCCGATGTGTGGTACAATAGGAGGAAATTCAAGCGACAGAGGCACAAACATTGGCATTTCTTTGAATTTCGTTAGAAGACGTGGATACCACGGAGTCAAGAGTGTAATATAGCCGAATGAAAAATATTTAATTGGAAAATAAAGGTATGTGCAACGACTGTAGACATTTGAGAAATGCTTCTCATTTAATTTGAATTTTAGTAAGATCTATGTTTCATCTATGCGACGTAGTATTTGAAAGTTGGTCAGTTTTAAATTTTGAACATGGATGCTTCTGACTTTTTTCGAAGTTTCGTTAGAGAAACGGCGACGCTTCGTCTACGCAGTTCGATTAGCTCGTAAAAGTCGATTAAAAGGAAAGTAATTTGTTTTATGCTCACCATACAGCATCCATGAAGTGGAAGAGACATGTTCTTTAAAACGTAACAAAAAAAAAGAAAACGAGTTTCTATTTAGAACGAGTTTCTCTCAAGCGCTGCTTAAATAAGAAAACTTAATCATCCTTTACAGAATTGCTTTTTGTTTCGTCTAAAAATCAATTCTGAAGTTTTCCGCTTTCCGTTCGTGTTTGAACATTTTGAACAACTTCGTCGAACGTGGCGATTGAAAACTGAAATTTTCAATGCACGGGAAGCGAGATTATCCATCGCAAGAAGTTATCCCAAATGTATGAACTTTTTACAATGATCTTTCAACAGTATCGTCGTAATATTGTTCTTTAAATTAATGTACAACGAGGAACAAAAACTGCAACGAGGGAAATAGAAGACACGAGGCAATTTTCGTGTATATATATTTCCCGTGTAATGTTCGACTCAATTACTCACCGTCCTTATTCATTCCCATCTGCATGCATTTCTTCAAACGGCACGCCTGACACTGATTTCGGTGAGCTTTGTCCACGACACATCTTCCGGTACCGGCTTGACATCTGAACATAAAATTTTGCGATAGATACATAAGAAGGTTCCGGAAGCAAAGAACCTTCGCAAATTACCTGGACTTTCCCACGGTATTATATATAACTATATATAACTATAACTTCTCGATTCTATTAATGTTACTAACTCGTCGAACAAAATTCAAACGTTGGTCAATTAAAAATTTTCATCATTATCTTTAATTTTGTCAAATCTTCATTTTATGTACATCTTCGTTTTCCACAGCTGTGGAAAGATATTAATAAATACGACAAACATTTAATTTCTAAATATATATTTATTTTTTTATTCAACAAAAGTAATAATATATTTATAGATATTCAGATCATTTATTTTCGAGATAATTAAATTATTAAAATAAATTAATTGACCCTGATGCAAAAGGTACAAATTATATTTTACTTATAATTTTTTAAAAAGTATATTCTCATTACTTTAATTATAAATAATTTTATTAATTTTAAATTATTACTATAATATTTTTTAATATTTATTATAAAATTTTATTTATTTATATTTATTAGTATTAATAATCATATCGTACTAAATTCAAAGTTTCGTCAGTGTCAAGATTCAATTCTTCTTAATTTTATTTAATAGAAACTTTCGTCGCAAGTGTAATACGATATATAAAATTAAATTACACGAGAATTCAGGTATTCTTCAACTTTTGTTAGAAGAATTTCTTTTTAAGAAGATTTTCATTTCTATTGTCAGTCTGATTAAAATAATAAGCTATCATATTAAATTCAAAGTTTCGTCGTAAGTGTCAAGACTCAATTCTCCTTAATTTTCTTTAATAGAAACTTTTATCGCAAGTGTAATTAGATACATGAAATTCAGAAAAGATGTATGGAAATCGCACGTGACTTTTGTTAGAAGAATTTCTTTTTAAGAAGATCTTCATTTCTGTTGTCAGTCTCATTAAAATAATAATTTTATGTCGAGCGTATGTCGTGAATGACAATGTTGTCAGTGAGAAAAAGTCGAATGGAAAGAAGCTCTTTCGATTGTCGAAGTTGATCGATCCTTGACGACGACGTTTCATCGACGACCATCGTAACTTGATGGCTGTTGTCCCTTCCGAAAAAGCGACAAATTTCGAGCGCACTTGCCGGATGTCCTGGCGGCGCACTCAGAGGATGGCGTTAAATTCGATTACTTTCATTGTTCGGATAACCCGGTTATCCTTCCGAGCTGACTAACGTAAAGAGCCGACAGCTCGGGGTCACGTACCTTCTTCTTATCCCTCTTAATTTCATCGAATCCCGCGGTAGTCTCGTGATGCTTCGTTTCTTAGGGTGTTCACACAATCACTTCCTCTTTTCTTTCTCCTACCGACTAACGACGTAAAAATCGAACGCACGTGAATCATTGTTATTCGCTGTATTATATATCTTCGTTCTATTTTGTATCAAGAATCACTCGAAAAAAACTTTAAATATTGAAATAACAAAATTTCTCTTTTCTCTATAATTTACGATTGGAAACTCATTGATTCTCCTTCGTAGACGTTTGACGCTATCTAACGTATGTAAAATTAGTAACAATCCTCCGCATATTTTATAAAATTGACGAGGGTCACGCAAAATCGAATTTTAACTCTGCCACTTTATAAAAAAATTCTCGAACGCAAGAAAAGAACAGAGATTGAAATCGGAGGAGAAAGTTGCAAAATCTCATCAGTTAAGAGCAGACAATTGAATAGAAACGAAAGTCAACCCTTCCTGGTTCCCATGGACGAACGGGAGAGAGAGAGAAAAAAAAAGAAGGATGTGCACGGTGGTAATTCGACGGTAATGGCCCGGGGCTGGATCGGGGCGGTGGATCTCTGTTAGCGCGATTTTAACTAACGTCACTCAGAAAGAGGCGGCTTGATCCAGCGGCGCGACGAAAGGACGCCACTGTCCTCTCCTGAAACTATCTTGTCCCGAGGCGGTGGAACACGAAGGGCACCGAAGGGTGGCCGCGTGCTGCCGTGCCAGCAGGGTTCCTCTCGCAAATTGATTTGCGTTCACACCCCAGCGAGCCTCCGCTGTGCCGCCTCTGGCCCGTGCAACAACGGGGGAGAGGCGCTCAAATCACTCTTCGGCATTCACCCTTCAGAACCACATCATACATTTATTTACGCATCTCTCTATTCTATCGTTGGCCCGGCATTGTTTGCTTCATCGAGTTACCGGAAGCATGTGCTGGCTGTTATCGAGTCCGGAGATCGCCACCGTCCGGAGATCACTTCGATGACTTAACCCCTTTTCTGAGACATAGAAATCTGCTTGACGATTGGACTAGCGGGGAGCTGGTGTATGGTTGAATTAGCGAATTTAGTCAGGGATTGAAAGAGATAAAGAATTCATGAATTGAATTGGTGGATCACATCCTTCTCTTAAGATCGAAGAAACTTTAACGGAGGATAGTATGCGAAGGTTGGTGAGTTAACAAGTTCAGTTGATGTACAGTAAGGAGCAACATTGAATCAATAACAAAAAATTTTTAAGAAACATATTTCTTATTATATTGTTAAGTAAAGTGTAAAAACGTAAAAATAAACTTTACTATCTGATTATTTATAGTTTTAGGAAACTGAAGCTATTTTGTAACTTTTCAGATAAGATTTCTTCCTGGTTGAAAAAATTGAAACATACAGAATCAGTTTTGCGCCGGAATTGTTTCATGTTTTCAAACTTTATTCAACAATAAAAAATATTTTTCTCAAAAATTTTCACTGTACATGTGGCAAGTAAAGATTAAAGACTGAAAGAGATAAAAGAATCGATAAATTGATATGGAGATGTCAGTGACTTAACTCTTTTCTGAGATCAGGAAATCTAGTGGAGAAGAAAATTTGTAAAAACTTGTAGTTCAATTAGCGATTGGTTGAAATCATTAATTTTGTCGGCCTATATGCGTTAGAGATTGAAGGAGGTAAGAAATTAATAAATTGGCGTGGGTGGAAATTACAACTATGGATCATTTAATCACTGAGATCCAAAAATACGGTGGAGAATAGAACGTGGAGGCCGATTCGATTGATCTACGTGGCGAGTAGGCGTCAGAGATTGGAAGAGGTAAAAATTAATAAGCTAACATTGATGGAGTTCATTTAATGATTTATCTTCTTTCTGAGATGCGGGAATCCGAAGGAGTATAGAACGTTGAAGGTTGATTTAATTAGCAAATAATTGAACTGTAGATGTAATAATTGAATTAACGTGGTTTGACGATTATCTTTTATGAGATAACGAGGATCAGATTTTACTCTCGAGCCTTGATTTTCTTTTTATAATATTTTATTTCATTTTTGTGTTCATGAATGTAGTTCTTTGAGAAATTTCAAATAAAAATATATATTCCAATAAATTCGAAATAAATATTCAGTGTACATAAACATATGAGTAGGTGGAAATTTAATCAATTCAGTTCCAATTTCTATTAATCAAGCTAAGAATAAACTGGATGTTACAATGATGTGTATTAAATCAGTCAAAGACGTACATTTTAATATTCACGTCGATAGAAATCTGCCACCGATGCTTCCGACAAGAGAGAAACACTTGTGTATATCGAACACAATGTTGGAACAGTTGATCCATCGCGTGCAAAATTCAAGTGTGCCCCAATGGGAGTTGGTGCGAACTTTCCACGCAATCTGGATCATGCACGATCTACTAAATTGCATCTAACCGATCCGTGAAGTTGGACTTTAATCTGACGATTATAGTCGATACGCGACCGCGGCGCATCACGTCGAGACACATCTGTCGCGGTTCTGTGTCCCCCCCTTCGAGTAATTGGTTATCTGTGCGAAGGCTCTTCACTTTTTACCGCGTTACGTTCGTCCGATAGGAATTGATAACGAAGAATAAAAGAACGGAGCAATGAATCACGTGGTCTGTCGAGTCACATATTACGATTTTTAATTAACAAATCAAATAGACGATTATTTTTTTATAAAATAAAAATTCGTCCCTGTGTGACGTTTTCAATTAACATTGACAATTTTTAGATAACAAATATTTCGTTACTTTACAGTGTTTCATAAATTTCTCAATATTAATAATAAACTTCTTTCAAACGTATTTTTTATAAAATCCTTTCAACCTCTCGCGAAAACCCTGCAAACGTCTCTAAACTTCACCCATCTCCCTCGTTCCTATAAAATTTCCAATCAGACTCCAAGAGAACCTAAAAATTATCGCCCGATTCTCCGCGTCCCGTTCAACTCAAAAATCTCGACAGATCCGCTGGAGGACATTCAATACTTGGTTTCGTTGACGATTGTTCGCAGTCTGGTCACGTGCTGGAAGCTGTAGCATTTATTTTTCGAGCATCGGCAGGGTTAATAGTTTGTATATCGAGCATCCATGGCATCGTGTATCTCCTCGACAGGCTTAACGCGCACACCTATGGCTGCCTGGTTATCGATAGTCACGTATACGTAGTCAAAGGGATGCACGCACACGAGCCAACAGCCGGTGGGCTCGTACGTGGGCCCCGTGTAAAACGGATCGAGCGTATCAGACAGCGATTCCGAGGCTGAGAGGGATCCGATGGAGATGGATGGCCGTTCCCAGGGGATGGTAATAGTACGTCGTATACACAGGGCGGCGGGTTAGGTGGATAGGTCCTCCAGGGTTCAACATTATGCCGTTCCGCATTGTTGCCCGGTATTACGATGAGCCCACTCGACTTGGACCACATGGCGCCACTGGCTGGCCAGTTTGACATTAAACGCCGAGTAAGAGGATCCGCTGACTAATTTCTATCTCGTACCAAGACCGGAGATTTGCCCATCTCGTGGACAGTTTCTCGGAAAACGATTTTCATCGGTGTTGTTTCGAGCGATGGTTTTCTTTTTTTTTAAATCAACGCGAACCGGTCGATTCGGTTTGTTGAGTACAATTTGAGAAGTAATCAACGGTGGTTCACGAAAGAATTTTCTACACTTACATTAAAAAATACTTTTATGTATCATGAAACATTCTGAAATTTTATTAACACTGTATCGAAAGAAGATTTTTAAATTACGAGTTATTTGTCGCAAAAAGATGAATAGCACAAATAATCATCTTTTGCATATGTTAACAATTTAGTATGTTAAATTTTGTATACGTTAAAAATTCCCTCTAAAGATTAAAGAAAAAGATCTTATTTGGATCTACGAAGCATGCATTTGTACTGAATATTTTATCATTTGTAACATGTTCATTAAAAAAAAAATCATATAAACGATCGAATAGTTTCGTGAGCAATAATATACACGTATGGTATATCTGTATTCAGTAGTTTCTATTTCGAAAAAAATATTGCTCTCACACTAAATCCAGAATATTATAAATATAAAGAGGTTGTTCATCGAAAGAATGAATAATCCAAGATCCAAGAACAAATCCAACGTCCTCGTAATATCTCGTTTTATGTTTAAACACACGTCTTTTAAAGTCTTTCATCGAACTCACCTGTATATCAGCTTCCGTCTGACGCTTCTTTTGAAGAAACCGCTACATCCGTTGCAGGCGAGAATTCCGTAATGTTTCCCGGAGCTGGTGTCCCCGCAGACCACGCATATCAAGCCGAGACTGCGCGGTGGTTTGCTGCCATGTTGCGGTTGCAGTTGCTGCTGTTGCTGTTGCTGTTGTTGTTGTTGTTGCTGCTGCTGCTGCTGTTGCTGCTGCTGAACTTGTCCTAACAAATGAGGATGTCCGTTGCCCAAAGCGGTTAAATACGGTGATCTCGCGAGTGGGAAATCCGTAGGTATTCCTCTGCAAAGTGGAACCGGACATTCTTGGACAGACCTCGAGGCATAGGGATCATGACTCGAGGTCGAGCCTGTCGCTCCCAAAGGACTGTACCGCTCTGGCAATCCTGGTGAGATGACGCTGCTCTCGCCCGAGTCTGAAAGCAAATTAATGGCTTTTCAGTTAGGTTTCCCCGTCGTTCGATGGAATATTTCATTTTTCATAAAATAACGTAGTAACTGACAAAAGTGTATTCACTTGTGGACAGTGAATACGTGACGTTTGATTGAGAGAGCAATGAAATTGTACGAGCGGCGAATGAAAGGAAGTTTAAGATTCGTTACCTTTTGCATTAAGTAAATTTTACGTTTCACATTGTTCACGTAAAGTAATTTCAATGCCAATATTTACGAATTGATTCCTAAAGTCTGGTGACCAGACTTTATACAATTGTTGAATCTTTATTGAACAAACGCGTCGAATATTTACGTAACATGTTTATACACTTCTTTGTGCTTTTAGTAAATACCAAAGATTGCAAAGAAACATCTATATTTTCTCTTGATCGCAAAATAATAATCAAGCAACTTCTGAATATAGTGTGTAATTTTAATGAAACAATTTGAGATTTACGACCTGAGCTTACGATTCACGATCGATCTTGATTCATCCTATTCGATCAGATGGCTGTTACGTTCGCCTAATCCCAGAAATCTCTTCGTGCGTTCGTGTCACCGGTTCCACCCTTGATTGATTCTCATAAGAAGGGGACCGGGACTGTACATAAAATAATTGTACGCCCATGACTCCTACACAAACGTTACGGTTCACAGGGAATAATTTACGGAACAGTTAGTCGGCATCCTGAAGATTTATGGCTGATTAAATGGCCAATGATACGACAGTTATCAGTACTTTTATATTTTTATTAAAGAAATGGAATCTAGGCCAAAAATTAATTTTAGCTCGCCAAATATCGCGACGAGCACTAAATTTTGAATATTCGTTGTATTTATTTCTGTGTATTGTGTGCGGTCACTTTAAAAATAGTTTAATAATATTAATAAGAAAGAGAAATCTGTAGATACTGTTGATGAAAATTATTGAAGTACGTACAAGAAATAATTGAAAATTTCGAAATATTTTTATTTTATAGTAAACTCTTTTTAAAGAGGGAAAATAGCAATTTGCTACTGTTCGACAATCTTTTTGGTAGCATCTCTGTACAATTGACTATGATCACTTCCATCCCCACGAGACTCGTGGTTCCTTTTTTCGCATTCCCTTAAGGCTTACCGACTGGATCGCGAGGGCAAACAATATTTACATGGAGAAATGAGTTCTTAAAAACCGCGGCATAAATATTTAGAAGAAAGAGAAACGCCAGACGATTTTGTCATGGGGAGAATACAAAGTGCTCCTTTCTCTATCCTGTCTTAAATGTTGAATCAAGTTTAGACCCCCAAACTTACTCCAACGATTTAAATGAAAAGGAAAAATCGCCATTAAAAATTGTAATTATCGTTTTATAATTGTTTGAAAAGCAAAATTTCCTCGTGGCGTTATTTGTTACTTCTCCCTGTGGCTACAAATTTTTCAACTCACTCCGACAGAAGATTTAGATTTCAATGATAATTAAACTGTGGATGTTTATTCATTTTTAAAAAGTTTAAGCATAATCCATATAATAATCCATAAAATATAACAGCAGTGTAACAATACGGTTGATAAATGATACAAATTTTTATTAGACTCGTGAAAGTATAAATTCGCGGTTCAATGACGATGAATGATTCTCAATGCAGTCCAGTTCACGATTATAAGATCAGGTAGCTAACGAAATACGTAGACTGAACGTGTTTCCGATTGGAAGGAAAGTAAATTCCACTATTGACGCGTGGCACGTTAACGATATTAATCGAAAGATGGAAATGCAAAGAGAACGGAGACCGGCAGAACATCTGCGTGATCAACGAAATGTGATTTCGCCTCTCTACTCCGGCGTTTATTAGTCACGCTGGCAGCCCCCGACGAAGCGCGAGATCTCCCCGGAATCGTATTTGTCGGCTGCATCGTGCCCGATCGAAAACTCGTTCCGGTCTCGTTAATGGCCGCGGGGTCAGATAGGATCCGTTCGAATTACCATGCGAATCGACAACAGGTCGATATCAGGTTAGGGTCCCGTTCCTGACGCGCTGCGAAATAATTTAATCGCGCCCCAGTCCGCGCGGTTATTTAAAATTGACAGATTGCACTTGCCGCTTTGCAGTTGCTCGTTTAGAAGGAAAGAAAAAATGGAAAATTAAATCGTAGGGATTCTTCTGTTTTTTCTCTTTTTCTTTTTTTTTTTTTCTCGGGGAACAGAAAAATTATTATTGTTATATACTGTTTGTTAAATCATTTATCACTGAGATATGTTTGTAATTTTCTTGCATGAAGAGAGGAGACACAGTGGTAGAAAATTAGTTGATAATTGAAGGAAAGTGTACGTAAGTTTGGAAAATATAAAAATGATAGCCACATAGGTTGAAAAGTTCGTGACCTAAGTAATGTTCTGAATTAAGATATAATAAGGTATTAGAATGTCTTTTCTATATCAATTTTTAAACAGGTACAAGAACTAAATCAGTCATCTCTTCAGAAGATAACATTTCTTACTTTCTAATGAAAAACGTCAAATCGTACAACAATTTTATCTGGGAAAATTTCTTTTTTACAAAAGATTCACACACGTGGCAGAAAACTGCGAATTGCCGTGACGACTTTACAGTATCAGATTAAAGAGATACCAATCTGTAATCGTAATCAATGATCAAAGCCGTGGAGCACGTCTGAATCGTTCGCTGACACGCGTGATCCGGCTACATCAGGAAGAATTCAATCGTATGGTTTCGTCGTTACGGTTACGGGGGATGAACTCAGAGACGATCTTATTAATGCGACTCACGTAACGTCCTAAGCGTGTCGGCTTTTCGATCTCGTTAACACCCTAATACCGGCGTACGCATACACACACCAGCGAATTACGATATCGTGAAATCTCCGCTTAAAAAGACGACCAACACTGGTCACCAATGGGAATTCTATTTTATTTGTCCACTCATTTTTAATCCCCTGTAATACCGCGCGACATAGTGGATGCATATCTAGATGCTAGAATTTTGTTCTTCCTGCCAGATATTAGTGAAACGAAATTATTTACCACTGAAATTGTTACAATCTTTTTATTTATTCCTCCATCGACATAGGCCAAATTTAATTGATTTCATGAATTGAAATTAACGAAATTCGTTAATTCACTGCTGTCCGCCAGTTCATTTTTGAAATTCTAAGATTGAGCAGACATCAAAAGGGTTGATTAAAGCCCACACAAATTTGTTATTCCAAATCCTCCGTTAAGAATAATCAGACTCCGAGGCTCTCCCACTTTATCAATCTAATTTTCTCCAATAAATCCCCTGTTACAGTATCATCCACCCCTGGAGACGCACATTTCAACCTTCCCCAAATGACTTCTAAGGTTCGCTGTAATCCTCCGCAGTCTCTACTTTCCATTCAGCTTTGTTGATCAAGAATACAACCACTCTACAATTTTCACACAAATTCTTTAAAATTCTTTGCAAACGCGTTTAAATTCGCAGCCTAACAATTGGCTACTTTTCTTTTCGAAAATTCGACGTCAGGGTAATATTATTAATCAGCTGTTAAGCGCTAGAAATCACATAACGTTGAAATGAACCTGTCTATTCGAACTTTCATTTCTTTCGTTCCTGCCTCTCTTTTAGCTCCACGCAACGCCACGCCATCAAGGCTAATCAAATCTCGACGGCAGCTCGCGAAATGCCACCGCGAGTGGCAGGATAAGGTTAGAGGAGAAGGGAAAAATGATTATGCTGCCGTATGGTGACCAACGCGCGATACGCGAACCTCGCGACGTGCACGCTAGACGAAAGCAGGGGCGTCAAATTTCATTAGCATATCAATGCTGGCGGATGGCAAGGCGCCACCTGCGCCCCTGTATTATGGGATCATCGAGGAATGGGGGAGGGTGAGGTAGCGCGCGAAATGACGACCAACAAAGGGGACGTTGGCCGAGAAGCTCGGGGGAGGAAAAAAAAGAAGGGGTTTCGTAACTACCGGCCACCACTTCGACCACCCTCCGCCCTCGCACCCTTCGCCCAATCTCGACTAATTGTTACCGCATTAGGGAGACACCGACCTCGTCTGGAATGGTGTCTCGCAACGGTAACGAGTCGCGATTTCGAACATCTGGTTAAATTCGTCTCGGCGTACTTACTGGATGTCTACAGTCACTACGTTCTTTATAGATTCGGAAATGGAAAACTACATGTAATTTGGCAAAATATTAAAAATTATATTAATAACATTATAGATTAAGATATGAAATATGAAAGAAATAAAAATAATATTTTGGAATTATAACTTGTATCCCGATTTTAACACGTCGAAATATTTTAATTGCAAATTTTTGGAATTAATCTGAAATTTCCAAGTAAGAGGACTGATAGAACGTTTGGTGATAAAGTTTAAATGGTAAAAATAAATCTGCGCCTTTGCCATCTGATTCGAATGCACAAAGAGGCAACGATCTCTCTTTCTTCGTTTGACGCTCAGGAAAATCATGCACTGCTAAATTCTTCGGGTCACTCGAAATCTGATTACTCTAATGGCATAATTTCGTTGGCCGCGCTGCACCCTCTTTTTCCACTTGTCACCCTACAACTACGATTCGCATAAAAGTACGTCGGGGGTTGATTTATATGTGTAGCTTGCCGCTTTGAACGTGCGTTAATGAAACTGTTCGTTTCTAAACGTGCGACGAGTCTGATGCTCGTTAAATGATAATTCTAAACCGAGAAATATAGATAATTGTTAATGTGGAATAATTTTGAGAAGCAATGTTTTGCTGTTTCTGAAACACTATGACGCAATGTTTTCCTTTCCTCGATCACAGAAGTGAATTCTTCCTCGATATTTTCACGTCTGAAATAACAGTCTTGAATTTTATCGGTACTTTGGATTAAACAGTTAAAAAATATGATTTTTTTTAATTCTGGCTCGATCGATCGAGTATTATGAGAAGCTTGAATTGTGAGGTAAGTAGCGACCGCGTGCGGGCCATATGATTGCCTTAACATAGTTTATCTAAAAAGCGGTACATAGGACAATCGATTCTAGAGGACACTAATCGTAACTATAACGCGCGGGTCATCGTCCAGGAAGAACAGCACTAAGTGATCTTAAAATAGAAGAAATTTCTTTCATTAGGACGAGAAGTTCAACGTCCCTCTTGCAAAATGATTCTATTCTAATAATTAAATTGTAGAAAATGGCTGAAACAAATAACTCTTTAATCAAAAATACCGATGAAATACAATTCCTTTCGAGAAGTCGATTCTAACAGCAATGTTTGTGATGAAGTTGGAGAAACCGAGTGTAAATGTTCATTACAAGAATTGATACAAAGGTTAGAAATTACGATAAAATTGTCGAAATATTTAGAAACATGTACAAATTTTATTTTTATATCGATGCCAACAGAATGAAGAATTTTTTTCTTTTAATTATGATTTTAACATCAATCTTGCATTTATTTCAACCTTCCTTCCCAAATAACGATTCATTCGTGTCAACTCACCGTGTCGAATGCTCAAAGGGCTGGTAGGACTTCTCGGATGCTCCGGGGGTGGTTCATTCTGCGGTTGTTGATGCTGATGCTGGTGTTCCTCCGAAGTAGTGACCGGCGTTGTCCCATTCATGGTGTATCAACGAACATTCCTCGTTATATAAAAGGCAATATACTGCAACATATCACAGTACCTTACCGTTATTATACTGCATCAATAAAATATCAAATCTAACAGGACTCCACGTCATACTTCATATTCCAAATCTTCCTCACCTAGTTACAAGACCGTTACAACCAATTTCACTCTTGGTCCAATTTCACTCACGCACAGTGTCCAATCGTCGTGATACTATTCCAAGTATTACCAAACTTTTCGCACTGATTTTGCCAAACGTCGAGTCGTTCGTCCTGCGAAACGTTCAACGAAACACTGATTCATCCCGACGGTACGCAAGAAACCAACCCCCCCCTCAAAATTCGAATACGCGTCAGCACGTATTCTCAGAGGTACAGATCGGTTCGACAGATTCTTGGGAACTGCGATGGAGCCCGCGTCGGCTCGAGTAACGACGACAACGACGACGACGACGACGACGACGACGACGACGACGACGACGATGGATGACGTCTCGAAGTCTTCGCGTCTCCCGGCGAAAGATCGACGGTTAGCTCGGCTCGATCGTCCCGTATCACCGGAGGTCGACGTGGTCGCTGGCTTTTGCAGAGGTGCCTCGACGCCGAGCGTCCCGCGTGCCAGGGGGCCACCGATTGGTCGGTTGGCACTTTTGAAGGCGGGATCAGGAGGCAACGCCGGAAAAACAACAAAAACGAGGAGCGGGAGGATTTAACCTATAGCCGGCACGTTTGACGCGGCGCTTCGCCCGACGACGCTCGCCGACGCCGCGCGTGCGCGCACCCCCTCGCGTCGGTTGACGCCTGGGCCAAAGCTCCAACCCTCCACCCTCTTCGTGCCAGCGTCACGAGACGACGCCTACCTTCGCCCCGTGAACGTCGTGCAATTGTTGATCGTTGGCTACGTGGTAGTGAAACCCCGTTCGTCGTCTCTTTCCGCTTCGCGTGCTTTGCTTTCTTTCTCCTAGCTGTGCACCCCCTTCTATCCGCGTTCCTCGCTGGAATCAGATCCATCCACTGTTGCAACGTGGTTTGTTAAAAGAATGCTCTTTGAGCGTGTTGACTCAGGTTGGCCGGAAGGTTGCCGGAAGTTCTTTATTGATTGATGAAATGAGGGGAGAGAGCGAGAGAGAGAGAGAGTGTGTGGTAGCGAAAGTTTGAATTTTCGAGATTACGAGGGACGACGATCGTTTAGTCAGTATTGGAAGAATATTTTCTCAAATCTGTGTATATTCTACATTATTCTGGATTGAATATTGATCGAGTATAGAATGATCCAATGCTACATTTCATCAAACCTACGTTTGTTTCACAATATTTTTACTACAATGAAACGACAATTCCAGATACGATGGAAGACAAAGAAATTTCAAGAAACAATAAATTTCTTTTAGCGTGTAATGCTGGAAGCCAGCAGGGGTGGCTCTGCTTGTCTTGCATTACCGCGACGTCGTCAAAGAGTCGCGCTCTGAAAAGACTAGTTAACGGAGCAATTAATCGTCCGATCGAACTTCCGATTCCTGAAGTGTTCCCCCGGACAAATCGAGCGAAATCCACTACCCGGCCGGTTTAGTGATGAACAGTCGCAGTGGCCTCGATAATAGCAGCCAAGTCGCCTACCTGCTAGCTAGATGTCGTTCATGGTGGTGGTGGTGGTGGTGGTGGTGGCGGCGGTGGTGATGGTGATGGTGGTGGTGAATTCAGTCGGTGGGGTTGCCAGGTCCGCCATGCTGGATTCCTACCGTCGAACGACCCTGTGGTTTTCCGGTAATCGTTGCCAGGGATGCAGCCAGGCATTCTCACCCCTCCAAACGAACCCTCGAGGAAACTGGAAACCACGCCCCATAGCTCGAAGGCGGACCAATGACGCCTGGACGTCGCGACGCTGCCGTCCACCAATAGGATTACCCTCTGATACGGTCTTTCGCTTGTCAATGACTGCTGCACGACCACCACCCTCGCCTACCTCTCGCTAGGGTGCTTTTCAATTTCGGGCCCGGCACCCTCATAAACGCAGCCAACCGCCCGTTCCACCCACCCCAACACACATTCGACCGCTTCGATAGCCGGCCACGTACACCACGCCGCGGTGAGCCAGTGTGTCGACCGACGCTTTTGCCGAGCTTTCAGGGACGGACACAAAGGGGGTGATTAAAAAAGACGCCTCTGGTGACGATTCCACCAGCGGTAAGAAGTATCGTGAATCGAAGGTGAGACGCGGGAGAGGAGATTGTCATCCGAACGAGCAACGGATAATTGGAACGGATGAAAAGGATTTTGAAGGGAGGAGGGGGAATTGAGATAGGGAGAACATTTGTGGATATCTACACTTTCGTACAGTTACTCTTATTCAATTTGACCTTTTCCAGCTGTCCTGCTGATTGCTACAGCTGCGACGAGTTTCTGAAAATTTTCACGACATTTGGCTACATTTCTATTAGATTTCTATAATCGTTTGTTAACTGGAATGTTGAATAAAAGTTAGAAACTCTTTTTAAGAAATTCAAGGATGAAATTTACTATCCTACCTGCGATACGTCTTTCAATGAAAAATTGGATCCACATTCGTCCATGTCTGATTATATTTAAATTGAATGACGCTGTCTAAATTAAATTCATTACTAGTATTTGAAATGTCATTCTACTTTGCAAAAATTAACTTTGCCATTGTCTCTGTTTATCCGTGGCAGAGGCAAAATTTCGTTTTGTCAGTTAGACACCGAGATTGACGAAGGATTCACATGCAGATAGATGCCACGTAAAGTACACAAGTGTTTATGAATATATGTATATCACAACAAGAGAATCATGTGCACGCACATACGAACGCTTGGTACGAGGGTGAGAGATTGTTGGGTCTTCGAACAGAGAGATGTTTCACGTGTACGTACGCTCATAAATAGAAGCAACCATCCATCTACTGATTAAAACGAGCGGAAACACATACAGGGAGATGAATAAATACGGACGAGCATTGAGAGTGCGTGTGCCCGTCAGGAACATTTTTCGTGTGTGGAAAAATACGCGGTCGACGGTTAGTTTGCCAATTATTTCGGACAGTTAGTTTGCCAATCATACATGTTTATTCGTGGAATTACGAGGAAATATAAGTTAGAGTCCTGTGTAAACGCATTTGAACCACAATTAAAAATGAAAAATATTCCCGACTACAGAGATGTCTTTTCGTTGTAGGTATTCCCCAAATGAAAGATAGCAAAGTTTAATACATAATTTTTATTTCAAAGCGATTCGCCCTGACGCATCCATACTGTCATTTTATTCAAGCAGAATTGAATAAAATTAAATTAGCCGAAGGATTACTTTAATTAAGGTTTATTACAACAACGTTCAAATAGATCGACGAATGTTCACCATGTACAAAAGGAATCACGTTTTCTGCATAAATTCTCCTTTTTTTTTTTCGTTACATTAACAGTCAGATCTTCTAACTATAGTACGTCCATTACTAGTGCTTAACACCTATGTTACATCTAGCCAAATAAAAAAATCTTCGGTCTAAAAGTACGATAAAAATCTTTCCTATACGACAGATCAGTCTTACTTCATGTACAAAAAGTCTTTGCGTCCCGCAGGCATCGTATAAAATACTTTTAATACGAAATCTAGTAGCCTTTGCGGCTACTGTTCAGTAGCAGTCGTTTCGAAACCTGGGAAATTCACTAGAACATTGTCGATTACTTGGCAGGCCCTTTCGAATACGATCATCGTTTCAGGCTCGGCGTCAATCACCACCACCAACGTGCCATAATATTTCACTAACGGCTTGTTTCGTTTGTGAAAGTCCTTGATCTGAGCTTTAATGTTCTCAAAGTTCGTCGAAAATCTCTCGGTCGCTTTCACGCTTCTCGCCATCATCCGGTCGCTCATCACGGAGTTTCGAACGTTCAGCATCAGGACGAGATCAGGCGGTCGCACCTCTTTGTCGAATAACTTCCCCTGGCATTTCTCCCGGGGAAATCCGCTCACGATGAACCCTTTCTTGTTCAAATGTTCGAGCATCTCAATCGCTATCAATTCCACCAGCACGTTCGACGGCACCAGTTGACCCCTCGACACTAAACGCGCCAACGTCAACGCCTTTTCCGTACGCTTGGTCATTTCGTGCTGGATCACGTCCGTGTATATTATGTCGTGGAAACCGTACTTCTTCGCCACTTCAGTGCACAGTGTTCCTGAAACAAGCAGTCATCGAGTTATCGAGAGTTGAGAGTAACTTCTGTTGCAGAATATTTCAGGAAGGAACTTCCTATTCCTTGGGAAAAGTTTCGCAGTTCGGAAGGAATAATTGGAAATATTATAATGAAGATTGGCGAAAGGTCATTTATTTCACGTATCCTTACTATATTTTTAGTCGATACTTCTCTGAATGTTTCTGTCGAAAGAATTTTCTATTGCCCTCGATAAAAATCTTCCTCCTTTCAATTGAAAAACTTGTTAATTTAAAAAATTTTAATTTTCCAAGTAGATCCAGCTATTGAAATTTTGGTAAGTTCAAGTTTTGAACTTTGCGACACATTCGTATCGTTTGTACAATCAGAAATTAACCAAACTGTCAATGTTATTAGGTTATGAGATAGCCAAAAGGAAATTTTAAACAGTGATATAAATAAAATCAATAACTTTTTCCAACTCCTGGTCCACCAATGACGAAGATGATCGGCAATCCCGACTCTCTAATCGCCTTGGTGTCGACATTGACCCCTCTCGGAAGGGATGCAAGTAAGGGATCGCTAGGCTTTATACAATTGCCCATTGAACTGATCGTTCAAGATTTTCTTTCAATTTTCGTCTATGGCCAAAAACGAAATATCTACATTTAACTATATTTCCTATTCGCGTTATGTAACTTAGAAATATTCCGCTTTTTTTCTTTGGAATCACGTTCTGTTCATTATGAAGTTTGTCTCGAACTACTGACAATACAAAGCTCGAGTTCTTTCAGCATTGTCGAAGATTGATACACGATTAATTTCTTTTTTCTGCAACAAAATTATTATCTTTTCTGCAGTAAAATTAATGTATGATGTATAATAATTTTTATAATCGTTTTAAATGGAAAGGAAGGCTGATTTTATTTCTTCCGAGTATAGCAGGATTCCTTCTTCATCGGTTACCGGTACACAGACGAATCTGTGCTTTCGAAGTTTTCACGAAAAAATCAATATCGTGCGCAATAATTATTTCTGCATAATGTATAAATATTCTGATTAAAATTTATGATATTTCTGCATCGACTGTTATATCGAAATTATTATATAAAATTCAATAGAGTGCCTGAATCATATTAAAATTCCTACATTTCTGGTGGTAGATAAAATTAATCATCAGTGTGCTCATTTGTTGGTAAAATATAACCATTGACCATTGACTAACTATATTGACTAACTAGGATAGACCGCACAACTAATGCTTTTTCGCGTCCCATGTGCTTAAGCATAGAGAGCGCTAAAATCCTAGTGATATTTTTCTTGATCGGTATTTCAGATTCTGAAAGTTAAATATTTCAGACACAAAGTTCTATTTAATGTTTTTTCAATTTTTAATTGTTGATAACAATTATAATACAAGCAAAAATCAATGAACACTGTTGCTACTGCAAATTAGAGGAATGTTAAATTTCGCTTGCATACACTCTTACTTCCATTCATCATTGTAATAATTGAATTTATAAATTTCCGAATTTATAAATCGAAAAACTATCTACTATTAATTTTAGCGTCACAACAATCAGGCGAAATTCTTTACAATAGTGGTAATAAATACCTTTCCTATGCCATTATTAATAACATTCTTTGTGTCTTGTAATTTTTAATTGCCCAAAATAAATATCCAACATTCATCCTAGAAAAATGCAATATTCTACGAGAGTTTGCAAGAAAAAGTTTAGCTTGCCGATCTTCAAATGGCAGATAAGACATTTGAATCGAGGAAGGAAGTTCAGGAAAGCGAATGAACGCGCGGTTCGTTCAAAGTAAAACGATCGAATGTCCAAGGCTTTATCCGAGGTGTTGCCGCAAAACATACGTTACATAAATGTCACATACTTGGACGTACGACGCAACGTGCACGCATTCGTGATGTATCCACGAAGTCAGTTCTTCGTGGTAGGCCAAAATTAGCAATTTGAACCACTGTCCTGTTCATAAAATGAAGTTAAGAAATCGCGAGCCATCCTATTCACAGGATCACGATTTCCTTGTAAAATAAAAGTATGCACACACGCGGATTTTATGCCAACTTTCCAGGCAGCAAAAACGGCGTTATTAAGAAGCGAAACGCTCAGGATAAAATTATCACGGAATTACACAACTAGTGAAAAATTACATGCATGTCAGCTACGAAAAATATTCGAAGGTCGCCGGGTATTTTTAAATTAAATAACTCTGTTTCTATTAAATTTATATTCTAGAAACGATGAGGATGACAAAAAGATTATACTATGAAGATCTCAATTTTTTGCTTTAAAGTACATATATAAGCAAATTTTTAAATGAGATTGAATATTACACACAAATGTTACACACAGTTCAAAATTTTTCGGATGAAGAAGCACTATATTTTCTCTCAAAATTTTAAAAATGAAGAACTTCAAACAACAGTATTAATATAATAACAATAATATTCTAAAATATAGGTATAATTTCAAAATTTTACAATCTACGATAAATACAGAATATTAAAATTAAAAACTGTCTCAGAAAATTTTTCCTTTTACCAGACCAAAAGGTGCTCAATTCGTAAAAGGGACAAACAGTCATATTTCCCACGATTTTCACAATTTTATTGGCCGGGCAGAGGTTAAAAAGCCAAAGCGTATTCCGCTTTTCTATCGCTCGACAGATAAACAACATGTCGTTCAACACACGAGCGTATATCTGTCTCGATGGAAAGATGTATCTACTACATTTTGCAAACTACACTCTAGTTGTACACGTGTACCGCGTAACAGATATCTGTAAACTATCGATAACATTAATCTTCGCGGAGTACAATGCGATTTTGAATACAATCAGACCACGACGGTATCTGTTCGCTCTGCCTTATCACCCTTTATAATTTGCAAATTCGCGACGTCCGGGTGAGAGGCCAAGATACCCATGCTCTCCATCTGTTACCGGTGCAATAAACTACGAACTATATACAACTGTGTATCGCTTTTCGAGATACAACGTACAGTCGAGATTGCGGATTCTCGCAGTACTCGATGGCCACAGGGAGCACAGGACGATTGTATCTATCGATAAAACGATGCAAATGTGTATAACTATACACTATCGTTTGGAAGTGCTTGAATTTCTTCTGCAATTCGATTAGGAGATAAAGTTGGAATTGAATCAGTTTTCGAACTGGTATTGTTAGCTTGTTTGGATTGGAAATGTGAGATATTTAATCTTGATACGCTCTCTAGTTTCTCAAATCTAAAATATTTCAGACTCTGATTAAAATCAGAGAATCTTGAAATTAAATTATAATTATTTTAATTATCTGTGGTCCGAGAATATCTGTTAAATTTTAACTGTGAACTAAGAAGTGTGAATCATCTGTGGTGAATAATTAATATTTTTAGAAATCTATAGAAACTGTCAGAATATAGCTAGAAATATAGAAATATAGTATTGTATAGATAATTTGATTTAAACTTGATTTGATTTATTTAAAAATTGATAAATTTTACCAATGTGTTGTGTTTCATTGTTAGACTGCTGATATTTCTGAAATGTGATTCAAGAAATAAAATGTACACAGAAAATTGTTTTTCTACAAAGTATCACAATTCTACATTTCGAATATTTTATAACGTACTATATATATTTAAACATAATTACACAGTGAATAGTATATTCTATCCACTTTTCTATCTTCAAAATTTCTTGAAACGAGTGCCTAAAAATTTTTACAACTTCTACATTCTGCAACGTCTAATTAATTTCAAAATGCTTTGTATAACATAACGTAACATAAAAGTATTTTTCATGAACAGTGTTCTTACTTTCGTGAGACACCATACTTACGCAGCATAACGCAGAGAATTTACAAAAAGGAAGTCGTATATTTAATCAATTAGACGGATTAACAGAATACGATCGTACGCATACGCACGTTGAATTCATATTCTTTCCAAGGGATTAAGTCTATTAATATGGTGATTACCATGACTCGTTCCACAAGCCACGCTTAACATCGAATAATTTTTAACCATTATCCAGTGATAAATTATGGACAGTTATGGAAAATGGACACGAAAAATCGTGTTTATCATTAGAATGCCAGTTCACGAGCAGTAACCACATATATACCCGCCGTAGACATGAATGGACTACGGTTAGAGATTAGAAGGCACGAATGCCAGAGATTAACGTTGAAATAGGTTGTAATTAAAGATACAGAATTTAAAATCGTCTTCTGGCTGCTTTGGTAAAACCGTTTCTGTGTATCCAGAGAGGAAATTGATAAGTAGGTGGAGTAGAAAATTGCCCGTTAGCGAGATAATAATAATTTTTCTACGAAACGCAGGGTCAGTTTTTTTTTTTTTTCTTTATCGGTCGTTGGAAATTTTTATAATTCACTCAAGTACACTACTGATTAAAACACACTTTCAATTTCGTAAACCCTTTGTATTTAACATCGATGAGATTAATAACGCGCAAATTGGCATTTAGCTTTCTCCTCAACGATGAAAATAGGAAAGGGAAGAAGGGTGATGTATAAATAAGTTCCAAGATATTTATAATCTGTCACTTTTAGTTTCAGAAAATCTTCACTGCAGAGAAGAGACTGCACGTTGGTCGTATTAAATTAATATTTCTTTTCCGGAAATAAGATTTGAACGTGGAAATCATTCGTTAATTATTATTTTACTATATTATATATAGTTACTATATTTATATATTATAATATTTATTACATTTACTATATTATATAATTTATTTTACTTATCTTACTATTATTTTACTATAATTATTTCAATATTAGTAAATTTTACTTGTAAGAACTTGGTAGAAAATTGTTTCTGTCACTAAATATCGTAAGGTACTACATTTCTTACATATCTAACATATTTTTGCATATTAGGTTGCATCTCCAAATTTTCTATACGTGCATAAAAATCCGCAGTTTAACAGTTATACTTCAAGATTCAGAAACGCCAGAATTTTGAGTCGCATGGTAAAGTCAAATTTTATTCAGAAACTGAAACAATGATGCATTTCATCTTGCTCAAATGAAGAGAGAACTGTATTTACTGAACTGAAGGAGATTAATTGACACCATATTCCGAAAGAATAGACATTCCATCGGTGTAGAAAGCCATTTCGCCGTAATTGATCCCGCGTTCTAATTATCGAATATCGGGGAATGCGTTGAATGTGAAACCACGGGTAGGTAGAACGTGCTTAAGTTTCCATCGGGAATCGATATCCTCCGTTTCCCTGCTGGGAATCACCGTCTGTCCAGATTGAATCTAATGATTCCAGAACAGGTTGCCCAGCCGCGTTCAAAGGATCTCGAAGCGAGGAAGACACCGCGTCGCATTAACTTTTATCGGTTGTTCCCGGTGAAATTATCGGCGCCTATAATTTCTCTGGACGAGCATCGGCCACTCTCCCGGCCGTTTCATTACGATAGAAATAACTTTCGTTAACCATACAGCCTTGACGAATGAAGAAATCACGACCGGTGTGTAAATTAAATCGAACAACGTCGAAGAGTTTGTTCTCAAGAAATCGAGATCGTTACAATTATCTTGTACTCCGTCGTAGTTTCACATACGCTGTTTAATTTCAAATTGCTGCCTGAATTTACAATTCATTTTATCGACGATGGGCTTTTATCGTGAAATTTGTTTCAAATCTTCAAACTACGAAGTCGAGGAACGTTAAGAAGCGGAGATCATTGTAATTAACTTGTATTCTATCACCTGCTTCCTGGATCGTTCAGAAACGAAATGATACGAATTTTATTTCCTCACATTTACTTCGGAACTTATGGTTCCTTTGTGTCATCTTCTTACAAGTGATTTGTTGAAATAATTTTTTTTTTTTTGAGTTTGAATACTAATTGTATAATTTACAAAAAAAGAAAGAAAGAAAAGAACAAAGTTGACTAATTAAGCTTCCGAGTTATTTTAACCAAATCCATTAATTTTTCATCTAGATTATCTTTGGATTGCAAAATTTGACAGCGGAGCTTTTTCTTTTTCTTTTATCTTTCACGAATACCGATTTCCTCGGATCTGCAATATCTAATCGTATTAATCAACGTTCCATTTAGAGCGCCTTTTGTGCCATCGAGTTGGTGGAATTTATACTAAGGAGACCTTATTCTGCCACGATCAATGACCAGCATGACAACAAATGAAGACAAATAGTTGTCACGAGTGGAGGTTGAAAGTAGAAAACGTAATACAGAAGCTGGCGCCACTCGAGATTCAAGGATCGATCCTTTATCGGTCACGTATCTAAATTTCAATGTCCCGAATGAATAATAGCCAGATAAAAATGTCTGACGTTCGCATCGATCAACTGGGAACAGGTAGCAGGATCGTACATAACTCGATATACATATAACTATATACCAAGTGGGTTGCCTAATTTTGTAACAAAGCTATGTTTAAGATTGCCTTTAAATCAAACTCGCTGGTAAGTATACACTTAATACATTCACCAACCTAGAATTTAATGCTTTTCTAGTTTTGAAATAGTCTTTCCTATTTTTTTTCTTTCTAAAAATTTTCATTACTTCGTATCAATCAGTTAATTCAAAAATACATTTTAACTTCTTTCTTTTGATTTCTTCTCTGATGTGTTCTCAATTCATAATATTTGTGTTCGTGTTAATTTTTATAATAGATTCATCACTACAAAATTGATTATCTTATCAATTTTCTGTCTTCCTCATCAAATTCTTTATTACAGAGCAAATTCTTCCTCCTCTTCTTTTTCCTTCATTCTCCTTCATGACGTTCCATCGTCATCGACAATACCAATTATGCATTGCATTAGTAGCAGCTACCTAACAAACATGGCACATCAATGATGCAGTCACCTACCGCGATGAAGAAACAATTGTCTCGTTTCTTCTTATGTGCAGCGCTCAGGCGTATTATTAGACTAACACAGTGAAACGCTGGTAACAAGCTGTTAATAAACAAACAATCGCGGCTCGTTCGTCTAAGCTAAATTACTCAAGAAAATTACTCAACACGTGCGCACGAACTCTGTTTTTATACTTCTCTCTCTCTCTCTCTCTCTCTCTCTCTCTCTCGATACCGCACGATATCTAATTTTTCTCTTATTAAACAACTCGACGCTGTAATTATCAGTCGTGTATTTTACATGGTCCTATGAGTTTGCTTTCACCGCGTGCTTTCGTTTTTATTTACTGGCTCATTCCTTCTCTCCCTCTCTCGCTATCTGTCTCGTGCTCTCGGTTATTTATGCGTCGATTTATGCATCGATCCGATCCGCGATTTTCTCACTCTGCCGCTTTCCTTTCGCGATGTCTTCAATTTATTCGTGTAGCAATTGACCGATTGGCTAATGATATTAACATGATTCCTGGGGACTGGGGCAAGTTTCGAAATGTATAAAAAGTAGTAAATTTAATCTTTTGGAGTGAATTAGATGGAAATTTAATGGAAATACTAAAATGGTACTAAAATACTGAATAAATTTCGAATTTTGAATTGTGTTATTTTAATGTAAGTTCTTCAAATATTGTAAGATTTAATATTAGAAATTGAGAAGTTCTTAAAGCGATAGATTTAAATTTGAGAAAAATTCGTTTACATAATAAGACTTAACGCAACGATACGAAACTGGTTGTTTTATTGTTCAAGTTCAATTGAGGAGAAAAATCTGTAGATTTACTCTTGAGATCCTCGAGCCTAGAAACTAGAATACGGCGGCGCACCGATCAATCCAGAGATCGAAAAAAATTCTAGATCGGTGCACTAATTAATTAATTCAGAATTTTTAGAACGTGAAAAGCTTTGATGTATAGGGATTTTTAAGAGATCTGGTCTTTGATTCGTTTGAAATCCTTACAGCACACACGAGCGGCGGTGTGTAATAATTTGTCAAGCGTATAATTTATGTACAATTTAAAGAGCAATGCATGTTATATTTTTTTCATAGTCCATTGAACATAATGCTTCGACTTGCGAAATTCGATTCATAATTGCGCTGAGCGTACGACGAATTTCACTACGAAAGTGTGCTCGTTCAGATAACAAGCGTCGATTAATGAATGACAAGCGAAAAACGATACTACATCAAATGCCTCGGACAAGAATGAAGTCCACGAATAGATATTATCTATTTTCCAAGCTAATTTGTCTCTGATGTTTAAAAAACGCAACTTACATCTATCTTTACGTACGCGAGTTAACATATATTCATTCACCGCTGTGAAATGCCAGAGTGTGACAATGCGTCACGACGAAAAAAATTACAAATTTCCAAACTAAAAGTTTTATACTCGTGGTAAAGTAATGATAAATCATCCTCGTTCATAAATAATAACAATTTATCTTCGTAATAGTCTTTTTATTCGAATTTCTCACTCCTCAAATATTCCTTTACAAAAAGTACAAGTTTCAGATAGTCATGTTGCAATTTCGTGAGAAATCGTTGCGCTTCAAGCGTTATTTGCTGAGAAAATTCATGGCCTACAGCAGTTAGAAATCACGCGATTAAAGTACTGGAAAATATTCGCGTGGATCACCCTGTAGGCAGAGCTCGATTGTGCAGAAACTTGGTCGAAGCTTGGATGGGTGTGTTCCTTTCTCTCTCCCTTGCGTACACACGCATATATCTTCAGCCCCGATCTATTTGCCGAACCACTCCTATCGATGTATCACCGTGCACTCGACGCTGATGCAACTCTATTAATGACGCTAAATGGCGCTCTCGGCATCGACGTCACAAAAGTGGCACACGCCCGACACTCCAGGCCAGGAGTATTCGTGTGTTCGCTGATAAAATGTTCGTGAAAGCGCCTCCAGGAATTTTCGTGCGATCGATCGAGCCACCGTTTCTGCAAAGATCGGCCACGTGACCGCAACCCGTGGTGCTGGGCACAGGTTACCGGCGAATTCCTTCCTCTTCGGCGAAAAAAGGCAACCGCCTGTCCCGATTTTTCCGCGTGAACGCTGCTTTTGCAGAAAAATCGAATCGCGACAGGCTTGAAAAGAATTGCCCGCTCGGGTAATCGGTACTAAATCGAGGAGAAATATCGGTCGATTTCGAAAATAAATGGCTCGGATATTTGTGGCTTGAAATAGTTGAGAATATTCTCGAAGCGATTCAATTTTAATACTGGCTTGTTATTTTTACGAACAACTAAATTCAATTTTATGATAGTTTGACTTGATAAAGGATGAATTTGAAGATTGATACTCGCAACAGATTCGGTAACAACTAAGTGTTTTCATTTTCAAATTATAGATTGTTAAATCTTGATGAGACTTTGTGAAATTTGATAATGATTCGCTGATTATTGTAGGTTCAAAGTTCTTGGAATGAAAAATTAAGAAATGATTTGTTTCGTGAGTCTGAAAGCATAGCAAATTGAATTTTGATGCATTTTGATTATTATGATTTTTGTGGAGAATATTTCCGAGACACTTATTGTTAGTATTATATGAAATTTTTTAATATTCAACTAATGGTTACATAGTAAAACTGTTCTCACGCTATAAACCAATCGCTGAAATATTTAGATTATCAATTTACTACAGAACTCTGAACATTCATTACTTCAAAACAGTATTAAAATTAAAAAAAAAATCTAAACCATAATTGAATTGACTAGATAGTAAAATGGTTTAGTTGCTTAAAATAGGTTCTACTTTATTAACTATAACAACATTTTGTATGAAATACTGAAAATAATTTAATAAGTAATAATTTAATTAATATTTACCTAAAACCATAACGTTGTCGATATCAGTATTTACTACGATCTAAGACAACATTTACGCATTTTTCTAACTCTAAATATAAGAAGAATGATTATCGTTTCACTTATCACTTTACAATTACATCAATGAGAAACTTCCTTAACTATGCTCTTTTTGAAATAATTTTCGTGACGTGTCGAATCTCAAAAAATTCTTATAATAATCCTAATTCACCATTATTTATTTAGCACTGTTCCAAGCGTGGAAAATTCACGAAATTAACTTTAAAATGCTTTGAACACTTGAATTGTTATCTAAAGCTTTTTTAAAACTATTTCTATTTTTTCTAATAACCCTCAATACCGCAATCATGACACCGAAGCTCGTAAAATTTCGTTGCACGAAAGCTTCGAACGTCGTTCCACGTACATACATACATACGTAGCCTTCGATCGTGTCGCATTGAAAATACCTTAGATGTTTAGGTCATCGCCTAATATTAAACCGCTGGTAAGAGCGATTGAGCCGTTCGGTAGAGCGGATTTTAGCGATGAATTATGCCCGGCGATGTTATTAACGCGTATGAATTGCTCGTTCATTTCCGCGCGTTAATAAATAACAGTCAGCGAATCTTGGAAAAATTGGAGCAACCGCGATGCTGCGTCCACGTCTAAGATTACTTCTAAGCGCGGTTACGCAGATAAAAGTTGCACGGTTCACCGGCACAAAGAAACTATTTATGCGATTCGCAAGGTAAATTGCCGGCAATTACTGCAATCTGGTCTTTTGAATGATACGTACGCGGTTACAGTTAATGCTCATCCACCGGATTTATCGTAGAAACTTGGACTGGTAATATCAAACTCGAAAAGAGAAAAAAATTCTCTGACTTCGACACATATCCGGGATATCGATTTTTACCCCTCGAGGTAAGGTTTTATTCCGCGCTTGTTGATGGTGCGTAGGTTATTTCTTTTCGGTGAACGACTAAGTTTATAAAAAGTGGAAAGATACTATCATTCATGCTTATTCATTTTTCACGAATTGTATTTGAACTAAAGAATTTAGGACTCAGGCAAAAAAAATTCCTCACTCTTTGTAATTATTACGAGAGCAGGTTCACGAGAAATTTAGAGATACGAAAGCGTGCAAAATCGTCAATATACAAAAACATTGAGAAACCATCGAATACCAATATTTAACGAGCAAGATAAATTTCAGTCCACGTTCTGTTCTCCTAGTTTGCATAAATTACAGAAAAATTTGCATGGAAGTCTGGCCGTTAGTAATGAGTAAATGATGATGGATTATAGGAGACAGAATAACCGAGGAAAAATTTAATTTTCGTAATGAAAGTATCGGGGAGAATCGTGTTATTTGTGAAACATAATGGCAGGTTATTCTATTAACGGAACCTCCGTCACTCGATTAATTTACAACTTAATAAATTGCACCGCGGTATGGCAACGAGCGATCGGTGAGTAGCCACCGGCGCGCAAACTCGAAGAATTTCTGGATGAAACGCGGACGATGCGTTTAAAATGTTAATTATGACTATATATAACTTTCGACTTTCAGCAGTTATGTCTGTTGATTTAATGTTAAAGCGAAGACGATCATTAATTGGATGTTTAGCGAAAGGAGGATCGTCTGCTAATATTTTCGCGAATTTAACGCCACGATTCGACGATCAAAACAAGCATATTTGTTCTTTGTGCAATACAAAGATTCATAGTATGAGAGATTTCTCGAGTCCTTTAATGCAACATTGACGCGTTTAAATTATTACGAATTCCCCGTCGAATGATGATTCGACATTTAAACGCGATAGGATGGGAATAATATTTCGTCGCCGACGTGGAACACAGCTTCATTTCTGTTTAGTTCGTTACTCAACGTGTAAATCAATCGATCGCTTCTCGCTTCAATGGAACAATTATGACGCAACGTTAATGATCCCAATGGATCGTGTCATCGTGTCAACGACACTTTCGAGATGATGAAAAAGCAGGTAGCTGCTAGGTTTACTACACCGTGATCGTTTTAATCCGATTTTATAATTATTTTCGAGTAGGGAGAAGTATACTTGGTTAGAAATATCGTTGGAGAATTAATGGAATTAAATTTATATAATTTTAGTTTGCAATTTTGTTTGAGGACAATTATTAAATGTTACGACTTTTTGGAACTTTGCTCAAGATGTATAAAGATATACAATCTTACAAAAACTTGTTAGTTCCCTAATATAACGTTTACTACACCGTGATCGTTTTAATCCGATTTTATAATTATTTTCGAGTAGGGAGAAGTATACTTGGTTAGAAATATCGTTGGAGAATTAATGGAATTAAATTTATATAATTTTAGTTTGCAATTTTGTTTGAGGACAATTATTAAATGTTACGACTATTTGGAACTTTGCTCAAGATATATAAAGATATTCAATCTTACAAAAACTTCCCTATAATATAACGTTTCATACATTCTCCAAGTACAGCAATTTTTCAAACTCTTCCTTGTAATTATCGAATAAGTTGCAAATTCCCAGTCATAAAGTGCACATTTCGATTCCCATGAAGTTGTATTATTCAACAGCTTCTTTTAACATAGTCATTAAACTGTTCCAATGAACAAACCAGAATTAAAAGACTAATTAGACGATGCGTGTGTGTCAATGTTCCGTCTCAACGGGGAAAATACTTACATAAGCGGATCGTTATTTTTCATGAATATTATGCACCGTTTCCTAAGCGCAATCAATTCGGACTATAATATAGCGTAGAAAATGCGCAGAACACATAATATGAATTACGCGTAATAACACGTCTCATTCCATCTTTCGAAAGTTGTGGAATTAATCCGAGGGAAATGTCTGTGATTTTCATAAATAATATCTACACTTATTTCATGTACCTTTGACGAGGATAGTTATTACGTTACGCACTTAATATTGGAGACGCTTATATATATATTATATATGTATATATCGTGTTGGATATTTGAAACATTTCTTCCAGAAACACGTCATTCTTTTCACACCATTTGTTTCATGAACAGCATTAATCGCGTATGTCATCAAGGCGAATTTTAATCTCGATTTTAATCTCGTTATTGCATCAAGCGTTGCTTTAATTTTCTCACGAGGGAAGATTCGTTTTTTGCTAGCCTCTCATCGAGCTTCAACCAGCTAAATTTGTTTCTGATCATCATTCATAACACCTATACGTCGTTTTGCTTCGTTATCCTGGGTATTATTGCCTGTCTTTTCGCTGTTTCTTGCTATTTTCTTTTTCTGTTGCTCGTCATACTTAGCGCTCTATATTTTCATGCTCTTTACTTTGTATTCGTTCGTAGGCGAAGAAACACGTTAATGTATTGTACACGTTGCAACACACATAGGATTCTGAAACTTACTCGAAGTGTAACAAATTATCTCTCGAAAATACTTCACGTAGAACGTAGGAAATATCGTCTTTCAATCTATTGCTAGATTACAATGAATTTTTGACAACTTTAAGTGGAGACACAGAATTTAAACTAAAGTATTATATCTTGGTCGATTGTATCAATATAATATTCCAATATTATACATATTTTATGCATTTATATTCTATCCTGTATTTTGTGATTGAAAAGTCACAACATTTTTTCGGGTTTGTACTTTAATACGTAATTTAAAATAAAAACAACCTGCCCGACTTGAAAATCCAATTTTCCTATAAAATTTGATGGAAGTTCCGTATTACTGTAATTATTACAACAAATGCATGGTATTATAACGAAACGATATATCTTTAAAACTTTGAACAGGCACAACGACTAAATTTTAATAATACTAGAATAAAAGAAATCATTTCACATCTCAATATTACACGACTTTTATTTACATACTGATCCATATATTTAAGCATATTTGCGAGATAAATCCTCAACGAATTACCAACAATTTAACCAAAAATTCGTTCAGATGTTCACGCGCCAAGTTAACGATTCGCCTAGCGATCAAGAGGATGATCCAAACGCGATATATTTATATACGACGCGCGTAGACCAGAGGCTGATGAACGATGATGATATAACGAGGGAGATGCACTCGGTACGTCTCGTAGGAATGCAGCAATTTAGCGATATCAGCCAGACCGACTCGGCTAATTCTATCTACGCACCACTCGATAATTTACTCGCCGGAAAATTAGATCGGCACCACTGAGAAATCGCTAATTACCGATACTCCAACGCAATTCTAACGACGCGTGAGCTGATCGTCCGTCGTCCACGAACACAGGACACAGCGAGAGATCCATGGATACCGTTGCATCGAATTTTATCGAATTAGAGCTCGAGTTTGATCGATCGGCTACCTGATTGTCAGTTGCTCAGCCGAGAACCGCTACCAGGTATGTAATAAACAGGCCCATTGATCCATGGATCTTAATTTCGTTGCGAATTAGAGAGTAATTGGGCCAACGTCAGCGATATCGATCTGTGATTATTGATCGTTTCACGTCGAATGAATACAGAGGACAGGATCGCGAAAAATATGACATATCTTTTTTTTTTTTTTTTTTTTACAAATTGACACGTTCGCGTTGATTCGTATTAATAATGAATTGAATCGAATTGGAATTGATTTGAAAGCAAATAGGTTAGGTTAAGTGATCAAATGTCTTTTAATCTCTCTTGTAATTTCTGTTTAGTTCTTACAAAAGTTAAAAGTTTGTTTAATAATTCCGTATTTGGTTCTTCTTTTTATAAAAATTCAATTTGTAAATTACTTCTAACAATTACTTACGTAAAAAAATTCCTTGTACTTTTTAACTGGAAACGTTTAATTTTTATCTGAGATAGATCTAAAAATCGTCAGAGCTAACAAGTCGTTTTCATTTCCAAAATACTGTTTACTCTTCTAAATAATATCAAAATCAGAGAATCCACAATATCTTTATCGCGTCTGTTTCTAGTAATTTTTATTTGTAACCGTGACAGATTTACGAAGTAACAGATTTTTATGGATTTTACAGAGTGACCAATTTCGGTAGTAACTGCTGAGAAACGTTGACGATGAAACATCGCGGCGGGGATAACACATCGACGGTGGCCACTCGAAACATGGTACAAAACACTCGTGATGATATATTTCAGTATAGCCGGCTCGATTAGATAATAAATTATCCGGGAGAAACAGAGCCCTGGAGGTCTGGATACTTTGCTCGCTGGATACCAGCAAACATTGTTGCATCAATCTGCAAAGTGTATACGCTCGTTCTCGTACTGCGATCCGTAAATTTTCGCGAAGATTACGCAACGGAGGATTCGCGATGCGAAAGCCAATTCTGAACGCCGCTATTACCGCGCGTATTAGGCGCATGGAGACGCGATTTTAATGCGCGTACGTGAGTTTAAGTAGTGTGAAATATTAATATCGTATGTCGGATTAATATCGTGTTACGATACGCGACGCTGTACCCGTGGAAACTATCGTTCGCGTGGCAAATGTTGTCTACGATGGAGACATTCGTTATGAAACGTGATAAAATGTACTAGGAGGTCGATGATTTTTATATCGAGGGCAAATAATCGTCCTATTTCATTGCTGATATATTTATACTCCTGATTTCTAAGACAATTCTTGATGCGATAATAATTGCAGAAACAACGTTGCGACAAAATTTTTGTAACAATGTGTTTTTTGATTACGACGATCGTAGAGGGATTTCGAAAGGAAATGATGATTATCCTTGAATAAATATAAATACTTCATTTATGATATTAACATCTTGAAACGTTACGATTAGTCGTATTTAAAATACAATCGTGTTTCTCAAACTAGAGTGCTCTAAGCGAGGATGTATCCATATTTGTAAATGTTTCAGAAGCAAGAAACACAGATATATTCATAAAATTTACATGATAATTTTGTTGTAATTCCATTTCCAACGAGTATATAAATTCTCACATTCGGGCACGATGTGGAAATAAAATAATAATCTCTCGAGAGGATTTTCACCAAAAAATAAACGAAAAAAAATAGAAAGTTGCTATATTTTTTCTCCGAAGAAGGGACAAGCTATGAAATCGATCGCGAAACATTGGTCCGCGGGATGATACCGATCCAAAATAGTCGATGATATAAATGTTTAACGTTATTCAGGGCGCGTGCATAACTACGATTACGCGTTATATTCATGTATCGTATCATCGCGATCTTTTCTTACGACCAGTTGCTCGGTATGCTCCCTTTTTCCTCCGGGGAAACGGGAGGGAACAAACCACGTTGCATCGAATCGTCGCTTCTCCGTTTCGCTCGAGTCCGGCATTAGAACTGCTAGAACCCGGTGACATCGGTTTTCGATATTACTGACCGATATTTGTAGGATCGATTTTCAACGCCAGTGAAACGAAGGCAGTAGACGTGTATTAAACTCGAAACGATATTTGTTCTATCTGCAAGAATTTGAAAAGGGAAGACGAATATTTTCGAAATAAATTTGGGCAAAGGGAATGGTTGATATGCAGTCACAGAATGGAAAAGTTGGAGAAAATTTAACACGGATGCTATTTGTAATCAAGTAACTAGTATCAGCGGGTTTCGTAAATATTTGGGTTAGGTTTCAACATTTGGTAAAGTTTCAACAGTATATTTCACGTAAGGAAAAATCTGTTTACTTATACAACGAGGAGTATAAATTTATTTGACAGACTCGCCAGAGAAGAAATAAAACCTCGCGAATTATTATTTTCACTTCAAATAATCGCAGGATGTTTAATAAACGTAGGATGTTTGTTTAGAAATGAATGAACACACAAGTTAACTTAGAAATCTTTCGATTTAAACTTTAAACAAAATCGTCCTCGAGCAGTGTTCTTTCCAAGATTACATTCACACTCGATCCTCGAGTAATTACTTAAGCGTATTCCGCGGAGCACGCAAAACCCATTTCGATGGGGAACCAAGGTTCGATGTTGGGGAATCGACGATGTCAATGTGGCAGGATCTTTCGGTATTTGGTTTCAACGATGCACGCGTTTTAGTGGGTTGTGGATTATGTGACTAAAATTAGTTAACACCCTCCCCGGTTAACCACCTAGTCTGGAGAGAGTTTACAAAAAAGCAGTCGCGACACAGCGGTACAAACATGCCTGTTAAACCGACTATACGTCCGCGTAAGCTCCTTTCGCGATAAACAACCATTATAAGAACCACTTAATTCTCTGCTACTTTTACTCCCGGCGAGCTGCGTCGGGTCGCTCTCCCCAGCGTTAAAAATCCATTATCGAGAAAAAGTATCGTATGCGAAAGAGGGCAACGCTATTTTCTTTTCTTTTCGTTCCCTTTTCGCATTTTGTCGCCGTGGAACGAGCTGTTTAAAGCTAATCTGTCAGGCTTACATTTAAAATTCTTTCTTTTTTCCTATTCTTCGTTTGTTACGTTCATTTTAGTACGTAGGCTCTATTAACGCTTTGTCGATGATTCTATTCGTAACATTTACCATATTATTATAAATTACAATTTTTCATCGTCGATATTTTAAATTGTCATAACTTATTCTCAGAACAGTCCACGTGGGCTCGTTTTAAAGCGTCCACTTTCACGACACTGAGCTCGCCGACGTTCCTGCGTAATTTTGAGACGAGTAAATAAAGATACTTTCTCTCTCAAAAATTTGGCAAATTCAAGCCACTTTTATGAACACTGGCTTTTGCTAAATTTCAACTAAATTTAACCATGGTCTTGAAGATTAAATAGAATGATCCTATAAAATTTGTTCGTACGATTTGCCCTTCGCGAAGTTAAAAGAGCATAAAGTATCAGCTAATTTTTCTTACTACAAATACTGTTTGTATCAAAAAGTATGTATTATATATTATACCCATGGGATTATTTGAAATATTCTGTGTACATACATATGTTGCAGTGTGACTGTTTCACAAGAAATGCTACTTGGAGTGCAGCGTCGTCAAACTCCTGAAAAAAAAAAAACATACCAATTGGTTTCATTATAATATTTTCCAACCTCGAGCTTCGCTAAATCTAAAAAAGGGATCTAGAAAGGCAGGAAAAGAAAAGAAAAATAGTCAATAGGCGAGTCAAACGAAAAAAATCCTCGGAGGGATCGTAACGAGCTAAAAGGCTTCATTCTCAATTGCTATTACACGCTTAAAAAAGAAAAAAACATATCGTGAGTCAAGCTCTCAAAATTCCATTCCGCTTAAATAATTCGCCGATTTCCTTTGCCGTCTCGACCCGTTGCGTATCGATGGACAAAGAGAGAGAGAGAGAGAGAGAGAGAGAAAGAGAAGAAAACCAACGACTCGAAAAAGGAAAGAAGAAAAGAACGACAGAAAAGAAAAGGGAAAAGTAGGAAAGGGGAGGCAAACGTAAGGATCGGAAGCGCGGCGTGGTCAGGTGACAGACAAAGGTGGAGGCCTCTAAAGCTGCGTTCATAGAGCAGCGCGAGACACCGCTGTATAAAGTCGATCCTCCACCGACGGGAGCCGTCAGTTCGGCACGACACCTCTGTAAAGCACGACAGAGGAACTCGCATCTCGGTGTTCCGTAACACGCGGCACGCTACCGTGGCCGCAGCTTCTCATTTTCTCGAGGATCGACCAACCGGTTGCAGTGAGCATCGTGAATTCTGCACGTCGTGCAACGTTGTTCGAATAATTTTTTTCCGCGAACACCTCGGTGGGGAGTAATTTGAAAGAGTGCCAGTACGGAAAAGGAACAGAGAACACGTATGATACACGAGGAATTGATCAAGTGGTCAAGCGGTTTGAAATTTGGCAAACAATTTCTATTTCTCTTCTTTTATGAATTCGTTCGATGACTGACAAGTATAATAGTTCGTTGCAGGTGATAATTTGTGCTCTGTGACACCCGTTATCATACTGATGTTTAAGCAGTTTTACTCACTCCTGTGAATATTTCGATTGATTTATTACAACAAGTGCTCCATTTTCAATGTTTTCGTATATTTTTGTATGCACCCTATATCTCTCGAAAAACGCATAAAATTGTCAATTCATTACGATTACGAAGAATTTCGTATCGTGTTTGGTTCTATATGAGAAGAATCTGGCATGAGGTTTACCAATCGTCGCTGTTGGAGAATTTCATTCACGTTGGAATTCGAAGATCGACCTGACAAATTGACCCCGTGTCTTCGATCTTTTTTTACATCGGGGTTGTACCAGATTCTATGTTGGTAGAGTGCTCGACACGATTTTTCTCGCGCCGGCTAGCCATCTTGCCGTCTGAAACGAATTCCACGCGAACCGTTTAAAGTTCAAAGGTAATCGAATTCCCCGCAGCGTTGGATCTTGCGTCGCCGAGAGTTATGTTCTATCGTCGTGGAACATGGTTGACAAATTGAACGAACGTGATTGAGACGCGTAGGAAACATTTCGACGAACGATGGGCTATTAAAGATTCGAATATGTTGTCGAAAATCGTGCCAGACCGAGAAACGTGAACAGAGAATTCTACGAGCGGTGAACTATGACGTGAACCTCTCTGCTTCTGCCAGACAGCTATAATATGTTTTATTCCTTCGCGCCACGGCACCACGAGATTCTTTTTCTATCACGCAACGTACACGGAACAGCTTAAAGCACCTCGTGCCACGCAAATCTAAATTTACGGTCCGTTTGACGGCTTCCACATCTATTTTCGTTGACGAATGCAAGCGGCCTTGACTTTGTGCCCCTCTTTGCGAATGAATTTTTTCCCGACGACCCGTGAGGCGTTACATTGACATGGTAGAAACACACAATCGCTGATATTCCTCGATATTCCTTCGTCACCTAAATTTTGTTTGATCAGAAAACTGGAAACTAACGAGAGAGTCGTTAGACTAAGGATGCTGCATTGAAATCAATAAATTGAGAAATGTGTATAGGAAATAGAGTAATAGTAATAGTAGTGATTGCAACATTTAATTATCTGCATCCGTAAAAATTTACGAATTTACACAAGCATCCATGTTCTAGCAGTGATATAGCCTAATATTAATTTATATAATATAATATATCAATTAAATTTATATCTATTCGTAATAGAGTAATAGTTATAGTAGTGTTTGAAACATTTAATTATCTGCATCCGTAAAAATTTACGAATTTACACAAGCATCCATGGTCTAGCAGTGATATAGCCTAATATTAATTTATATAATATAATGTATCAATTAAATTTACATCTATTCGTAATAGAGTAATAGTAATAGTAGTGTCTGAAACATTTAATTATCTGCATCCGTAAAAATTTACGAATTTACACAAGCATCCATGGTCTAGCAGTGATATAGCCTAATATTAATTTATATAGTATAATATATCAATTGAATTTATATCTATTCGTAATAGAGTAATAGTAATAGTAGTGTCTGAAACATTTAATTATCTGCATCCGTAAAAATTTACGAATTTACACAAGCATCCATGGTCTAGCAGTGATATAGCCTAATATTAATTTATATAATATAATGTATCAATTAAATTTACATCTATTCGTAATAGAGTAATAGTAATAGTAGTGTCTGAAACATTTAATTATCTGCATCCGTAAAAATTTACGAATTTACACAAGCATCCATGGTCTAGCAGTGATATAGCCTAATATTAATTTATATAATATAATATATCAATTGTTATAAATAATATATCAATTAAATTTATATCTATTCGTCAAAGGAAACTTACTTTTTCAATAAAAATTTCACGCGCGTATTTTAGTTGAAAAATTCATCTCTTAGCTCACTCGTTATTTGATCTCATTGCAATGGAACCTGCATGAATATCAGTTGCAATGCTTCGATACGTCTTTGGAGTATGGTATTTAGTACAGTAACAACGTTTGGGTATACAAAGACGGAGATGATCGTCTTCCATACGCGATGCGTTAACTCACACAGCGGGGTTACAACTACTTTGAGCGCAACATATTAATAACGTAATTGCATAATCACCTTCCCTCTATCCCGGTTTAATTTCATTGACCCTTTTATCAATTGATCAAGCTCTTTAGAAATACACCACGTACCTTCACAGTATCTTTAATTCAGAGCACGCGAAAGAGAGAACAAAACAGAATAAGATATTCGTAGAAACTACTCTATTTCTTTTTCTCATTTCGATAACGACAGATAAACAATTTAAAGTTTAAATAAAAATTCAAACCTTTTCGACTTGTGATCTGTCGTTACAAATTTTGTTGTAAAATCAATGGAAATATAAAAATGTCTATTAAATATCAGGAAAAAGACGCGGTATTACATGAGTATTTCGCTGAAAATCGTTCTACTCCCGATCGGCCATTTCACAAACGCGTATTAATAGTATGTCGATCCCAGCATGTCGATAATCGTAAAAATAAACGGTGATCTGCGTTATACCGACACTTGCGTAAGTACTTAAATACTTAGGCCCATCGAAATGGTGCTATTCTTTCCAGCGTGTTTTCGTTGTAATAAAGCTAACGCGGTCCCGTAAACATTGGTCGTGAAAAAATAGACATAGCGTAACGATGTGTACTGCACTACTTTGTAACATAATTAATTTTTAACAATTCAATTTCATCTTGTATACATTACGAGATACAATGATCTTGTTAGAAGATTAATGGAAAAGTTTGTTACTAATTATAAAGAAATTTGGGATAAGAGTTTATTGCATTAGGTACTGTTATAAGACATTTACAAATAGAACTAATCACTGTCGACTTTTGTCTAAATTTTTAATTTTCCGTCTTTTATTCGCAGCAAATATTGCGAATATGCCCTAGTTTAATTCGTTAATTTTTGCTTTTCTAGTCCTACGATAACCGCAATGTCTCGAACTTGGTTTGCCACCAAGATGAATAGAAAATTTATAGAAATAATTATTAACGAATAACGATCGTAATTTGTAGCATGCCGTAATGATATTTCACAGAAAATGCAGAAACTTTTCGTTCAATTGAACAGTTTGTTTTCGTGTTACAACATCGTTTGATAGATAGACGGCCCGTTTTCTGAAATGTTGCGCAACGAACGTGATTCTGTGGCGCCATTTCGTTCGAACGACATATGCACAGACAGTTATCGAACGCATAACCCACAATTCGTATTCGTCCGCAACTCGGCTACTTATCGACTACTTGAAACGTACTTAACGCGCGATGTTTGACAATTAATACGCACCCACTAATCGGTGAACGATTCCATTACTCCAAAAGTTCAATAAAGCATGTTTTTCATTCGACAAAGATTTTTAAAGAATACTTTATAAGTCTATCATTCAACGTTGGTTATAAAAACCGAATAAAGTACCAGGACGAATTAGTTAGTTCGAAGTAAATTTCATTTTTCTTGCACTTTATTGCGTGGCATTTTCTTTCGGCGTCAACACGCTGAATCAATCATTTCAAAATAAATACGTGAAAAGGTATAATGCAAGAAACATAATTCTTTTCGTCGAAGAAAAAAAGAAAACGTCTTACATTTGTAGATTTATAGAGCAGCTCGTAACTTCTCCGTATCCGATTGAACCGATTGAGCTCGTATTTCACTCGAATGTCAGAGATCGTAACTCACACAGTCGATCAAATCAATTTTCTTTTTTCTCTTAGGATTTAATCGTCGAGAGAGGAAAAGAATCGGGGGCAGAAAAAAACGCGACAGTTTAAACCGATTGTGGGTAATTACATCCAATAATTCCTTCTTCTTATTTCCTATCTCTTGCTTCATAAATTCCGCGCGTTGCCTATCCACTTGGTTCCACATTCCAGGCTCGATTCACATATTCAATTCCGCAAAATAAACATATAAACTAATCCCTTTTGCTCTCGACCGGGTCCATAAATTTCACCAGGTCGATGCCGCGGCGGTGAAACACGCCGGTGAAACAATAGATTAAAACGGAGATAATGCAAGCCGGGCGTAATTGAGATCGATCTACTGGAACCACCGACATGTGGCGCCAGCCTGGAAAAATCGCTAGCCGCCACGTTGTTGCCGCGTCCGACTTTTCACCGTTCGTTGTACACACTACCGATCAAAAATACCTGGACACTTGCTCGCTTTCGATAGGATGTATTTGTAAGCGTATTACGAAATTGTAACACCTTTGACAGTTGTGGAAGAAAGCGTAAGATGCAAAAATACACAAACTGCGTAGAACGTACATAAAATATCTGAGAGTAGTCAAAATTTTATTTCTTCAAACCTCTATATTTGCACTATACATATGTGTTGTATGAAGGTTTTTCAAACTGTTTGTGAAATCGACAGTACTAGTGTCAAACAATTTAGTATGAAACGTATAATTTGGTATATTCTTAAAGATCTTCTACGATAGCTGTTCAAATACTCGAATACATAGCAAATGGCGAAATGTGTCGTTCTGATTTATCAATTTCATAACACTTTCGATTATTAATTTCTACAGTTCGGTGAAATTCGCAATATTGTCACAGTGTTTCGATAAAATTCGCATAAACGCTGTTATTACAGATTGACCAAAAGTGTTCGGATACTTATGAGCGACAGTATGTGTAATTGAGAAGGAAATAGGCCGATGGAATGTCCCGGCCGGTAGAAAAATCGTTTTCCACGCGCGGCGCGCTTTCAGCGGATAATTCTACGTAGGAGAACGATTACGTTCGACAGGTCGACGCACGACTAATATCGATTCCCGTCTAACGCTCACTAACAACTGGAGCATGAAGGCATTATGTGCGTGCGTGTACGTACACGGGCTCGACGGCTCCTCTAATATCCAATTTCCTTCGTGTCGCATCATAACTCGTTTCTCACGATGCAAAATATGTATCTTGATCGTGCGTCGAGTCGGAGTCCTTTCGGAGCCACATCGGTGAAGCCGATCGTTATTTATGGGTCGCCGGTGTAGCTTTGAATCGGTTTCAAGGAAATTTTTTCGTTTGACGAAATCGTGTTTTCGAGTAGTAGACGGTGTTACTGAGAGAAGAATATGTAATAACATCGGTGGACTTATAGATTTTTATTTATTTCGTACATAATGAATTAATTATATTCCATTTGTTTTCAGTTTTTCACAAACATTTTATTAAATATTATTGTTGTAACACTTGAAATTGTATGGCTCTCTCGTGAGTTAAATTACGTATATCTTTTTCATTCTGACAGTACAGAATATTTAGAATAACTATTGTGGTAATAATTGCGATAATGTCCTCCTTCTGATTTAATTACTTTTGAAAAGAGGCTAACATGTTAACGAATGAAATATTGTGAAACGACGGAGGTAGAACACAACTCGAGATAAAGCATACATTTTTTAAGTAGGTTTTGGAAAGTTAATGGATTTCTTTTGAAGTCTCTATTTTAAAACCTGTATTTCGTACTTTGTTCCCCTGTAAATCTCTCGCGCAGCTTTCTACGATTTTTACAAACCTCACAAGCTTAAAATTTCTGAAACGTTTCATTTATTTTCCACTTTGTTCCTTTCTTCCTTCCCAAGTTTATTTCTTCTGGCAACACAAAAGTTCGTGGAGAAGAAAATTGACTTGAGTCAAGTCGAAAGAGAACAAGGGGGAAACAATTCGCTGATAATGCAGGCTGCATCGTCCGGAAATCGAGGACGTGGTTTAAAAATAGTAGCCAATCCTCCACCCACCTTCGCCGCCATTAAAATATTGTTCGAGTGTCTGAATATATTTTTTCCACGACGTCGATTCCACAACGAAGAACAGGAACGGCGCCTTTCTTAAAACAGTCCTAAAAATAGTCGGCGATTTCCAACGGAATACTTTGTCGTTCCGTTTTCTCGATAAACGGTCCCGAAACTTTAACTATGCATGTACAGACATTAGTAGTACGCATCAACCACATTCGCGTAACGAGCACTGCAATTATTTCTTTTCTTCTTCTGTTCGTTTTAATAAGAATTATTCAATTATTTGAACCAATCAATGAGTACTGGTTTATTACTTTTATTTCGAATATCATAGTCTTTGAAATAAATAAATAACTTTCCAGCTTGGCTCTTTCAAACAGAACGATTCGGATTTGATTTGAATTTTAAATTTTCATACACTATAAACTCAACACTTGTTCTTGGAATTGTTCTACTTTCAATATCTCTATTTTGATGATATATATATATATATATTTGAGTTTGTATAAAAATCGCCATTCTTAGTGCAATTGTGACAATTACGATGGGATTAGAAACTGTTGCAAATATCATTCATTCAAGAATCTTAAGATACGAGACGAAATTATTCGATAACGAAATTACTTCGTCTGTACGGATGAACAAGAAATTAATTCAAAGCAAACTAAACAAAACGGAACGTCCGTCAAAATGAGCACTCTTCGAATCATTTGCTTGAAAACTATGTAACAAGACTCGAGCGAATAAATCACGTAGCACTCTGCAAGTTGAAAATTTCACGCCAAACCTATCGATCATTGCTGTCAACACCCGGTTTAAGTAACCAATTTCCTACAAGGGGAACGATACTTGTCTCGTTCGTTCATCGAGGAGAGTGTTCGTTCACCGTTCGAGCCCGAATGAAAACGGCAGTGACGAAAAATCGAGAAAGGTCACCGATTTATCTGCCCGACCGATGTAATTACGAGCAAACTATGGACCATAAACGTTGCACGCTTCCTTCCATCCAATCGCTCCACGGCCGATTCGTTTCACTGTCCGTGTAAAATAATTTCCTCATATCTGCTATCCAGGACTCGCGCGATCACGTTGATCACAATTTAGATATCAGCGAGGGAAATTCCTCCGGATACGTGGTAACCCGAGAAACAATAAATAATATCCGCGTAATCGGTCGTAAATCGGTGGAAAAGCTGCGCGGAGAATTGCTGACGCGAGAGTTATCCAACAGGCGTGAGAAGGAGTATAGAGGCATACAAAGATAAAGGAAAATATTGAGATTCTTGATTGAGGATCTTGAAGATGATGATGATGATGATGATGCTTGTGACTAGGATTATTGGAGATTTTGTTTTTACAGATTATCGTAATATCGGAATAAGATAGAAAACACACTTTAGTTTTTTCAAATATATAGTTTTCAAGTGTATGTAATTTTCAAAGTGTAGAGAATTGAAATAAATATAATTGAGAAGAACGTAATTTACCAATTTAAGTTATTTTGGGCATTTTTTTGTAGTTTTTTTCTTACGTTATTACGTTGGTATATTAAAATAGATAACTTGCTGATTTCATTAACGAGATGTTCAATTAATTTTAGTAAAAGATTTTTTCCAAGATTCTGCAGTCAGAGGCCACTGTGCACCGAATTTTTCATTCAAGAGAATGATTCCAAATTAATATTTCCAAATCGATTTCACCATAGTTTTATACATTTAATTTCGAAAGTTTCGTCTGATTTCCGAATATATTCGATTTTCTTCTGAATGTAATGTTTTCACGTCACTTTGTCCTCTGTTCTTAAGTGTTTTACAATGTTCGTAGTATAGTTTCATCACACAATCATCATAACAACATAGATCGTCTGTTCCTTCAATATGAAAAATATATATACAATTTGAATTTCATTTTTACAAAACGAATATCAGGTGTCCATAATTTCTGTAATTGTCTCCACTCTAATTACGTCCGCGTAATTTTTACGCAACAACGTAACAAAGATGGTAAAACAATATTAACAATTACCACTCATTATCTAATTTTATTCAAAGATGCAAGGAACGTGATGGACCGTTCGACGATGCAAGAGACGAACGAAAAGTGCGTTTCAGTGATTAACGTGATCAACGTAATTTCTATGACGTAGAGAGGCAGAGAAAACGGAAATCGGGCTGAAATATATCGCGAAACGTGATGCAAAACGACCGGTGTGCCGGTGAAATGACCAAGAATTGTTCGCGGGACCGTTTCGAAACTGGTAGCGAGGAAAACTAACGAAAGATCACGGAAGATGACACGACGAACGTGAACCGGAAGAAGAATGTTCTCCAAGATGGATCGAGCTTCCCTGTTCTCTCTATTGATATCTCTGACGGTAAGGTTACGAACGGTTGACCAATGATTTAACGCATGCTTGAAACGGTTTCTGGGCCAGTTCCAATATCCAAATCTCGAAACTTCAATGCCAAACTCGTAAATTAAATTAATGTGCAGCCGTGTTTTTCGACCACGGCTCGCGCGTGTACAAAACCGAACGAGAAAGAGAGGGTGTAAGTGCGAAGGCGGTGCCTTTGAAATGGACTCGCCAGTTCGAGCGATACGTCATCGATTTTTATGGTACTTTCGTACGCTCGTTCGTACGCTTTTGAAATTAAGGAGTAAATCATTCAGCCGGATGTTTTAATTTCGACGAATATGGACTGGGCCTCAATAGTAAATCGTCACATTCTTGCCCGAACACTTCCTTTCGACTCATTCATTCTCGTTTATTGAGAATGGTAAACGTCAAATTGAAAAGACACGTCAACTTGATTTCAAATTGATTGCAAGGAAATTTGCATTGAAAATGAAAATTCTTTCAGATCTTTTTCCTAAATTTTTTTTTATAAATCTGTTTTTCCTAACGATCATCAGACTTATTCATGTATTCGCAACTGAGTATCTTGTTACATTTCTCGACCAATATCAGTGACGATTAATTTCGAATGGAGAAACGAATCACGAAGAGCAAACGTCAGTGGCTAACTTTTAGATTTTCGATTGCCAATGAATGTAATAATTTCAACGTTGAGCGAAGTCGGACGTCGAAAGTGATCCGTTGAAAGACAAATTACAGGATATCTGGGCGTTTCGTGGCTCCGATTCATGTTCTCAGCACATGCTGTAAAGCTTTTTTTCTTTTTTTTTTTTTTTGCTTCGACCTTTCCTCCATCTTCGTCCTCTTTTTTTTTTTATCTTTTTTTATTTTCGTCGCTTCTTTTGGCCGGCTCGAGTAGCCCGAAAGAGTCGTCTCTCGTTCTCGTGGCCAGAGCTTACCAAGAGCTTGCCAATAAAAAACGGTGTCTCCTCCGTGTCGCGATGATAAGAGCGACTCCCTTTTCAGAGCATAAAGATCCGTGCGTGTCACTAAAATTCGTCGAAAGCGTGTCGGTGTATTTCTTGCAGACACCAGCCAGCCACGAGAGAGCGAGCAGTTTCTCCGAGAGGTGACTTTCTTTCGAGCCTGCTCGAAAGCCTCCACTATGCTTAAAACAGATCCGCTGCCACCTCGTAAATTCATTTCTCGGGGAGAGCGATTTCCTTCCCTCTACTTCTCCTCTCTCCCTCGAGCCATTTTTGTTTGTCGCCAAGAACTGGTGAGCATTGGTAAGAAAATACAGAGGAGAAGTCACTCTGAGTGCAAGTTAAAAAAGAAAAGACAATTTGACTCGTTTTATAGACTCGTATATAGAGGAAGATAGTTTTTCAATAAGTTGGAAAATGGACTGCTTCGTTTGCAATTCTTTTCAATCAGTTCACCGTTACCAAGCTCCATATTTTAGTATGTAGAGTTGCGAAAGAAACTTCCACGAGATCGTTCGATACTTTATAATCATTATTCAAGCAACCGAGGTACCAACGGTTCGGCTTTGAAATAAAATTTACACGATCTCGAATAACCCGCCTCCGAGAGAAAAAGGAAAACTTAGAGCGTCGTAAAGTGCAGCGGTGCAGCCTCTTACGACTATACTAATAGCGGGTAATTTCGAATACCGAGTCTGAATGCGAGACGAACGATTCGTTGCATTTTCAAGCAGGCAGGGAATAGCTTCGCTCAGCAAATCGGCCGGCCGACGTTTCGTAAATTCAGCAATGCTTTCCGCGTCTAGTTGCTAATGAATCGTCGCTGGCGTTCGTCGTTACTTTAATCGGCGTTATTATTATCGTTTACGCGGCCTAACGAGGCCTCGTTGCCCCTGGAAAGGTAAACAGTCGTGTTTAACGAACGGTTGTATTTCAGAATTAACGAACGAATATATCGTCGCTTGGCCCGTCGTTCGGAACCGGTTCCTTCTTTTTCGTGTCCATTAAGGAACTATGACGAATAAAGTGATGATCGCGGGACGTATATCGGCGGGGACCGGGCTCGGTTTCACGCGAAACAGCAGATAAATCCGAAATAACAAAGTAGAATGAGTCAGGGACGGTCCCGGCTCGTCGCGCGTAAAACGAATCGAATAAAACCGAACCGAACGTTCCTCCGCAGGTATTCTTTCGGCTAGAATATAAAAGAGGCAATCGATTTACGAGTGTTTGTAAAAGCGGCGCGTCGCGGTGAAAGAATTGAGGCCCGATTGAACGTAGTTATTTAATGCCTTGTACGACTCTACCACTCCTTCGTCGATTATCATAAAAGATACGTAAATCATGTACCTTGTCAATCAAACTTTAAGCTACCGTTTTAATGCAGTTTTTAATAAATATGGAAACGGGTCGAGAGCCGACCGTAGGAAGAAACGTGTCCTTTCTCAGTTTCGACATCTTTCGCGCCGTGTGTTATTAAAGGATTAAGAGTAATTAAAATAATTTAATTGGCCGACTGAACGCGCGACTGTAGCTATTTCACTTATTATACAATTTGAAAGCGACTCTCAGTCGTCCGAAGCTTCTAGGAAACCAAGCTTCGATCGCCTTCTTCAACGTGCAATTAATCTCAATGCGTTGGAATGACGCACACGGAGAATTTTTTGCCGCAAATTGCAAACACATTTTCTCAGTTTTAAGTATTATATTTAAATGTAACCCGGGCGAAATAAATAATGAGTTTGTTACTTCTGAATAATTTCTATCCAGCGATGTCATACCGACGAGTTGAAAAGAAGAAGAAAGCGACGAATTATTGTATACGGTTCGGTCACTCGTTATGGTCCGCGAAACAGTTGCCAGCGCAAGGGGCTAATCACTCGTAAGTCTAACGTTTCTTTACTTGCGGCTCAATCAATATTTCTTGAGAAATAGATGCATTGCTATACAAACGCAAATCACGTTGTCGCAGTCGTTCAAGAATCAAGACGTCACTCGTTTTTATCGATCGTAAGCAAAATGTCATTGTCGAGCAAACAAGATGTTCTTTTATTTAACGGCTCTCGTGCGTCGTAAATTACACTGTTTGATTCTACCGGACGCTGATTTTTCTCCACTTCTCGGCGAGCCGAGACCCAGCTTGTCCGTCTAGGAAGTACCGTGTTGCGCGAAACGCATTCCACTCGTTAAATGTTGCGAGGCGACTCGTATTCTTAGACCGAGTTGCACGTCGAAAGTCAAGGAAACGGACGGTACCATCCTTGATCCGATTTTCGTTGGTTGTATTTCGTTCGTGACGACGTTCCCGCGGTTAAAGATCGCTCATTTGTCACGAGAGTCGAAATCCATCACGTCGCGCCCACGTCGTTGATGAGGATCGCCCGTTGTATTTAAAAGACGCGTGTTCTTCAGGGTGTTTTAGAGTTATTGTACAGTGTCGTTTCGTAGAATGCGTTGGAGTTGACTCTCTGAACGTTGGACGATACGTATAAATTTCCTTTGTGCAAGAATCTTTCAAGGAAGTGATCTTTTGATATTATAGTTGAAGATTTATTTGCGTGCAGGATTTGGAAATTTCGAATTTGTCATGAGTTATCAGAACTGAAATTTATTTTGTTTTTCTTTTAGAATGAACGATTTTCAAGTTTACAAACTTAAATTTCGAGTAGTTTTCCATTCTTTTAAATTTCAGAGAAATTTTTAATTTCTTTAAATTTAAGTTTAAGTAACAAGGTTGCATAAACATTTTGATTATTTACAATGACATTAAGATTGAAATATCTTTGTTACAGGCACGTGCAAGAATCGCGTATAAATTATAAATTCTTCGTAGCTTCCTGAAAAAAATTTCACTTGCAAAACACTGCCGTCTTGCTCTTTGTCATCAAACACAAACTGGTCGTAGCTTACACAAGTGTCTATAAGATTTTTATAGCCAACGTAAGCGTTGTGGATCTCAAATTATAATTTCTAATTCTTCAAATATATCTCATTAGGATAATTTGCTTGCGTAAAAAATTTCCGCAAGATCGTAAATATTTTTCTAGAGAAATTTATGATTTACACTGTACGATAGTTTCGTGATAATTTCCAGCATGTGTTATGGGCAAATTTATATTTTTATTCCTTTGGTGACAAGTGAATGGTTACCTTCGGCTATAACGTAGCTAATTTCTAAATTAAATTTTCCTCCATTTGACTCGCGAGGATCATTTTGCTTTTACGAACACGTTTCCCCGACTGACAGTAGGAAGATATTTATTCATGGGCCATCACTTTCCTGTCTCGTCTCCGTTCCCAACGTTGTGACACGCGCTTAGTGCAGGGTCACGAATGCACAGTCGGCTCACAATCACTCGGCTCGTCGATTACTGTATGTCACATGCTACTCGAATCTTCATTGACGAGCCTTCACCGTGCGTTTCTCGTTTCCTTTGAGAGAAATTTTCGATATTCCTTCTCCCTGTTTAAACTCTTTCCTGCCTTAACAATTCTTCAAAACCAATTCTTTGTTAATAATTCGTAATTATTGCTATTAAAGAAATAATTCAATTGAAACAAATTTAGTAGTTTCAATCACTATCAGAAGCTTCTAGATTGTTGGTACGTAATATTACGATTCAAGTGCGATACCTAGATTTAATTAACACCAGTGCACAATAATTTTCGCAGATTACGCTCGTAGCTAGAAATAGTCCAATAGTATCCGATTATCTATGCAAGACCTTCCTCGATTATGCATCCTGTGCTTTTTCATTCGTTAGGTATGCGGTTCGAGTTTGCACAAGAGATTCTAATTCAGTAAAAAATCAACTCGTTCATTCAGGAATCCGACACGCGCGTCTTGCACGCGTATGAATTCGATTAAAATATCACGCTGAGAACTTTGAAATGTATCAAATGACACAGTCAAACAATTGTTTCAAACACTCTGTTTACGACATTTTCAAATATGTTGTAAAAATTCGAGCATCTGTGAAAGCATTGAAAAAAATTTTCTTTCTAAGTGAAGCCACCGCGGTCTTAAAAATTGAAATCTCTTCTTTACGATCTTTCCTCGCTATTTTATTGGACTTTCCACGTTAGGATAAAAATTTGAGAAATCTCAGCATTTCGCGTTCCTCGAATTTTCAACACGTGACACTAATATTCAAAGTTCTATAAAATAACGAGGAAAGATCGTTCGAAAAGTTTTAAGAGGTCGTAAAACTTCAATCTTCGAGATCGTGGCAATTTCAATTATGAGAAAAGTTTTCCAGCATATTTCACAGGCGTTTGAATTGAATGAAGTTTTACAATTTTTTTGAAAAGAAGTATCTTCACTTTTTCTCACTTGTTATACGATGTTCAAACATCTTTGAAACTCAGGATTTTCAAAATTGAAACGATGGCCAGATGGATCATCGTACGCTTTCTTTTGCAAAGTTTAAAGTATCAAATTTCCATTGAGTATCCGGATACTTTAGCGAATAAATCTAATTCTATGGACGTGCAAGTAATCAAAGCTTTGTTGAACAATATTTTTATAAAAAAAAGAATGTTTACTGTACCATAGAGTTTGCTGCTTCATAAATAACTTATATAACGAATAAACATAACACATAATAATATAATATATAGTATAATACAATGTATAAATAATTTATTGTATATAAATATAATTTATGCTCCCTGTTATAAATATATATTATTTTGTAGACAGACAAGTGCCTGGCGTGTTTCGTCTTCGGTAATTTTCAGTAACAATTTCTATCGTGTAGGAAACAGCTTCTACGATGACGATGCACGTGACCATGCTTATTCACCGGTTATCGGTTCTGCTTTCGCGTCTCATCCCTTTCTCATCTGGCGTATTACGAAGCGTGCACGTGTAACCGGCGCCAGCGAGCAGGTTGCAAACGCCTCGAGTTTCATTGCTCGCGCCAAGCGGGCGGCACGCCGAGAACGGGCCAGAAGAGCCAGACGTTTAGACGTGGCTCTCGACGCGCTTCGTCTTCTCGGACCACCGTGAAAAAGCATTTCGAATTCGCCGCCGAGGAATCCGGTCTTATCGAGAAAAGTCAATTATATCCGGCGCGGGGAACTGGTTGAGAGGCGCGAAAACAAGGATGGAATTCTGCGAGATCTCTTCGAACATTCGATGAAACGTTGCGTCCGTTTCATGAAGATTTGAGAGAAAATTTGCTTAATTATTTGACTGCTTTAGAAATTAATTAACTTTGCCGTTTTAATAATTTTAACATTAACTCAACGCCGTGATTCGATGTTTCATTGATTTCATTCATTCTGATATTTTTATAAACATGAAAAGAGCTAAAGAAATGAAAGTTTTAAAAGAATTTGTTTCGTATATTGTGACTTACTCTACTTTGGATTTTTGTATATTGTGTTCGTTGCATGTGCATTTCTGCAACTCCGCTTAAAATTCCGCGCTCTGGTAATTAGCATAGTTAGTGCCGCACTAAATTTGTTTCAGCCGAACGTCGATGCGGAGAATTCGAAATAGAGGTACATCAAACAGATTGATTTACATACTGATGTTCGCGATAGTATACTACCTATTAAAGTGAGAATGTTTACTACGGGTATGTGGTTTTATAATTGGCGTGATTTGTGGTTGCTTAATTTATAGGTAGACGCGAGGAATTTGAAATAAAAATATCCACCATGCAAATATTTGCATTATTAATGTCGCGGAATAATTGAACGTTAATGCGGTTTATGTCATACGTTATCAGCACAAGATACCTATGTGTATTGGTTAAATAAGGAAACAACTTTCTGTACCGCGTGTTGCCGGACCACTTTGCTAACCGGTTTATCTTGAAAATTTCTTATATTAAAATCGCATCTACTACAATGAAGTTGTAAGCAGGAGTTAAAAATTCCTTCGCGTGATATTTGTTGAGAATATAACAGGATAATTTATCGCGATACGGATTAGAAATCTTTGTGGATATAGTAATTTATTGTGTAATGTGTTACACGATAACAAGGTCTTCATTATGATAATGCCTAACTAATATCCGTGTTTTCAAGAACTCGAAACTGATGTACGTTTGTTGAATTAGTAATCTTCATCGTACGATTACATGCATATTTTTTTAATAACATATGCAGTAAAACACGCTCTTCGTTACTTTTTCTGTTGCTTTAACTAATTTTCCAATTATATAGATATTTAAAATTAAATTTTACATTTAAAATGTATAATCACGTTGTTTTCTTTTAGTCAACTTTAACAGTGCTAGAAAGAATTATTAAAATTATTAAATATATACTCTCACAATGATTTATTACGAAATTCCTTAGAAAGATCCACACGCCTTGTGAAGAAGCTTTTAGCTCGACTGTAGTGTTTTCATCTTGATAAAAATTCCTCGTTGGATTTCTCTCTGAGAAACGATGCAAATTCATCTATTGGAAGCAGACAGCTGACTCTAAATGTGAACGGGTCAGACTTTCGTGTTTCACTATGGACAGAAGGGCACACGGCGTCACGATGATCAGCACCGATAACACCGTAGCATCGGAATCGAGTTCGACGTGTATTCTTGTTACGTTATTTTCGTGGACGTTAGAGCCGTTTAATCCCCGTCGTCGTGAATCCAGAGCATATAATGTTCGAACCTGCAGTGTCTCTCGTGAAACCACGATGATTCATTCGGCTCTCTCGAAGCCGATTATTAATTAGCCGCTTATCTCAATGACTGTTTCTTTTTCTGATTCTTAATATCCAATTCATGCGATGAGTGACGATTCACTCGCTGAGATTTTTTTACGAGAAATATTTGTAAAATTGTAGATAGATAGTTACTTTGAAAGTTTCTCACATCTCTACTGCGTGGAAAGGAAAAACTTCAGAGTGAAAATTCTATCAAATCTATAATTAAATTAAAATAATAATTAAATTAATTATATAATTAAATTATATAATATATATATATATATATATATATATATATATATATATATATACGTATAACTATAAATTTTAGTAAGAATTATTGTATTTGGTAAGTGCGAAAGATTGTGCGAAAGCGAAATTTTTATGAAATAAATAGCCTCCACAGTGTTTCAGTGAAATCAGCTCTAGAAATCGAATCAAATCTTAAATTTATAGATGAATCTACAGTTTCAAACCAAGTCAAACTATTAAAGATTCATAGAGTCCAAATAATATCATTTTAAAACAGACTTTCGTGAAACTATACTAACAAAAATTTATGACGATATTTATGCTGCGACATTGAAACTTCTCTTAGAAACGTACTAACTTCGTGGAAAGAGAAAGAAATAAACAGACGTAGGATGATGCTCTATTTTTACGTGACCAGTCTGGCCAGTCACGGATAATCTACTAAACCTAACCATCCTTCCCAGCATCGAACCTGCGTTCGATTAACTCGCAGTTGAAAGATGCATCTCATCATCGTGTACGAGCGGATAATAAAAATACGCGAACTATGTCGCAGGAATCGTTCGCGGGAGCCTTGATTTTCACGTGAATCTAATCAACGCAAGGATACACGTGAACGCGAGTTATTACTTTATCGCAGTGTAAACACCTGGTGTGGCCTCGTGTGAGCCCGTTTGTAAATGTTGCACGAGAGAATTACGGCTCGCTTATTACAAGTTAACGCGCGCGACGTAATTTAATGTGCTTTAACACCTCCGCGAATTTATGCTGTACACTGGCTGCGTCAGCGTGCGGACACGCGTGTATTTTTGCAAAAGCACAAACGTCGCGACACGTGTGGCGTTATATGTATGCAAGACCCGCGTGTAGAGCTATGCGGGTTATTGTGGCTCTCCGTCGTTTATTTCGAGTCACTACCGCGACGCCATAAATTTCGGCGTTACATTTTTCGTCGTGTAACGAATGGCCGTTCCATAACGTTCGGAAGTTAATGAATAGTAAGGGCCCGCGAGATGGGTTATCGTGGAATTTCGTGTGCGAGATGGTGAAGCGATAAAAATGGTTCAAGATTGTGAGGAAGTATATTTATTTATTTAAGAAACGATGTCCTTTAATGATTAACAAGTAAGGATGTGATACTTTGTCGTGATAGAAGTTTCAAACAGGGGACACATGTGTGTAAGAGGATGTGTGCACCAAAAATAAATTTTTCTTTTAATTTCAACCATCTTCACATTCACAAGAGTGTTAGTTGACTCTACATTTGAACATAAAATACTTGAATACTGGAATACGTTAAATACTCGGATACTAGAGGGTAATCTACAGTTACTCACTTTAAATGAAATACAAACAATCACCAGTCCTCCTTGAAAACCCACAAACTTACAGTGAGTCACACTTACAAGTGAAAACAATAATTCTTGTTAATTCTACAAATTCTGAAATTGTGGCGATCTCTCCACAATTTACTAGAAACGTTCGTCGAATCGGGAAGCATAGAACAAAAACATCTCATCCAACGAGAAATTCCACAATCAGTGTCTCTCCATCAGAAAGTATTGTATATCAAAACACGATACCCAGTCGAGGCTCCATCCTCGATCGAGCCTTTTTGATGAATTATTATGCTCTCCGGTCTAGCTGCTCGGTTCGTTACGTAATTAAGGGATTCCATAAATTTCTTCATAAACATAATCCCACGAATGTGGTCGTAAATCATGGCCGTTGTCATAAGCATAAATCCTAGATAACGATCGACTCCAGATAACATTAACGTCCAGTGTTTGGTGTTGGAGGAGGAAGGGGAAGGGGGAAGTGTTGTGCTCGATCCTTGTCGTTAATATCAAAGTAATCGAGAGGCCCTGTTTCGCGCGATTTGACGTTATCGAACGGTAATCGAGGACCCGCATTGTTCCCATCCACCCTTTCCCCCCCCTTTCTCAGTCGAGTTATAAATTCGCTCATGCGATATTCATACAATTAACATCGATCGGTGGCCAAAGGCGTACCATATAAGAGGCGAAGTAACTTGACATTCATCCCGAGTTAATCCAATCAAAGAGCCGAGAGGAGTGTCAGACTGGGCGCGGCTTTATATGCACGTTGCTTGATTAGCTTTTACTGTAAAAAAAAAAAAAAAAAAAAAAAAAGAAAAAAAAGAAGTGTCGCGCTACAACGGAACAAGCGTCGCGTTCAGCTCTAGCGGTTATCAAGAACGCGACGCCATTAGACGCAATTGGAAAATCAACTGACAATCCTCTCGAGTGTTTGACCCTTGAACGTTGGATTTCGTAATTTCGAGCACAGAAGGGGAATACGTTTGTGTAATTACGTATCAGAATGCTACTGTTTGTGGAATTTTTTTATTTCCGTGAAGGCAATTAAAAAATAGAAGAAAATTATTTGAAATGTCCAAAGTGCAATAATTCTTGGTAATATTCAGTAAGAAACTTGATTTACATATCAAATATTGCAAGAAATATCATATAAATTTCTAAGAAGTGTCATATTTTGGATATTTTTTTAGTATATCATGTTCTACGTATATAGGTCGAATAATTATGAAATAAATATTATATAAATGTCCAAAGTGCAATAATTCTTAGCAATATTCAGTAAGGAACTTGACTTACATATCAAATATTGCAAGAAATATCATATAAGTTTCTAAGAAGTATCATATTTTTGATATTTTTTTAGTATATCATGTTGTACATATATAAGTCGAATAATTATGAAATAAATATTATATAAATGTCCAAAGTGCAATAATTCTTAGTAATATTCAGTAAGAAACTTGATTTACATATCAAATATTGCAAGAAATATCATATAAATTTCTAAGAAGTATCATATTTTGGATAATTTTTTAGTATATCATGTTCTACGTATATAAGTTGAATAAATGAAATAAATATTTGTTAATTTGTAAATTAATATCCTTTTGAGCGTAGCAACTTTAAAAAATTATGAAATCAAAAAGAAAAGGAAAAAATTTGAGTTAAATCTAATCCAACCTCCACTGTAAAATTACCCGTGAACGTTGATTTTATACATTGATCCTTCGCGTGAATTTTGTTTATACTCAACGTATCAACGTTTCCTAAAATTCCCCAAGTAGATACACACAGTCGAGCAACAATTTGACGGAAGATTGCAGCACAGCTATCATAAAGTGGCATTGAAATATTCGCGAGCATTCCGGAATTGCGAAACCGCGCGCCGAAATAGAATCGAATTTTACAGGAAAGCCATCACGCCGCTGTTAATCGCCGAATCAAACGGCGATAGATACGAAGCTCCAGATCCGACCTGGATCACCGATCGAAGCACTTGCTCGTACGTGGCCATGTGGTCTTCGATGTAATTTATACTCGTCTCTCGCCGTCCCATATACCGATTCTCTATCGCCCAAGTAACATCAGTCCCACGTACGGAGACTGGGAGCAATTTAACACGTATGATTCGTTATCGCCTTTGAATCTTCGGTAACTTCATCAACTGCTCGGACTAGGAAACACCCGGGGAAGGCACGCGCGTTTACAATATCCTTCGAACGATTATTTCCAGCTTTCTTATCGATGTCTGGCAAACAGAAATTACGTCTTTATTGTATTGTACGACGCGGAGAGGCGAGAAATAGAGAGGCGCCTTCTACGAACTAACATTGCAATTTTTCTCTCCGTCGCGCGTTTGATCAAAGTCGCGAATAAAACGGCGACGTTTACGAGACACGAATATTAATCGTATCTGTCACGCTGCAACTCGAGAGTTATAAATCTATGGGCAATCCTTTTACCAAGGTTTCCCTCCTTTTTTTTTAATTTTCAAAGGTCTCTCTCTCTCTCTCTCTCTCTAAAGGTCTGAGTCGTTGTTAGAAATTATTAATTTTGATTTATGCGTTTTATATTGCCGGACAACGGCGCGCCGCGGCGTGTGATAAAGTTTGAAAGATAATGGGGAGATTAATCGCGAGGAACGGACGATTAGCCAAATGGATACGTAACTTGGGAAAATGTATTAATCATTGGCTAAATCAATGTGAAGGGATCTCTGATACGTTCGCTATTAATCACGCGAATGGAGGTGGTAAAAGTAATTCCGTGTGAAATCTGAATCTTTGTTCCGAGACTACCAATTCCAAGATGTCTCTTCCAATGATATCGAGAAATTTCTCAACGCAGAATCGATACGTTTTAATGAACGTTTGTTACTTCTAGTTCGCAATCATTTGTACTGAATTCTCAATATTGGTGGAATAAGAATAGTATTATGTGAAATTTTCAATCAGAATGGAAATTATAAGTATTAAACTGTACGTTGGTAACAGAAAGGATTGACAACTCTATAACACTCGGTGTAGTTACTCGATACTTTAATTTACGACCTATTTATGTGCTAACTTTGCTATACCTATCTGTACTTTACGAGAACAGAATATATTTGCACACTATGTTACACGTGTAAGTATTTTTATGCGTTTTTTTAATTTGCGTCTCGCATTCCAATCAATATCGCACGCGTATTGTAAACGAACGCGACGACTTAGAGTTTGAGTCTTAAACTGTGTAAAATACAGTACACGTTGACTGTGTGAAATACAATAATTGCCATAGTTCGTTATTGTGCCTTATATCGCAACTCGAGAGCTCTGATCGCCGATCACACAACATTAAGCGATTAACATCACACGTCAACTGACGTGTAACAACCTCACTTACCAATATACTCTGTGAAACAACATTCTCCTAGCTAAATATCTAATAACGTGCAGTTGCCATTCTCTCGGAACACACGCCAGTTCATTAGAGAAATAATACTTGTTGAAAGTCAAGATTTATCAAGATAGGAATTGACACGAATCTCTCAGGAATCAAATAGATCAACTTTGTCAATTCTGTAAATTTCATTATTCAGATATATAGTTAACAGACTGCGGATCTTTATGCACTTAAGAGAGAAATTTAAAAATACTAAAATACAGCAAATGCTCACAAAATGTGAAAGATAAAATAGGAACGTTCTTTTGCATGGCTCTAACGTTAGACAAATAAATTGCAGCTTTTCACAGAAATTACATAAATTTCTTGATACATTGTAAATGATTTTCAAAATGATACGAATGAAAGCTCCTATTTTTTTCCTCCTAAAGTTACACATTTTTTTTCATACTTCCTCCGTTACTTGATTTTTTTTTTTTTTTTATTGTACGTTCATCGATCATCTCAATGCGAATGTAAACGAAGTAAAATCCTTTTACCATCCATCAATCTAACTTTTCCAAAAAATTTATTTCTCTCTCATCGATCTTCCAACAAATCAATACGAACAGAACATGGTCAGTCGTTTCGTTAACCCTGGACAAGCACGTACAATATAATCTACAGTAACATCTACAAACATAACCGTAATTCGATAGAGTTTGGAATGACCACTTTCGAACCGTTGGGATCGTTACGTCCGGATCGCCCACGAAGCGGTGCACGATTTCCGGTGCACCCGACGCGTCGCGATCCCGATTGCTGGACGACAGAATGCAGCTGGCTTTCGGACACTAGCGGAGGAACGCGACGTGGTTAAATTTACACCGTGACAGCCATAATTTCACGACGGTTCTACACGGTCCAAGCACGTGTCCCGTGGCGCGCGTGTTGTGACTTACTAATTCGCGTCACGGGCTCGTATTCGAAATCCACTTCGATTCGATCGCCGACCAGTGTTTGCACAGACGGCGCATTAAGTAGCCCACGTGTGCAAACAACATTTCTGCTTTCACTAATTGTTCCCTAAGAATAGTTTTGTTGAGTGACTAGCCGACTGCCGGCTATCTGGCCAGAGTCCTCGCGCAGAGACGTCTTCAGTTGCATGGGCGGACAAATGGATATGCATTCCAGCGGAACAAATCTCGCTTGATTGATGGCGCTCCATCGGATAAGCTACGACGATTTATTTAGCTTTCTGCGGCGTTGCTCGATTTTCCCCAAGTTCTGGCATGCTTCGGCCTTTCATTTTCAACTGGTATTCTTGGATCCAAGTGATTAGATCCGTATATTTGTGTGGAACAATCTTTATTGATAACAGAAGCAGCAGCATCTTTTCTAATGTTCTTGCAAAGAAGGTGTAACATGTTTAAATTCAGAAATTTTCTTTTTTTGTCGAAAGTACTTGTCAAAATACGAGGATTGAAGAGGACTAATTTTATATCTTTATTGAAATATTCTTCAATGAAAATCATTCATATTTATTGTAGAATACGAATAGATATTATCACAATTGTTTGAATTATTTTTCCCAATGAAAGTTTTAGGCAACTTTCTATTTCAGAAACAAAGAATGAAGGCTTTCCCTGGCTTCCAGAAAATATATTTTCTCTTTTCAGAAATATAGTTGACGAATAAGGGTGGCTTTCTCTGATGAATTGTATTTGTTCTGTGACTCAGTTAAAGAACTCTTTATAAAGTGTTTTTTATTATCCTCTAACTGTTGCCTTTCTATCGTATCTTTGCCGTCGTGTCAGAAGACGTTCGTTCAATATTTTATGTCGAGCATGGAAACAGCTCTGCTCGTAGAATTTATAGATAATGAAACTGCACTGAAACTTGTTTCGTGGGGGAAAGAAAAAACGAAAAGAAAAAAAAAAAGTATCGAGTTGAAAGTCATGGTACGAGCCCAGTCCGACAATAAAAGCCAAAGATATTTATCGTGATTACCACTATATTGCAACACGAGCAGTGTACCTGACAAAACGAGCGTAACGCTTTCCATTATTTTTGTTAGAGCATTCTGATTGCTTCCTCGCCGAGAGCGTGCAGACGTGTTATTACTTCCGCGTCATTTCTATCTCTGTTTCCGATTAAATTTGTTAGCTGTTGCATCAAAGTGCTGTTAAAAATAAAGTGAGATGAAATAACTATCGCGGACGCTTGCGTAATTAATAACTTTGTTGTCTAATTGAAGATTTTATTTTTTGCACATTTTGCGCAATCATAAAAATCTGTTTGGACTCGATGTCCAAAAATTTGAAAAAAAAAAATATCCAAACTTAATAGAAGTCACTAAGAGGAATAATTTCACTTGGAATGAATATTAAAAAAAATTCTTGTTCAAATACTCTTTCCTCTGTGACGTTTTTTTTTTTTCAATTAATGTTAACGTGGAATTAATTTCCATCTACTTGTGTTTGCAGTGGTTCTGGAGTTGTTGCGGCGGTCACTTGATCGACGGGATTTTCACGGAGCCGACCTTGGAACGGGGTTACAACTTGGTGGCCACGGTTCCTCGAGGTGCCGTTGTTCTGAACGTGACACAATTACGTCACACGGAGAATTATTTAGGTGAGAGACGTCGTACGTTCGCCACGCGTGACATCGCGCTGGCAGAAGTGCTCGTTCAATGTCCCTGTAACAAGGAGGGAATCATCGTGTACCACGAACTTAACGAGAGGATAAATCGTGATTTATATAAAACGCCCGGTGATTCGATAACAACGTCGTGAAAGTATCACACGCTGCGATAATAACACGACGAGGTGACAAAAGGATAATAAAGTAGAGTAAAGACGAAAGCGTGCACCGAGAGAAGAAACAATAAGAGAGAGAGAGGAGAAGATACGAAAGTTACACGGAATATTGGATCAGTACAGATCCCAATTGAAATCACGTTCACGTGCAACGAAATAAATTTAATGAAACGCGCCGGTAAGTCGCAAATCGTCGCGGCGATTGTTCGCGATCTTCCATCGCGAGGAATTTCACTCTATTCCAGAGGCGTTGCCGTGCTCTTGGCATCAACCCTCGCATAATCTAATCTCTGGACACGCGCGTTAAGTGGAACGTAAATGAAACGCAGTAGCCATTCACGTGATACACAATACGTGGTCGTAGCTTTTGTCCCTTGATTCGTTCTGACACACGGTGCTGAAGCAATCGCATGAACCGTCTGGTTTCCTGGCACTGATGCGAACCTGTTCGATGCTGTTGCATTGAAATCCTTCGCTGTAATACTCTTTACCTGCTCTGGTCGCGATTATATCGTAACTGTAGCCTGTCGTGTTTGAATATGGACGTCGATGAACTTTCGTCATTTTTTTATTCGTTGAACTTTTAGCTATATCAGTTGATATATCAGTGAGAATATATACGTTGTGATTTTTAACACTTTTATCTTTGAATTTTCGTCGTTCTTTAATTTATTCGAAAATTTATATGTATACGCATTGCGATTTTTAATATTAGATACGTGTAGTTGAACTTTGTCATTTTTTAACGTATTTAGAAAATTTATAGTGAAATTTGAAAGTGACTTGGATTGTTTAATTGTCAATTTTCTATTGTTTCGTTTGTCAAGTTCTTTCTTCTTATTGGAAAATGACGAGTGCTAGATGCTTTTTTCCTTTAAAAAGTCGCTTTTCAGACTTCCCTAATTGTGACTGAAAGCGTAAAAGTCAGCCGTCTCCAAAATCACGTCATAAATCGCACGGTTCAACGTTACGTTTTAAAGACGACATAGATACGTTTGATATAAAGCTTCATAGAATCTCAGGACAATTGACAATACCGTTAAGCACCTTATGCAAACAGCAGATCCAACATGAGCCTTCGTCGTTCGAGAGATGTGAAATTCAAACGAATCAGGCATAGAGAGGTATTTGTAGTGAAGAAACAATCCTTTATAGGAATGTTGCAAGGATTTAAGAAAACCCGAGTTAAATAGTTTTCTAAAAAAAAAAAAAAAAAAATAAAGAAAAAGAGAAGAACAAATAACAGTCTTACGTAAAGTTTGTAAAATGGTTAATAAATCTGTTAGAAAGGTCTTCCTTCTTCGCATTTCATATTTTCGTTTCTATTCGCATAGTTATTTGGCAACTTTCCTCTTTGAACATTCAAAACGTTCTTTGTTTTTAGCTTTCACGTGTTCGGCCTTGTGATCCACATGCGACGCGAACTATTGTATATAATTCGATTCGGTCGTAAAGTCGATCGTGAACCTGCGCAAGCTGTGATTCCTATTCAAACGATAGTCGCCAAGATCTTCACAGTAAGATTAAATCGGTCGTAAATCATCGAGAACGATTACGTAACTCGTATGAACTTTAAACGTGTAATTATTCTTCAGATCTCCCGGAGAAACGATCAGTTTGGTGTGAAATAACGCGAAACGAATCGAAAGTATAACAATGTGATTAATTACGTATTTATTACGATTCCTCGGCGTTTCGCATGCAGCTCGAAACAGGTTCGAACGTTTTTATTGGTCGTAAAACTCGGTCATTCCATGGTAAATATCTAATTACAAATACGTATCACGAACTAAGCCTCAAAATAGTCGAGGAGGAAATCTGGGTTAACAGAACAAGGTGTGGTTGGAAATTATATTTACAATTTAATTAATTCGATATAAAATCGAATTTAATACTAGACCTACGGATCTTCAATAAATATCTCAAAACATTCTATTTAATTTGCACGTTATAATTTAAATAAATTACGTCTAAACAGAGATCAGTATTAATTTTGAGAAGATCATTCGTACATTTTCGGCAATTGTGAAAAAAAAAAAGAATATTTGACGAATTTTAGTAGCACTAAAGGTATTAAAAACACTACAGCATTTGTCTGTTGTTGAAAGTTTCTACTACTATTCTGGTGAAGCAGATTACGTTGCTCGTTCAGGTTACGTAACTCTGGTTTCTAAAGCGAAGGCAATTTGTATTTACTGTTAATATCAAGTTAATGTTTCGTTTAATCAAGCCTGGAGGCAGTTGAAAGACAGCAGGCAGTGGATAACCAACATTCGCGTCATGTGAGTAGTAAATGACTCGTCTAGGTTCCTAATGCTACGTATCGCGCACGCTGCATCCACCAGCATTTCTCACATGCATACGCCGCGAATGACTGTCCGTTTCCGTTTCATTACCCGAACGATTACGCGATTTAGCTTCGGACATGACAATCTCGCGTGGTAATTATTAGCGGGATCAGCTGAATGTTAATGGCGTTTCAACGATTCCGTTCGTCTCGCTGAATTGGTTATTACGATCACTTTTGCGAAAATGATGATCAAAGCAGTTGATACTTTGCCAAGAAATCAATTTCAGCAGTCGGAGAGTCGAACATTATATTGAAAATTATATTAAACTTTTTTATATTAAACGTCTTACACACGTTTAATTTCTGATTAATGCAAAATATTTCTCAAACGTTACATTTGTCTGACTTAATGTTAACAGATGTGTTTGAACAATCGCTGTTAATTTTTGTCGTATAAATTTCACACCTATTATTATCCTCTGGTTTTAGCGGTCAAGTTGCAGGATGGCAGCTACTTGTTCAATGGAAATTATAGCATCAGCCTGTCCGGTAAATATCAGGCGGCTGGAACTACTTTCGTCTATCTTCGTCAAAGCTCGCAGAATTTGGAAAGTTTCTCCGCTATTGGCCCGTTAGAGGAGCCCATCGATGTTATGGTAAATAAATTGTTGCACTGGAAATATATTACTAATATACAGACCGATGACACTAACGTTCAACGTGAAAATATAAAAATTCCATCGATTTTCAAAACAGGTTCTCTACCAAGAGCCGAATCCCGGAATCGTATATCGATATATCATCCCCGGAAGCGCAAGCGCCTCTCCGAATACCCATCTTGGACACAAATCGAGTATAAAATTTTCTTTAAAAATGCATCAGAATTATTAGCAAATAAATTCTTGTCCTCCGTGTATAATAAAGTCACTATATAAAGAAATTCTATATTTCAGTTTCCAACAAAGCCGCTGAGCCCATTTTACCGACGATACCTCACAGGAAGTAAGAGCTCTTACTCAATTAACATTTCAATACGATTTTTCAACGCGACACTACATTTGCCATTAAAGAGTATTCATTATTCTTTAGAATAGACGAAGGAGCGCAGGCGTATGTCCCAAGGAGATACAAAAAGAGGAAATTCTTTTGGAAAGCCAGTGGTTACACCGAGTGTAGCAGAACTTGTGGCGGAGGTAGGAAGATTATTGTTACGAATTAATAATAATTTACATAACTATACATACATATATAGTGTATCGGAAACTAATAAGAAATATCTTTCGATCTCGTTGTTTATGAAAAAAAGGTGTTCAGATCCTGAGGTACGTGTGTACGCGAGAGCACACGCAGACACCAGTGCCTGAAAAAAGATGTCACGCGTTGGAAAAGCCACGGGAGATCCAAGTGAGATGCAACACTACACCTTGTCCTCCCAAGTGAGTGAGTCCTGGTTTTTTACTAAACCTTTCAAATTTTCATAAAAGAATATTCACGTTGCACGCGAAATTAGGAGAAATTAAGCTTTCAGATGCTAGTCAATTCAATGTGCATATGTGAGCAGCAGATAATTGTGCAAATGTACAATTTAATTAAATGTACAATCTAAATTCTTAGCTACGAGTTCGTTTTGTAAATTTTGGCATATTTAAATTTACTCTCACTCACACTGTTAAGCAGAATATGAAAGAAACTTTTAAATCTCAGTTGTGAACCTTCCTCGAGTAAAGTTGAGACCTGATGAACTTTCCACCGTGAAAATTTCAATGTTAAAGATGGAGAGCCGGCCCGTGGGGCGATTGTTCGGTAAGTTGCGGCAGTGGTGCACGCTTCAGAGACATAGAATGCGTGCAAGAAATAACGCCGTCGCTAGTTATGAGGATAGCCGATGGCGCCTGCATGGAGCCGAATATTCTTACTGCCACCGAGGCTTGCGAAATGCCACGTTGCGAATTCGACGTGAATGCAGTAACAACAACGACGACGACGACGACGACGACGACGACGACAACGTTACCGCCTCCGCAATGGAACGTGGGCACATGGTCTCCGGTACGTTTCTTCGGTCGTTTACATTTGCAATCTTTTGGAAAAGCCAAATCAATTTCAAAGACGGTCAAGCGAAAGAAAGTAAACGTGCGTCGTTATACAAGAATGAAACGAGTAGACGTGACTTGAGATACATTGAGGTGCATTTAATTTCTTCTTCTTTCAAAGTGCTCCACAACTTGCGGTCCGGGTAAAAGAACGCGAACTGCCACTTGCGTCACGCATGGACCTCCGTGTGATCTCGAAGCGAGGCCCGTTACTCAAGACGCCTGCGATTTGGGATCTTGCGCCACTAAATCAACGCAAACAAACGCCATTTCAACGAGACTACAAAGTCCACAGTGGCTGTACACTGAATGGTCTGAAGGGGTAGGAACTATTCTACTTTCGAAAGATCAGAAACTGTTATACGGGTTACAAACTATTTAAAATTTGAGGATACTTTATAATTCATCTCTCTCTCTATTTTTATATTTATCAGAGTTTGACAGGCTACAGTAAAATTGGGCGCTTGAATTTCTTTTCGTGCAGACACTATAATTCGTTCGTTAATGGCTGTTAATTAATAAATGGGAATAAAAAGATTTTTATGTGCGACGTAAAATATTTGGAGATGCAAATACAATGTTATACTATATAATGTTATACTATATTAATTTTATCAACAATATTAATTTCCGTGTACGTTAATACTCTCGGTGAATGCTGTAAATTTTTAAAATTTTACTTCATCTCTCTAAAGAAAGGAAACATTTGAAATACGTTCTTTACCAATTTGTATAGTGCACGGCCGAATGTGGAGTCGGCATGCAAACAAGGAGAGTCTTCTGCGAGAAAGGTCCGGAGGGAGGATTTTGCGACCAATCGACAAGACCAGAAACTTCAAGAACCTGTTCCAGCAACAGAACATGCAGCGGACAATGGTTTACGGGACCGTGGACCGCGGTAGGTTCGAATAACATAAAACGAGAAAATAATCTAATCCAATTAAGTAGGCTACTCAAGTTGTTGTAAAGATTTCTATCTTCAGACAAGTTAACACGTTAGAATTTCTCTGTCGCAAATTTCGAAATTCGAATGGCAAATGCTAATTTAAAATTCAAATTCACGAACGAAAATCTAGATCCTGGACAGTAATCTTGCATAATATATCGTATGAATATTTCTATTTTATCAGTGTTCCACGGAATGCGATTCAGGGGAGCAAGTAAGAGAAGTGGTATGCATAACGATACTTCGTGGATCTCTCCGCGTTGTACTGGACATGAATTGTCCAGCAAACAAACCGGAAACGAGACGATCTTGCAGTGGTGCACCTTGCGGATCTTCGTGGTTTATATCAGACTGGACAGAAGTAATTTCAATTATGTATATAACGAAGGAGAAGAAAAATTCTTTGCTAAAAATATATTCTTATATTGTTTAAGAGAAATATTCCAAACTGTCATTTTTAATTTTTTGATCGAAAGTCCTGGGATTTTTTTCTTTCATTTTCAATGCTCAGTATTTATAGCAAGTGACAAAAATTAGCTTAGATAAAATAATTTTTAAACTGCACGCTCACACCTAAGACTTTTAAGGGAGGGTCAAATTTTTCTTTCACAGTAATTTAAAGAAATGACGTACCTATGTAGAACGTAAAGTTGTAAAATTCGCAATTCAATAATGCAAGTTTATTTTCTGCGTACTTTAGTGTTCCCGGTCCTGCGGGAAAGGCATTCAAAAGAGAGAAGTGAGGTGTTTGAACAATGAAGGCCAGTCACCGGAGCACCACGAGTTGCACTGCAGGGACAAGGATCGTCCTATATCTCGGCGAACCTGCAACGATTATCCTTGCAAGGACGACATGCACAGATCCGAAAATCATCATACTGTCCTGCAAGTTCAGAACGATCCAGAGATCTCGAATGGTATCATCACGGTTTTATCACAGTGCTCTTCACGATTCTACGGCCATTACGCTTCAACTCTTATTTTCGTTTTATTTTCAGTTCTCGAGGAAAATCCACTGTGCAAGGACGGTACGACAAATTGCAATCTAGTGGCGCAAGCTCGGCTATGCGCGTACCAGTTTTATCAGCAGCTGTGTTGCCAGTCGTGTTCCAGAGCGAAGCAAGAAGTTGAATGATCGCCAAACGTGTCGCTGAATGGAAATTTAACGGTTCGATGAACGATTTAGAGTCAGAAATCGGATCGATGTTATACGTGTCGCATGTAGACTTACTCACCCCTGCACTGCCTGATGGAATTTTTAATATCGAGTTTAGAATCGTATAGAAATGACACCTGACACTCGAAACAAAACGCATCGTTGTTCTAGAGATATTATAATTTATATGATTCGTCGACGTGCTAAGCTTTTGTAACGAGTAATAAATTATAACATTCGCAATAACGTTCTCCAATGTTTAAGGAGTGGATTATTTATCGAATTACGCGTATAGCTTTAATTTTAATATCATAGAAATGACGGTATTAACGAGTATATATTATTATTTATGATTAGTCTGTCTCTGTGAAAATCGTCCGATAGTTGTAGAGACGTTATTCGAGCTTTCTGTTTAGCACCTTGAACGTTCGACGAAGATTGACTTACGAGAATCGAGATCATCGGCGAGAAATTATAGACTGATCGCGTGAATTCTAACAATGCAACATTTAATTGGCATTTAATTTGTATTATTTTTCATGAACCTTATATCTGCCATAATAAAGTTTAACGCTTCCCACATTTTCCTTTTTATTTTTTCTTGTTTATTTCAATCGGCATTTCCCGATATCATTAATATTTCTAATAGCTACAGAGTTTTGCTCTGCAAGAGCAAAAATCTCACGATACAGAAAGAGACAGTCACGTCAACGAAAATAGAAATTATTATTAAACAAACCACATCAAACGAAAAGACCAACGTAATAATATTTACATTACGATTACAAACTATTAGCTACGCCTGTTACACTCTAACGATATAATAAATTATATATACACGCTTAACATTTGGAATCGCGACGGCAGTGATTAACGAGAAAAGCTAAAACCATTGACACGAGCGTGTCCATCGTCCTCTAAATGTCATCTTCCGCCAAAAAGGTTCTGTTCAATCCATTAAGATCGATCGACGAATAATCTGAACTTATCAGTAAGTTAATTAAAAGCAGCTGGACACGAGAATAAATAAGTTAATTTTAAATAATCCGACGCTTAATGGATCGAAGGAACCTAAATTGGCGGTCGCGAAACGAAGTGTCAATACTAATGAAATAAAACTACCTAAGAGCAAGGATTCAGTTCCGTTGTGGCGAGGCATTCTACGTCTATTCTGAGCTTTTTGCGCTCTCTTGGGCAACGGTTGTACTATTGTCGTGATTTTTGTACGCCGAGAAGAACGCCAGAGCTTTCATCAGCTGGTAGCTCTTGCTAATTGGAATATTGCTATCGTACAAGCTTCTCGATGCTTTGCAGTCCACGTAGAACCACCAGTTACACTTGAGTATCGTCTGGTCGAACAACGTCGATTCCGGGCAGAGGAAACTCTTCATGATCAGGCCGTCGTCTGTCAGTGCGCAGACGTGAAACACCTAGAATCGTTCGCCGAGGAACACAATATTAATAGAAATTAATCTTCAACAATATTCAAGAGAATTAATGTACAAATTATTTGGTTGCACGTGGGTAACAATGATATTTTACCATGCATCCAAGATCTTCGTCGGCGTAGAGGCCCGGAAAATGTTTCTGGTCGCCGCAGTAGAAGCTTGTGTCTGGGAGATCGACACGACTGGCGAAGTTGTCGTCGAAATTCTTGTCGTAGCCCATCGGATAATATTCACGAGGCGCGTTCATTACTTTGGTGACACCGGAATTATATTTACTAAGAAGATAATTGTATAAATATTATTTCGGACAAGCCTATGTCGACTAAACGCTTGAAGTTTTATCGAGTTTCGAGATAAGTTGCAATACTGCAGCTAATGAAAAATAGAGACAATTTTAATCTTACTTTCTATGCGGAGACACAGTTGTGGTCGTCGTGGTACTGGTACTGGTCGGCCCTTGCTGTTTCCGTAAAAGTTGCTGCTGCCTGAGAAGAATGGCGGCTTCCAGTGCTTCCAGAGTGATGTTGCTGGCCTCTGCCAAAGCTTTCAACGACGTCTCCATTCCTTGAATAGGCGTCAAGGACGGTAACGATGACGCTGGTTGCCGTTTGTCCGTCTGTTGCTGCTGAGACGTGGATTCAGACGATTGAAGCGAAAGCAATGTCATCTCGTTGACCGACGAAGCAGCCTCGTCTCCGGGCAACGGAAGCTAAAAATAAAATCCGATGAAATTCAGAATGAAATTATTGGAAGGCAGGAAGATTTTATTCTACCTGATTGGTGTCGTCTTTCGATACTTCATTGTCAGAATCCTCCAAAATAGAAGGGCTATTGCTAATTCGATCGGTTAGCTGCGCGGACGACTGTGGCATTGAGATGAAGGGTGGCAGACCATCACTCGAGGACGTTGGTTTTGAGGAGGATTCCACGATGCTGTCAGCTGGTGGAATCGCAGCAACAATGTTCGGTAATTTTCCTGGCATTGCCGCGGCAACTGCGAGCAACTGCGGTGTCTGTCGAAGACATCTTACAATGTTACTGGATTGCAAATTCATTAAAAATATGTCAATAACTATTTTAACGATTTAACACCTTATTGAATATATGTACGTTCCAATATTCCGTGTCATATATTAATGTATAATAATTTGTGAATGATACTACAGGCGTCTCATTAGTTTATTTAATTTAATCAAAGAGAATACAATTTATATATTTTAAGAAAATTAAATTTACATTACATTCAATTTATGTATCTTAATAAAATTCATAAAATATGTTATAGAATTTTACCCATAAATATACGCAATATACGTATATTTCTAGATGTAATAGAGAATAAAACTATACTAAAGAATAAAAACAGGGAAAATGAATAAATTATTGGATTTTATTACCTGATCTCTTTTAACTTGCATCGGCACTATCTGTTGATGCCTCTTCTGTTGCTGCGCCACCATCTGCTGTTGCGCCATTATTTGCTGCTGTTTCTGAAGTTTCTGCAGCTGTTGCTGCCTCATAGCTTCCTGCTGTTGTAACCTCTGTTGCTTCAGCACCTGCAACGCGAAAGCTTCCTGCTGGAGTTTCAATTGTTGCTTCTGCTTCGCTTCCTGGTGCATCAGCTGCTGTTGCCTTAGTAAATCTTGCTGTGCTGCTGAGAATGAAGGAGCGGGCACGGTTCGCAGAGCTGTGGAATTTTGTTGTACAACCAACTTTTGACGTTCCGGTTGCTGAGCTATCGGCCGTGTTGCTCCAGCTGGCAAAGGTTTGAAGGGAGGCACCACTTGTCGAGTGTTCTGCCTGACTTCATCTCGATTGGTAGCCTGAGAAGAATGATCGCGTGTCGGTAAATAGAAAACAGCAAAAACAAATTACATATAATTTGCAATTTACTAATTAATGAGTAATTATACATTTCGAAGTCCGTGTAAACGGATATTAAACATTTCTCAGTCAGAATTGCACGATTTAATTTACAAATGAATTTCTTTATACGCACGTTTGTAATGGATATTTTAGAAAATTAGATTGTTAGATATTTTAGAAAATTGAATACTTACGTTATTTCATAAAATCCGCAATACTACGGAATTAAATTTATTAAATTATGTTGTAAGAAAAATAGGCGACGCATTTGTAGGGAGTCATTAATTTCGCAATTTAAGCAGAACTATTACTAAGAATCGAACATATATTGATTTATAGTGGCAATCCGATTAATTTGTAACATATTAGCGTTGAAGCATAAAAGGCATTCTACAGCCTTGTTCTACTTCGTCCATCTTTTTCCTTCAGATTCCAACAGAAGCCAATGTGCTCTTCATATTGCATTGAGAACGCGAACCTTGCACTAGGCCGTGCTATTGTTGTATGTAGAAAGCTATACGTGAGGCGTCTTATCGACATTCATGCACTAATTACGACAAGGTTGATCAGGATTGTTAGAATAGTGAGAAACACACCCATCTGATATTTTGCGAATTCCACAAGTGCAAGTAAAGAGAAAAAATGAAATATGAATTTTCAATAATCAACAGTAATAATTGATTAATCCAGTTTGATATTAACAAATAAAAAAAATCTTGATAATAAGATATTTCTAAAGATTTAAAATAACGGATGACAATTATAAAACATTTAATTTGAAAAATGAAAAGAGGTCTTCAGAATTTCTTTCCCACGCAATATTGAAAGAAATCCGAAATCTTTATATTTCACTTAACCATTCGAATAATAAAGCTATTCACTTTCACGTATAAATCTGATAAAAATCTACGACTAAATATAGTTGGTTAAATATAATTGCATAAGAGGAAAAGTAAATTTAATTGAAATGCATGCAATTAATGCGGCAAAAAAAGGAAAGCAAAAAGAATATTGTTACAATGTTTTCAACATTTTGCTGTTCACCTCAGACTTTCCTTGAACTAGTTTGAACCTCGGGATCGTATTTGCATAACCGTATGTAATAAAAAAAAATCAATTTAATACTAAGTAGTCGGATTAATTGGAATATTATCTATCCAGAGAATTCAACGACTAACGATTTACATAAATAAACAACACTTTTAAAACCCTTACCGAACTGATATAGGACGATGAACCGACTCTGTTAGTCTGCACGCTTCTTCTTTTGGCAGCCTCCAAGTTGGATAAGGACTGAGAAAATCCAAGTTCGTCGCCCACGGAAAATCCTGAAGTTAATTAACAATATTAATCACTAAGTATTCTACAGCTGGCTTGATTTTTCAGTAATTAAATCCTTATATCACTTGTTGATAGTCTACAAAATTTACTTAATTTTTGTTTGTTGGTATTTTTCATTCAATTTCAGTGAATTCTAATCCTTATCTAATCATACAACTTCGTTGTACTTCAGAAACGAATAAATCATTACTTTTAATAAATTTTTTTAAATGAAATAAATTATTGCTTTAAAATATTCTTCAAAAACTTCCAATTACATAAAATTCATGATATAAAGACGAGACATTAGATCATTCAGAAGATTCAATAGTACTCAGGATGAACAAACTGTAGAAAGTTAAGTAACCACTTGTTACACAAGAACCTAGACATAATTCCTTTGCTTTTGTTTTACAAATGTACCGTGTGTTTTCACAATTCCTTTAATCCTTCAGTCGGTGGATTCCAATGCAAATTATGTTTCCATTACATGTGTCATCCTTTACAACACGTCTTCAGCATCTGGCTCGCGTTGAGTTAGGGCGATGAATAATGCATCGTATATTAAAACTTTTTTTTTCCGCGAGTATATATATTCATACGCGTCAAAAAATTAGACAAGTAGGTCAGAAGAATTTTTCTTGCTCGAAGAGTCACCAATCATTTCACGAGTGTTCCATGCGATTAACTGTAGTCATTCAGTCGTGGTAATTCACTTTCTGCATTTCAACGAAGGAAATAAGTTTCTTCTTTTTAACCATCTTTTAAATTTCGCAAAAACCTTTTAAGCCAATGATATTAATTCAAATATCATAATAATTCAAATTCTTAAGCCAATGATATTAATAATTCAATATAAATAATTCATAATAATTCATAATAATTCAATTTTTTAAGCCAATGATATTAATTCAAATATCATAATAATTTAAATTTTTAAGCCAATGATATTAGAACAAAATCTGAGAATTTTAGCACCACGAGCTGAATTGTATTTATGAAATAGAAATTTCTGAAATGATTGTAAATATTTTTAGAAATAAGTAACGAAACTCGAAGATTTTTACACCAAAAGTTTTACTGTTTAGTAAAAATGAATCAAAGTTTGGAGAAGAAATGAAAGAAGAGATAAAAGAAGAGATGAGACTAAACATCCGGGGCCTTAATGCTTCACCGGGTTCTGAATTGAGATTTACATTTATGGATGCAACGAAAGAAGAAAAGGATGCCGCAAACTTCGTAAAATCATTTACATCTATTCTCTGTCGCGTAGAGTGGGTCGCTTGCACAATGAACAGCTACGAAGAATATCGCATAAATCGTTCAATTCTTTTTTTTCCTTTTTCAATAGCGTGTTGTTGTTTCTATGTTTCGTAGAATCAGGTCAGCAAATAGTAATGGAAAGTATGTTGTTAACAAATCGTTTAAGAAAGTGTAATAACCAACTACGCTGATCGATCATTGTCAGAAAAAATCATAGCAAGTGACAGCGAAACCCATCGGAAACGTGTTACTGGCTGAAAAAAGAATCGTTAAACTGTATCTTGTCATATTTGAAGCGTTCGTTCTCTGATAAAAATGAAGCAACAAAAAAAGAAGCGATAAAGCAGTGATACTTTCTCTTTTTACATGCTGTTCCAGTAACATTCCAAGATATAATATTGTAGTATGCAAGGGAGTGTGCTAAACAGTGCTCCTAACTTTTTCAGAGAAGAGAAAACAAGAAACGAGTGTTATATAAAAATATTGCAAATGCTTCTTTTTTTATAAAGTCACGAGCAAATATTGAACGTAGAGTAAAATACAGATGAAAACGTCGAATATATTAGAATAGTTAATTGTGAGAAACAGACGTTGCAATACTACAGGTTTATTAATAGTGATTATTTAAATTCTTACTTCGTTCAATATTTGCTTAAATTAATACTTTTGCAGTTCATTCAGAAAAGTTCTAGATAGACTGTACAGTATCATGCTGTATTAAAATTATGGTTAATAATGTACAAACGTATTTACAAATATATTTATAAGTTGATTAATTACAAAATGATGATTGAACGTTGTTTCAAGAGAGTGATCGTGTACATCGAATTCTTGTTACTTGGATTGGGTTTCATAAAGCAATTCTTTCGCGAAAAGTGTTTCTTCGACCGTTTGTTTCCACTCACCCAGGCCGACGTAACCTTTGACACCTCCGAGATTTCTTACTCGAAAAAGTCCGGACTTGCGGAAGGCACAGTTAAGCACGAAACCAAAGTCCGATTGAAACACGCATGTCCCTAGTATCTCTCGCCACGTGCATCCTGCAACCAAACCGGAAGAGAAGAGAACACTTATGGATCCCTGTCCCGATCCAATCGGTCAGCCTCTGGTCCCACGTAGTATTGTAATTCATTCCGATCAAATTTTTGTCTGTCTCTATGCTTGATCAAATAAAAATCACAAAGGAACAATTTCCAACTTTCCACTCATGTTAATTTTTCATCGTTGGTTGCTTCGAGAAGTGTTAGAAATATTTTGTAGTTATGTTACTTATATTTATGTGTTTTTTCTTTTTTAATTAAAACTTCAAACGACAAATTTTGATAGAAAAAGTGACAAATTTACGATACGACTGGTACTGGCTACGTTTTTAGAATTGACATGGATATATGCTCAGAGAAAGTCAAACTTTTTAAACTCTTCTTTCAGTTGATGTCGAAACTCCATTACGATGGAAAGTCATTTTTTTTTTTTCACAGCTGTCATCAATCTCGACTGATCGAGTCGGCAACGCGAGGATCGAAACAGGATTTCCATAAACGCTGACTCGGGGGCCGTTGTTCCATAATTCCTACTCTGTGCTATTGATCCTTGTCCGTGAACGTTCGAGTATGTGAATGATCGAGCGTGATGAAAGTATGATGGTCTGATCTCACCGGTACGATGATCCTGATCGCAATTGAAAACGAGTGAAATTCCGTCGCACGACGTTCGATTTTCGTTGAACAATATTTTCAGTTCTGTATTTTTATGAAATGAAAAAGATCCAACAGTGGATTAAGATACTGTCTTCAGTAGAAAATAGAACAAATTAGATACAATGTACATTTGGTTTGATTAAAGTTTCGCCTTACAATTTCGTGAAGGCAATTTCAGTAGAATCAGTGATTAAGTGTTACAAATTCTGGTCACTGTATATTACAGTTGCATCAGTTCATCATCAAGTCTTCCAATTTCTCTGACAAGATGACACAATCATTGAGAATAATGACTTTCCCACAGTGAAGAAACAAGATCTTCCTATATTTGCGGTTTCTTAAAGTATGTTAGAAAAACCACACGCAGGCGTCTATGAAAGTTCAAACACGAATCAACATGTGCACATTTCGAAACGTGTAAATTGTAGTACTGTATAATTAGTAAAAAAAAATTAACATTCCTTTATTTTCTGCAAATATTGGTTCCTTAGCTTTAAAGAAAGTTCCTAGTTAAAAAAAGGAATTCCTTGGAGAATTTAAAATTTCATTTGAAAAATTATATTAATGCTAGAGCAATTGACGACTAAAATAACAAAATTGTCTCGGAGAAATTGGAGCGCAAGGAATATAATAAGAAACTTTTATTTGAAAATCATTCAAATCTGTAAAAACGCGACAGTGTAAATCTCCAAAAAGTTATAAGTTGATCATTTTGATCAATTTGGAAGTTCTAGTGTTAAATAGAATATTAATCGGAAAGTCAATCGTTGAAAAATAGTGAATTTTTTAGAATAATACCGAAAATTTACTTTTTGTTACCAAATGGAAGAAAAGCTCGTTAAATTAAAAAAACTAACCACTGTCGATGGAATTAAGGAATTTTATGAAATTGTACGAAGTCATTATTTTTAATTTAACAACCCTAGAAGCCTCTCATTTGATAAGTGAAAGCAACGAAGAGAAATTAATCGCTATTGGCAGAGTTAAATAAGTTTTTCGGAATATTTAAAGATTATACTATAACTTTCCAAGGAATGTCCCAAAGTTTGTGAAACGTACTTCCGGAACTCGTGTTGAAGATTTGCCGGATCTCAGGCACGCCATTGGGCCACAGCCTACTGACCCACTTGAAAAGTCGAGTCAACCTTTCGACCACGCGAGCGACCAGGTCAGTTCCTCATACTTAAAAATCAGTTTCGTGACCCAAGAATATCGTGTACGTTTTTGAAATGAAACGAAAAAAAGAAATTTCGACAGTTGCACAGAATGATTTAACTACTCAACTACTTCATTTCCACTTGATAATATAGCTGCTCTTTTATTTTACTTTGACAAACTCTCTCCACATCAGCAGCAATTAATTTTTTGTTACCTTACTGTTATTTCATCGACTGCGTGAAGTTACACAATGACAAACTGTTAGGTTGAAATAATCGATTAAATGGTCAGTGCTGGCAAAAAAAGTAAAAGGTTGCTTTTAGAATTTAAGGTAAATGCTTTGGCAAGAATTAATTATGATTTATGAATAGTAAAATTCGGCATCTGAATATTCCAACTGTGAAACTGCAAAATACCAGATGCAAATTTATATTCTTAATACTTGTAAGTTTCACGAACACATTTATTCTCTTTCTATATCCTTCACCTATATATTTGTCATGTTCCTAGTTGATAGAAACTTGCCGCGTTTAATATTCTACGTTCTATACAATGTTTCATAATAACTGGAAAGATCGGCGATTAGAGGATTTCGTATGATCTGAAAAACTGACGAAATTCGTCGAACATATTCAAAGAAATGCAAATGATAATTCGTTACGGAATAGCCAAATTGTCAAGTTATATGACGAGGAGAATTTCCTGTAAAATTTATGTCATGTGCATAGAAACACAGTGAAATTTCAAACGAGAAAGCTCAAAGTACAAAGTACTTTACGTTCAACGGTAGAATAATTTCTGCGTACTACTTTAAATTAATGTAATATTCAAACGGAAGATATTGATTGAAATGAAATTAAATAAAGCGTATTAGCCGTGCAAAAATATTGGCGTCTCGTGAAAACCGAGGAAGAGAAGATAATTATGCATTAGAAATTTTGTTTACCATGTCACTGGTGTCTTATTTCTGCCTGGTGAATTAGACGTATCCCGATTTCCTCAAAAATCTCATGTGTAATATACGGTTTGCGTGCACGTCAATCAATTCACTAAAACGTCAGGTACAAAACAAACGAGAAAATTTACTGATCATCAGAGGTAATTTCCTTCATTGGACAAATAAATAATTTCACCGCGTCGATCAATCATTATAAATATACGCTAAAACGATCTACGATTGCACACTTCATTTATTCACGAAACTTGTCTCGTGTCACGCGTCTCGTTGAAATCTACTCTACGTAAAAAATTCTCGTTCGTTTAGATTTTCGTTCGTTTGAAAGCGTCTTTCGTTTCGATGAGACGAAATCTGAAAAACCTGGGCCAGTTCTAGATTCTAATCGTCTGTCGTGAACGAGAGCGATGACTCTGTTGTTAAAAATCTCAAGGATACTTTCACTGTTCGCTGTTCGAGATCGACCCTCGCGACATAATTGTACGCACAAAAGCGTTTTCGTATGAATGGGAGGTAAAAATTCACTTTTCTTTGTCCGGCGACTCTTCCTGATCAACATAAGAAGAAGGAACGTAACGATGCTCGTTGAAACCTGCGCAACACTTTCCCACGAGCGTGGCCTTTACCTTTACCTTGAGAGCGCCGCTCTTTCCGAGTCGCTTCTCCTCGTTTTACGGTTCACCAATCGTCTCCAATTTTCTTTTGTTACGAAATCCCGATAACATTCGCGTTTCCACGCGAAGAAACGAAATCGTGAAATCTTGAGATGGAAAGTCACGCGATCACGATCTTTCCTATTTTTCCTTTGCCGCTCAGATTCAGTTTCTAAATTAACTGCGAATTTCGAAATTCTGTGAACTGTCTTTTTCATAATTTTCGATTTGAAAAATTGACTTTTGAGCAATATAATAACGTGGATATGGACGAAGATTGTTTTAGTCGAAGTGCTAGAATGGAACCGTGTGCGGTTTAGAGCCACGTAGAAAGTGACCAGTCACAAATAAAATGTTCACATAGACCCGTTGCTGACCCGATTCCCCAAATAACATAGCTGTCGAAAACTCAGTGAAAACGTTATTGGATTCAGATGATACATCATGCCACAGGATCCGTGCTGGACATCGTTTTGAAAGTTGTATCTTTAAGTGGTTTCATTTGGTCAAGCGATCGCGATTAAACGATATAAATAACGATATAAACTGTGAAATAAGAAAACAGGGAACGAGAGAAATGTAAATTTTATGCCAAGTACGGTGAAAGAGTTGTAAGTATTAAAATAACAATTTCTCTTGATATTAATTGAAATTTAATTTTAATTTTAATTTTAAAACATTAAAAAAAAAAATTAAAATAATAATTTCTTCCTTGTAACTAAATTGACATGTATATTTTATCGTTTGTTTTTCTCTACGAAATTAAAATTTCTAATTTACAAAATGGAACCATCACGGAAGATTGTTTCATCTAAATATTACAGAAATGAAATATTCTGTTACATACCATTACTTTAAAATTTCGCATGAAAATCCACAGTCTAATAATAACATACACGTAACTTCCTTCCTTCTTTTTCCTTTTTTTTTTATCATTCAGCTAATTATCGCAACGTGAAAGTTATTCTTTCGCTAAATACATGGAGAAAGTATCTCTTTTGAGATCGTCGTGGCGTATTACGCGCTGCGTTCGAATTGACACGATAATGACGAACGAGTTACACGCCGCCATCGAAAAAAAACTGCTATCGTAACTAGGAGCAAGAGTTTCCACGACCTATATACATGTATATCTCTGTTATATCTTCGAGTATTACATCGAGGATATAACATTGTTCGAACGGGACGAAAATATGTAATTACCGGCGTGACGTGCGCTACTCGTTCGATTTCAATCCCCTTTCACGATCTACGTCCGTAATTATCCAGTTGCAATTGCTTACTTTCGTCGCTAGCTCGTTCTGTTTCTCCTCCGTTCATATTTTCAGCAACAAACGACTGCCGTTTATGCACTTTCTAATTCTCGCCGATGCGTCCGATCGACTTTACGTCGTTGTTTTTTCTGCTCAGTGATTCCGTTCTCGTCGGGACGTCGGGCATTTCAATGCGTCGCTGCTCCATTTGCACTGGTTTCGCGAGAAACGATCGTTGCTTGTCACCGTGAATGCAAATCTGACTGCGAGAGGAATGCATTTTACATTTTGAGCGTTAGAATGTGCATACGCTCTTGTTCAAAAAGTTTCAAGACCTTTACGTTTAATATTCCTCAAGATTTTTATGTTTAATATTCGGCATTTATGGCGGACAATCAAATTTTTAAACTGTACATTGCACAATTGCATGTTTGCAAAATTTAAAAATCGTTGCGCGTTAACGCTTCAACGATTCTTTTGTTTCTTTTTTCCAACTTTGAAACGACCGTAAAAACAAAGTTTGAACTTTAAAGAGATTCTTCCACCTTTGCGCATAAGAATCCGCAGTTGGTCGATAATTACAAATAAATGGCACATTTGTAATCATAGCGTTGATTTACGAGTTAATTTAATTAAAAAAAAGAGTTAATTCTAGTTTCTACGTATTCGCAATTCTGATTGCCACAGTTTATAGACGAGATCATTCTCAATGGCCAGTTATATGTTATTTCGTAACGTATTTACATAATTATGTACAGTTTCGAGATATATGATTTTTACGACAGCTTATATAATTAATTACCAATTCACTTATTTCTTTATCGCATAAAATGCGAGACGTGACGAAAGAAAGAATTTTAATACCGATGGGAGATTTCAATCTCAAATGAGTACTGAATAAAATGATAGGTTAGATCGTAGGAAAAATGTTCGAATCTTTCATATTGAATTTCATTCTGTAACACTGTAACGCTGTGGTGTAACGTAAAACACGCATTCGGTCACGCTTAAGTCGTCAGGAAGAAAACCGTAAAATGAATGAAAATTACTTCTCTCGAGCCACGAGGAGTCATGGCAGGAAGATAAGCGCGATCGAGAACGCAACGCTTTCCGCGCTTTTCCGTACAGAATCGTATTTACAGAGATCTCTGCACTACGAAGTCTTGGAAACGAGAATGCAGCGTTTACTCTGTACGAGTAACCGTTGTACCAATTAGTAATTTGCAAATGAAAGACCGATTATTTCGAAGATCGAGCAAAGAAGTCTAGTAATAGCGATAAGATCGAGTGATAGAGAAGTTCAAGTAGCGAGAATTGAATGAACAAGTGCAGTCAGTGAAGATAGGTCGAGGCTCGATAGCACAGAGCATAAAAATTCTTTGATACAAAGCGTGAATGATGGAGAAAGGCCCAGAAACCTGCGAGTCACCCAGGAAAAGTATTCCAAGATACCTTGAAAACCAGTTTCCAATCGAAAACCAAAATTTCTGAAATTGTCAAGTAAACAACTGAAATAAATGAAATTCATCATTCCAGTACGAAGTATTTTTGATGTTGGAAACTAGTTGTTTCTATTTCTATCTAAGCCTCCTATTATTGTAAGTCAGTATAGGATTCTGTTTGTGGTAAGAAATTGTACAAGATATAATACACTTTATTCGACAGATTTTCAAGAACGAGGTAGTAGCTAGCACTTAAATATTCCAGTGACACGAAGCAAATATAATTTACCAAATAGACGATAGGTATTTGCACATGAATATCTAAGTGGACTAGCTGTTAGAAACGCAACTTCTACTTTAAACGTGCATATTCGCGAAAGGATTCCAATGCGCCAGAAACCTTGCTTGACCACCGGATTCACGAATTTAAGCGGTAATGTTACATTTGTACTTTCACCCTTCTTTTAAGAACTGTATCTTGTGCTCCATACAGAATGTTACGAAATGTGTTAGATCGTAAGCACCATCGAAGAAAGAAGTTATTTTTGTATATAACGAAGAATTTTATTTCTTATATATACTCTGCTATTGAGTAACGAACTATTAATTTTAATAATTAATCTCTATATTGAATGAAATTTTATATATTTATACATTACTAATAATATATATTTTATATATTAATACATACTAATAACAATTTTGTATAGTAATATTAAAGAAATAAAATTTGTATATCATACTGAATATTACAATAGATAAATAATTATCAGATATTTACATCTGAAATTTTATATATTAATACATTACTAATAATATATATTTTATATATTAATACATACTAATAATAATTTTGTATAATAATATGAAAGAAATAAAATTTGTATATCATACCGAATATTACAATAGATAAATAATTATCGGATATTTACATCTGAAATTTTATATATTAATACATTACTAATAATATATATTTTATATATTAATACATACTAATAACAATTTTGTATAGTAATATTAAAGAAATAAAATTTGTATATCATACTGAATATTACAATAGATAAATAATTATCAGATATTTACATCTGAAATTTTATATATTAATACATTACTAATAATATATATTTTATATATTAATACATACTAATAATAATTTTGTATAATAATATGAAAGAAATAAAATTTGTATATCATACCGAATATTACAATAGATAAATAATTATCGGATATTTACATCTGAAATTTTATATATTAATACATTACTAATAATATATATTTTATATATTAATACATACTAATGATAATTTTGTATAGTAATATGAAAGAAATAAAATTTGTATATCATATTGAATATTACAATAGATAAATAAATTATCGGATATTTGTATATCTTTTTTTATTTCCAACAAATGCATAGAAATGCGCAATCTACTATCACAGAAACACGAAGGAAAATGCACAAATAAATCGTAGAGGTTGCGTTCCAACGACAAGAGACAAATGGTAAATACGCACCGACTACTACGAACAGGAACAAGGTCGTGGCGATCTTCATGCTCGTCGATCCAGTTTAACTATCGCGCGGAAATTTGCAAAAATCGACGACGACGATCGTCTTGAACGAAGCTTCCGCGAGACGTTCCCTATTCCTCAAGACGATTGCCTCGCGAATGAAACGTATCGAAGATTACTCTCTCGTTGCGCGATGACCGAGGTGGACAACGTCCTCACGAGCCGCTCCGGTGAACGTGATACTTATCGCGATAGAGAGATAAAAACGTACGACAGGTTACTCGTTCCCGTGAACACTAACACTGCGTGGAATATGTTCGAAGGCGAGCACGCGGGGCACTCTCGGACCCCATCTGGTTTCCAGGGACGGCTGAAACTTGGCTCCACTTTCAAGATCCCCCCCCGCCATTTCTCCTCGAGCTTGGAAAACGTTTTACAGTTTCACAGTTAATACACGTTGGATTAAATTAAAAAAGCAAGAGAACGAGCTTGGTGAATATTTCATGAATTACCTGATTCGCGAGTCTTTTGCAACAGCATCCATTGAAATGATTAAAATGATCAAGACTGATCGAAGTTCTACCAGTTTCTTTGCTAAATAATACTTCTTTTCTCCTTAATTTTTTTCGAATTTATTCGCACTTCTTATATATTAATATAAAGTTGCTTCTTATATATTAAATTAAAGAGATTTTTTTGAGAAAGAGGAAGCAATGAATGCTATGAAGTTTTAATTTGAATTTATGATGAATCCTCCATTGTTTCTCGCGTAGAATTTTTCGAGGGAAGCTGGGAATTATGTTGGATGACTTGAACAATTTCTTGGGAATGTGAGACGGTCCTGACGAACCCCACCAAGGCATCAATGGAGAACGGTCTGTTCACGGTACAGGTTCGATACGTGCACGTCCAAGCGGCCACGAGTAAAATCCCGTGGAAGTGTCGGTGACCCACTCGGACGAAACGATAACGGGATCGCCGCGCGTTCATTCAGAGCCCGGGCAAACTGATCGACCGGTAAAGAGGATCGACTGCTTCCTTTTTTCAAGTAGGTCTTGGTCTTCGAAAGATTCGAATAAACGACGCTATCTACGCAGTTGTGATTGTTCTCTATTCTCTCGTCTCTTCGGAGGTTATTGTATCATAATAAAGTCAACGCAATATCATTAACGTAATTATAACTTTGCAAATACCTTTTATGTAAGAAGTAAAAGTAGAATTAGAATTTTATATAAGAATTAATCAAATGAATTTATATCACTTTCTCCAGACTTTACATTTATGCAAATGTATTTGACGTTGAATGAAAATTTTACATTGCGCAAATAATATAGTAATTCGTAAAATAATTTAGAAAGAAACATTTGAAGAAATCTCTTTACAAAGTTTTCTATTACCTTTGAATTCATTGTTAAAGCTGGACTAACTGCGATTCTTGTCTACAAATCTAGTTCCCAGTGCAAATCAAGTGACGTAACAGTGAATTCCGTTGTACCGATTTTATAGTGAAATCGTGCCTTTTACCGCGCGGACATGCGTTAGAAAACTTGGACGTGTTGTTCGTAACTTTTCCAAATAACGGATGTTGTTTCGATGTTAAAGAAACATGTTAACGTGTAGTTAAATCTACAGGTAGTTGCAATTCAAAAAGATATTAAAATATAGTACGAAGAAGATATTAAAATATTGATCATGTGAATGCCATGTGTTGATTAAAATTCAAATGATTATATATCCATATTTTTATTTCTAACTCTTGGTTCGCTACTTTGAATTCCTGATATAACTTTTCTTTAGTAATAATTAATTAGATGTACGAGATCGTGTACTTTCGTTAATAAATAATCGTTCGATTTTTCCACGGCAGAATTGGCCAGTTCAAAATGATCGAGGATGCGCGCGCCATCTGTTCGATACATCGATACTCGAGAGAAACGCTTCCCGCGAAAAATTTAATTAGGAAAAGTAGTTGTGTAGTAGCAGTTGTGTAGTTTTCTTTAGAAGTGTAGCATTTTTTGAAATAGTAGAATGAAAATATTAATGTGTGATATAAAGAAACATTATGAAAAATAAAGTTAAAAATAAATAAAATTATCCTATTATAGATCAATTTCATTTTAAATTTTTATACCTAAATAATGTGTATCTTGCTATATCGTCTACCTTAATTATTTTATTAATTATTATGTAATAAATTCATTAAAAATCACGGTAGAAAAGTATCAATATTGAAAATAAATCCAAAAGATTTCAACCCTATTTCAATCCTTGTAAAAATAATTAGGAAATAATTTTAAATTCGATCAAAGTATCTAGGATCCATTTAAAATTATTGGAAATTATTCCATGTTATTATAATACAAAAGTTGTTAATAGAAACTCATTGAATCTAATTACAACTCCAAGTTTATCGATTTGTGATCTAATTATATTCACGTTGGCTCTTTTCCCATGTCATGAATTTTTAATACTTCATCGTTCATTCTAAACAGCTCTAGGGAGAGATAGTTTAGATTACGATAAGAATACTTCTCATAAAAAGAAATGGGAAGCGTATATTCCATCTAAAAATTGATAATTCAAATTAATTGCATCAGATAATTAACCACAAAGGAGCGTTATAAAAAAAATATTCAAAATATATTGTATTTATTTCTAAAATATACCGAATTCATGTAAAATTAAACTCATATTAGATTCATTAAATTTAAATTTGAAGGTCATAAATATCTTTATGTACAATTAAATTTCAATAGCTAACGTAAACAAATTTAATTCTTCTAGTATTTAGATTTTTTAAAGTATTTAAAGTATTTGAACAAAAATAATTGATTACTTCTTCTCTTTGCAGGAACACTTTTATCGTAAAATGAAACTCCAACCCCTATTTGCTACAATATCGCTAGAAATATAACAATCTGCCACGTACATCCGACAGTTCAAAGGTTACTTTTATCAATTTTCACGCTAATGCAGAAACTTCTTCTTCGATTCAAAAATTATATCCTTCGAATATCTACCAACAAACTTATTATTTGATCTTAATTGATCACTGATAAAGTTTCTTAAAACAAGTACTCTAAATTTTCGCAAAATTTTCATTCATCGTCTGTACTGAAAGTCTCGTTTTGATAATACCAATATTTCGATCACTCGCTTATTTGCAATAACTTAGTAAAATAGTCGAATGTCTCGCGTACCTCGACTATTTTAAAGTTGGAGAAGAATTTCAGAAGCTGATGCAACATTCGCGTCACGTTAGTTGGAGAAGCAGCATCGATCGTTATGCAAGAATGGCGCCGATCTTTATTTAAATTAATTTCCTCGTTAGTTTCGGTATTGCCCATTGTATGTTTATGCCGCTCCATCTAAAGATAAACCTTCGTTATAAACGTTGCATTCTTATCGTACATACGAATGCGAATAATATACGCTTTGCATTCGCCAAGAGATCATCTCTCTCGCGATCGACAGTCTTCAAAAATAGTCACTGGCCAATTTCGAATGCTTTCATCGATGCTGATGTCTATTGAATCGCCTGAACTATGGGAAACGATCGTCAATGCCTCGACAGGGGTCCATACGCACGCAATTGCTTCGTCAATTGATTTTATGAGTTCCGGTGATTCAGTGTTCTGGAAAAAAAGGAAAAAGGGTCAGAGACTTGCGTGGATGGCAGATTAAATAAATCATAATTACTTAAATTATCGCTGTTATCTTTCTCTGGTCCTTTAATGTACATCGACATAAGTTATAATAACTATTGTATTATAGATTTTTATGCTTTCGTAGGAAATATTAAACAAGTACAAAATTGTACATATGAGAAAATATATGAAATATATAATATTTTGTATAGGAAGTAATTGTTTACTGAAGTTCAATTATATTTTCGAAAATATAAATTTTACTGTCTATCATCATTTTTAAATCTAATTCTTTGTAAGTATACTTTTCCAAAAATTCTTTTCTTTCTTAGTTTCCTCTTCTTTTTTTTTTTAAATAATATCCACGAAGATATGAATTTTCATAAAAATCCGCAGTCTAATAATAATGTTCAATTTTCAATATTTTTCAATATCTTTTCATCTTTCGCGAACATCTGGTCATTTACCGCGAGCGGTTATTTACATCTGCTGGCAACTTATGTCCCGAAGAGTAACGAAACTGCGTTTCGTGCAAATCTAGAGCATAATTCACACGAACGTCCCGTTGTAACAAAATATTATTTTTGAAAACAACAAAAGATCGCGCGGAGTGAAACGGTTCTAACGAGATGAATAATTGCGGTTAAGTTGGGTTTATGTAAATTTCGAACTCGCTGGAAATCAATCAGTTCATCGCTCTCTCTCTCTCTCTCTCTCTCGGCGGAGTCTGCTTAATGATTCTCGCATGGTCGATTTAATCAGTGTAATTGCTTTGCATAACACTGGAAGAGCACACGATTCGTTGTCTTGGTGGTCTTGATCGACCAGAGAACGAGAAGGGAAGAAACTCGTCGTTAATGATTTTAACACTACCGCCTCTGTCCCACATTAATTAATCCCGTTTTGCTATATTAAGAAACCAAATGTGCCCCATCTGTGCTGCATTAAGTGCTAAAAAATTCTTTAAAAGAATCCTTTTCTCGGAAGTCCGTGAAATCTTGTATAAAATTTAAGAAGGTGAATGAAATTAATGGACTCTTAGTTTAAAATTTAAAAATTTTCTATTTTTTGAAGAGAAGAGAAGACAGTGCACGATATTTGTAAAATATTCTGAAATATTAATGAAAATTTAATAAAAAAATAAAAATCGATGTTGTATACATACCGCGATGTTGAACGTAGCTGAAATTTTATGTCCAGCAGGTACTCAATGGTAGATTGGATAAAAAAAGACTTCAATTATATTATTGGCCGTCTTGCGGGTACATAATGGTTCATTCACCTCGAGATAATTCGACGAACTTGCGGTGACCTCTGTGCGACGACACAATTGCATACGACCCGCTTTCTATTGGCGCTTTTCCTTTTCTTCTTTCGCATTTCCCTACATTCGAAGAACAACGTTACACGTCACGTGAATCGAAAGAGGAACAAGAATCATCTTCGTACAACTCAGCACACACGGTACAAGTTATAATGTATTGAAAAGAAGCTTGCTAATTGAGAGAAAGGAATATTTATACTAAGGGAGAGACAATACCGATGAGTCGATGAATTTATCAATTAAGACTGTTAAACAGACACTTGGAATGTCAACTAATTTACTTATCGTGTCAAGTCACCAAGCTCCTTGGATTCAATCCAAATCTTGACTAATCCGTGCAAAGTTCATCGCCATTCTCCAAGATCCACGCGTCCACTCTGTTCTGCATCCTTGAGACGAGTCTGTATACTTAGCACACGCATCGAGTATTTATCGCTTTCGTGCTTGAAATTATTTATCAATGCGAATGGCAAATGTGCCGCGTTGTATACAAAAAATATATGTACGATGCATTATTTATCAACTGCCTGCATATCGACGAAATTGCATTCAACGTGTCGAGTCGCCCGTACTTTTCGCACTTGAACATCATTTTCGATTCTGCGACAATGTTTGGCAAAACGTTGATATTGATTAATTTTTAATTATAACAGACATTTCTTGCACAAAGAGTTTACATTCTAAGATGATGAATAATTTCGGAAAATTTTTGATTTTTAAGCAATAGCTTGTTAAATTTGTTGCACCGTGAAGTAATATAATGATCAACATCGACATCAAAATGTAATAATAGTCGATATTGATAATGCTTAACATTGTGTTTCTTTTTATTTATTTATTTATTTATTTCTTTTCCATAGATTTTTAACTGCATGTTGGTCAGAGAAACTCACGGAAAATGTATCTGTATTTTCTCGGTACGTTCTTCGCGCTTGTTTCTATATTTAGAAATTTTATTATTATTGTACTATCTCGTAGGTATACCGCTCAATTTCAGTTTTATTGTAAGAGTAATGTACGTGATGTCTCTTACAAACATTTGTTATATGGCCTTTACTTTAGCGTCTTATACCTTGCGTCAATATTCCCACATTTTTCTTAGGTGCATTATTTGATACTGTCGTATTATTTAATATCGCCGTGACATTATTATTATTATTATTATTTCAAACCTCTGGATTATTCTATGAAAACACAAAATATTTCTACAAAAATGTCTCACTTTCTTGCCAGAAAATAAAATCCTTGTAAATTCACTTCAAACTCTCGACCGAGCTAAGAAAAAAATTTTCAACGACAGAGGAGCTCTTCATAGTGTCTGAAAATATGGCGCCAAAGAGACGCCGACTTCGAAAAAAGGAGGCGCAGGCGCAGTAGCAGCCGGCCCATCGATTGTAAACAAAACTCGAGGCGACCGCGTGGTTTGGATCAGTGTGGCGACGACTCTCGCGATCGAAGGAAGTGATGGAAGTGCTTTTTCCCTTTTTCCGCAGCTTCAACTTTGATCAGAGGAATCGAAGGTTCGCATCGTTAATTCTCCGTTGAAACATCTTCGACAGAAGGAACAGAGAAGAACGTGTCGAGCCGTTCTCCCTCAACAATTTGGCGATCGAGGTTTGAAAGAAGTTTGAGAAAAATTTCGTCGACAGTCGATCGAATTTACCTGCCTCAGTCATTATTAATTTATAATTTAACCACTTCTCATCCGCCCGACAAACGACGAAGAGTTCAGATATCAACTTCTGAAATTCCGTTTCGTTCTCTTCACTCATCAAACAAACATCGTCGATGACACTTTGAAATCGCGGTGTGCGCGTAGCAACAGGTTTCACAGAGATTCTGTGCTCCCTTCGATCGATAAACGCGAGCAATTGAGCTGGCTGTGGCCCACTGCCGCATCTAGTCTGACTTGATTAAGGGACTGCAGGTAGCCTTTCGAAAAAGGGACCGAATACAACGTTGTCACATCTCGCGAGGAACTTGAGGCAGCGGCATATGTGTGCGTGTGCGTGAGCAGCAACAGCGCCAACGTTGAAGAGTAAGATACGATAATAGAGTACGCAGCGATAACTGCAGCGATACATGAACGTTGAAGATCAACAAGCCGCTTTAGGAAACTGTCGTCGTGGAATAATGCTTCGGCGGGAATAATTTCAGCTTTCTTCGGTGCTAGTCCCCCTTCGTTTCTCACAACAAGAGACGAGAAGATAGGAAGAGATTACTCGAGATCCGTATAAAACAATGAGCTCTCTGAATCATTGCATCGTTGATCGCATCTTCGAGGCAACCGCTTGAAAACTACCGCCTGACGAAACGATCTCGATACGAACGTTATTTTTCGTAGCGATTTTGACATAACACGAGGACTATCGATCCACGAGTGGTTGAAAGGAAGTTCTGAGAATCGAGATGTCGCTCACCTCGACGGAGGTTTGGAACGAAACCTTGTCGATGATGAATTCGACGCTGAACTCGACCCTAGCACTGAACGGTGCACTGAATCCATCCAAGAGACACGTGACATTCGCCTCTCAGGTGGTGCTCACGCTTGTATATATTACCGGCGTGATCGGCAACGTGTCTGCCCTGGTTATTCTCTTTCATCGTGATAAGGTAATAGTAACACTTTCGTTATCAGATCGCAGAAAGCAACTAACTAATAAGTAACGAATTTTTAAACAACGTTGAAGACTACAACATGATAATTGATATCTACTGATTAGTTTCTAAAAATCTGTTGTATTTTGCTTTTACTGCCAACGAAGGAGAAAGTAAATTACAATCAAGAAGTATTTGTCTAGCAATAGTAATCACGAAATATAGCGTTCGCCATCGTGATAAGGTAATAGTAACACTTTCATTCTGTAGTTATTATATCACAGAAAGCAACTAACTATAATAAGTAACGATTGAATTTTTAAACAACGTTAAAAATTACGATATGATAATTGGTATCTACTGTTTAGTTTCTAAAATTTGTTGTATTTTGTTTTTACTACCAACGGAGGAGAAAGTAAATTAGAATCAAGAAGTATTTGTCTAGCAATAATAATCACGAAATATAGCGTTCGCGATCGTGATAAGGTAATAGTAACACTTTCATTCTGTAGTTATTAAATCACAGAAAGCAACTAACTATAATAAGTAACGATTGAATTTTTAAACAACGTTAAAAATTACGATATGATAATTGGTATCTACTGTTTAGTTTCTAAAATCTGTTGTATTTTGTTTTTACTACCAACGGAGGAGAAAGTAAATTAGAATCAAGAAGTATTTGTCTAGCAATAATAATCACGAAATATAGCGTTCGCGATCGTGATAAGGTAATAGTAACACTTTCATTCTGTAGTTATTAAATCACAGAAAGCAACTAACTATAATAAGTAACGACTGAATTTTTAAACAACGTTAAAAATTACGATATGATAATTGGTATCTACTGATTAGTTTCTAAAATCTGTTGTATTTGTTTTTACTACCAACGAAGGAGAAAGTAAATTACAATCAAGAAGTTTTTGTCTAGCAATAGTAATCACGAAATATAGCGTTCGCGATCGTGATAAGGTAATAGTAACACTTTCATTCTGTAGTTATTAGATCACAGAAAGCAACTAACTAATAAGTAACGATTGAATTCTTGAACAATGTTGAAGACTGCAACATGATAAGCAATTAATCACGAAATATAGCGTTCGCGATCGACACTTTCGTTTTGTAGTTATTAGATCATAGAAAGCAACTAACTAATAAGTAACGACTGAATTTTTAAACAACATTAAAAATTACGATATGATAATCTACTGATTACTTTCTAAAATCTGTTGTATTTGTTTTTACTACCAACAGAGGAGAAAGTAAATTACAATCGAGAAGTATTTGCCTAGCAAATGCCACTGATGATTGATAGTAATCATGAAATATAACGTATGACAGGAAACAAATATTTGAACGTAAAGTTAAATACTGAGTGAATAACACGGCCTGCACTCTCGCATGACTGAGACTCATAGATTTCTTAAAAATACTAAATAGCGAACTGTAATGGTCGAAACGCCCATAAAATAGGGACATTTTTCCATAAAGCCCATAAAATAGGGTCATTCTCGGTTCCATCCCAAAAAAACTCTTTGGTTGCGATAACTCGAGAGCGTAATCTACGAGTCTCTCAACAAAAGGATCACTTTTATGGCAAGAATACGAAGGAAAACTCTTCGTTTAACACATTTCGTCTCGTTCGATTCTACTAACCTTCGAAAACAATAAAGAACATATATTTTTTAATAAAAGAAAATTAATAATGTACGAGCTACAATTAATATAACTAAAATACAAAAAAAAAAAGGAATGAATCTAATGTATTAAATTGCAAGAAAAATTGAAATACTTCCGAAAATGATTTCTAGATCGATCACCACGTAATCGAAATTAATTGTTACAGCGGAGGAATCGAAAACATTTGCTGATGCTGCGCTGTTTAGCAACCAACGATCTGGCCGCGTTGTTAGGAATGTTGGTGCAGATGTATATCACGATCTACGTAGGCAGCGTGATATCTACGAGAGGATTCTGTTCCCTTCGCGTTGTCTGGAGGCTGTTCGGATTGTTCAGTGGATGTGTCGCCATAGTAATGGCAGCTGAAAGGTGGCTAGCCTTAACCAGGCCCTTCGTTTATCAGAAGGTAAGTCAAGATCCTCGATAAGCCTTTCTCTTTTTCTTTGGCACTGACTTTGGCATTGACAGGGGGTTATCGTCGGATTTCCCCTTAATCTTACATTTCCTTTCAAGCTCGCGTCCTCTTTCACATCGTCGAATTCCATCACTTTCAAGATATTTTTCAGACTGTAGACTCCAGTTAGACTTAAATCCTTCCTCATTCCTCGAGAAACAATATTCCAGAACGACGTATAAATGTATACACTACGGAGGGTCGAATATATTTTTAAAGTGGAAAAGGCTTTGTTTCTTTCGCTTGGTCATTGATATTCACGATAGTTTGTATTCACGAGTCGAACGTGATCAGGAAAACGGCGCCAAGCTTTCCTCGCTGTGATACCCTGGCGATGGAAGACAAACACGGAAGTCTTGAAATTCAAATTGAAGCTCGAGATCTTTCTATTTGATTAGCTTTGCTGTTTTCACAGTTAATTCGACGATTAGAAATTAAAAATCTTGCTTGAAACGATCGATTATCAATCGAATTCTCCGCAGGATTCTTCGACGTTTCTTTCTGCGAAAATTTTTCTAGGATAAAATTCTGGAGTTGATGAGTCACTCCTTTCCAGAGTAAATGTACTTCGATAGTGAACGAAATTAATAAATGACACTTTGAGAGAGATCTATGTATGTTTGATAGTTGTATGATTGATGTATATTTGACAATGGAGACTTTATTATTGATGTATGATTGATAGAAGGCTTCATAGATTGATGATGTTTGATAATGAGGACTTCGTTATTACCATCTACGAAAATTATTGCAGACCACAAGACAAGGTCGAAAATGAAAGCAATAGTTTTGATACCTACTAGACATTATTATATTAATCGTATTTCAAGATTCATATACTTCAATGCCTCAAAGCTACATGTGACATGGAGATAAAAAACGGGAGAAAAACATCGCAATCACATAGCCGAACCAACTTCATAGGTTTTATCTGTACGTGACAAAGTTCACGTGACGTACAATGATCTACGTATGCAGCAGACCTATTTTTTCAATAGACAGCATTGACTCGAATTAGAGTGAATATTAATTAAAAATGACAGGGACCTGTTTAACGTCTCGTTGCACCTCGTCAGCCATTGCAGGAAGATGTTTATGCGTGCTCGTTAAGAAGAATCGTGGCTACAGGGGCTGCTACTATAGAAACAATTAATATTCTACTTGAGTTGATTTAGCTATTACACAATTGCTTCTTTGTATCATTTCATCTGCTGCGCTCTAGTTAAAAAACTCAATCTCGCTGAGAATATCTATTGACTGTGGCTCTTTCATAAAGTATAAAGTTATAATGAAAAAAGATTAAGAAACTATATATAAAATAATCTTTTCCATTGACAACCAATGATGTCATTAGTTCTTTCGATCGTTGAAGTACCGCGAAACCCGAGAAGAAATACTTGCATCGATATTCTTGGGATTCTGAAGACAGATCCAAGTTGATAGTGCGCGATTATTAAGTCTGTCACTTCGATGTAGCCAACGATCCGTTTGAGTCAATCTACGGCCGTTTAAAACGCAGCGGAAACAATTGTTTAAATCGGCTGAGGAGCAAGTGCTTCTCCGCATGCAGTTCCACTACCAAAATGCACATCCTGTTTCCTATTACAACAGTCGAACAAAAAATATTATGTCTCTAAGAACATCTTCTTCAAGAAAGAAGTCTAAGTTGTTCCTTTAAATTTCATTATTATTTTAAATTGTTTTCTACTTCCTTCTGTCCTCGCTTTATTTCGCTTCGAATTATTTTTGAAACAATTTCACCAGACATGGCAATTTTTTGATACGTATCTTTTGGACGAATTAGAGAAACACGATTAAAGAGGGGTCACGGGTCACAGTGAACGGTCGAATTTCCCACGATAACGATAACGGATGATAAATTCCGAGAATCAGGCTATTTTCGAGAAAAGGAAAGATCTACGTGGTCACGGGCAGCTAATTATTTCGCGTGCTGATTAGAAAAAATTATTTCACACGTTAATGACTGTATATGGGCTTGGGAATGAAACACGTGTGTTTTATCGTCGGTTGAATACAATTGAACTCGTTGCGTCGTCATGGTGAAAAATTCGTGACCTATATTGTAAACCAATAGCCACGTGTAACAGCCATGCTACTTTCCATTATTCGCATTATTCATCCAATATCTCATTTCACTAAATCATTTAAATGTATTCGGTGTTTTTTTATATTCCTCTTAACTTTTGATTTTTAATTCTTGAAATTTCATCGTCCTCGATTCTTTTTACTTTTTTTTTTTCACTGAGAAATTTCTTTCACAGAACTTTCCTATTTTTTCATTTTTTTTTTAAATATATATCTTTCACTTGAGAGTTTGAGAGCGAAGAAAATATTTCTCTATAGGTTCTCCAGTAGTTATTCCAGAAGTAACAAGATTTAACATTTTATGTCATATGTTACATTATAAATTAGGTAATGAAAGGAAAAGGCTTGTAAAGAATCACAAGGAGGTGGCACGTATCCCGAGTTTCAACAGGCGGAGATTCAGGGTCAGTGAAATTAATCTAAGCCACACTTCTGCAACGAATTCACTGAACTTCTCGCGTTGCGTGTATCTACGCACGTACAATGCTCGTAAACGAAAAATTGAAATTATCTCCGTGAATTGTACGTGTTTTTATTCTGATCGTTACTATAATAAACTCTCACGAAGATCTACGAAGAAAGTGTACCAATATTTTAACTATCTTCCTAAAAAATTCGTGTAATTTAAAATTCACAATTTACACCAAAATATCAAAATTACAATCGTTTATCGATAGTTAGACACACGTTGTAATTAATTTTCATCGCAAGTCACAATTAATTTTGTTCTGTCACTGTGTCATAATTTCTATCCTTTCCAAAATACCAAAGAAAATTGAAGGATTCGTCCACTTCATCATCCGTATGTATCATATATCCGCTGTAACGACCAGCATCATCAAAAATAGACCACAATCAGCCGGTCGATTCAAAGCTGAGATTGAAAGGAAAACTAGAAAATCCAGTCCTCTTGTTAGTAGTCACCCTGGGGAACTCTCCGAACACGCTATAAATTTGTAACGTGATAGACCTCATCTTCAGTGGCGTAACTTCGAGAACAGAGAATGAAAAGATAATTATAAAGTCGACGAACTAACTTGAGATTAGTATCACCTCAACGGGTGCAGATTATCTTCGACAAAAATACAATTGTACACGAAAATATTCCAATACGTGTAACAACTTTTTATTAACATATTGTAGGTATTATCGTGAGTATATTTGCCAGGTTTGATATTTGTAAAAAATTGCAAAAAAGAAAAAATACAAAAAAATTACAAACATTGATATTTGTAATTTTTGTATTATTTTATCAATACCATATCGCTTTGAAATATTACATTCATTCGTTGCTCTTCTTAAATATTATGGAATACTTTTTTAATCTTTCTTCTGTCTGCCACTGTGTTTTGCAAAAATATTAAAACATTTTATACTTAAGATATTCACATTAATGCCGTATTATCAAATGTACATTTGCAATAAATATCGTGAAATTTCTATATACATTTTCAGATTCATTTCACGATTTATCAATATAATCACAATATTCCTAGAATTTTTTCTATGATAAATACTCGGATACCAGCGTCACAGTTTTAATCATGTTCCGATGATAGTTTAACACCGAGTCTGATGAAAAAAAAAAAAAGATAAAGAATCCCTGTCTCCGCCAAACTAAACTGGATCAATGATTGAGCAACACGCAAAATTATCTCTATCGGTGATTTTATGCAGAGTCTATCTTTGCAGTGGAAGTTCGTGAATGATGGAATATTCACGACGAATACACGAATAAGAGAGCATATGAATCGGCGAAGAATGATTCACGACGTGAGAATGCACTCTCGCGAGGAACCAGGGACCAATATTTCGTTTTTCGCTTCTAATAACCGACGAAAATCACGAGCCAATGATTGAGAAATCGTCTCCGCTCTATCCTGATTCCACGAAGTATATGTTCTGATTAAATAAAACAAAATTCTGAGCTCCCTTAAAACTAATGGAGATCATTCTGCGAGAATCGAATTTTAGCTTGATGAAGCTTGCGACGTATCAACTCTTTTCTGAAACATTTTTTTTTTTTTAATATTTCGAGAAATAATTAATGAAGATTAAAAAGTGAAGATAGTGTTATCTCTTGTGGATTATTTCACAAAGAAAGGAGAAATATTCGTCTAAAATTTATTAATATCGTAATGGAATATTGAAAATAATAATAGTTCTGAAACTAATGTTAACTCCTTGGTATTTTAAACTGACGAAGAAAGCGAAAGGATTCATCGAAAAGTTGCTAGTGTTTAATATAATGTTACTAATGTTTAATTTACTAATACTAGAAGACAAAAACAGTGACAGTGGCAAAATCAATGTTAACATCTCGATATTTCGAACTCGCGATGAAAAAGAAACGATTCAGCATAAATTTACCAACTTGTTGTGACAGTATATTATCTTCACAATTTGTCGGGAGATAAAATATAAGATACTAAGTTTTTTATTTATCGTTGAACATGCCCGATTTGGACAACTTTATTTCCATAACATCTCTTTCTCTGAGGATATTTATGTCTGTGAGAGAAATTTTCGCTTCTCATCAGATTCTCATAATAGCTCTTTCTCTGAGGATATTTATGACTGTGAGAGAGATTTTCGCTTGTACAGAAATGAACTATTAGACGTTGACGTGTTGTCTAAGGGCGCGCGGAAACATGATCGTGAAAATTCGTTTCCCGCTGTAAACTAGAGAATAGGACAATGTTTCGCTTATCTTCTTTCTGTTGGAGGTATTAAGAAACGAAATATTATCTCACATTCTTTGATTTTATCCGAGCACGGTATATTAAGGCAAATTAATCTGGGAACTTTCGAACTTTATGGAAAATTTAAGCGAAGAATTTTTAGCCCGATTATTCATTTTTTTTTTTAATAATATTTTTTGTAATTTCGCGCTTGCCAAAAAATTTTCTACAAACTCTTATACATGTACTATATATTTAATTTTCTATCAATATTATTTTAATGACAAAAAAAAAAAGTAATAAATTTGACAATTGCAGTCATAAATATTCACGTTTCTAGATATTTCTACTCTACTTTTGAATTTTATGTAATTTAGATTTTGAATCCAATGATTGCAAAACATTTTATCATTAGTTGATAGTCATAAACATTGAATCACATAAGGAAGAAATTATTCGACGTGAAACAACGTTTCCTTTGATAAGAAGCGCAGTTATGCGAGCTTCTGACTCGGTGTGTCTATCAAATTCAAGGTTCCTAAACGTTTTTAGATCATCTGGTGGTACTGCTTCCAAATGCACGCGTCAAAAATATATTCTATTAGAAACCTATTGTCATTAACCCTGAAATATTATCATCGGGTTATAGACGATTAAAATAATTTATGTAAAAAGATTGAATCAAATGACAGAAAATTCAAAAAATTGTGAGTTAATATTGAAACAAGAGATGTGGAACCAGAAAAATTATAAAGAATACATAATGCAAAAGAAACAAACCTTTATCTTACAAGAAAATATGAAATGTCTTGAAATCCATATGAAATAACCTTATTTTAATATTTTAGTAAATATGAAATAGTTTATTTGACAAGCAAATATAAAATATTCCTCAAAAAACAATGTATATCAAAAATAGAGTTAAGCTTAAAGATTAACAGTTGTGACCAGCGTGAAATCATAGGTATGATTAATGATTATAATTACTGAGTAATCCAATAATCGAAGCAAATTCACTCGATCATTAATCACTTTTAATACGTCTTTGATTATAATTAACAAAAATTATGATGCTGATCAATCATTCATTAAATTATTATAAATTACAGATTGATGATTGCAGAATATTAAATCAATAATCATGATATATGGTGATGGTATATTGATTTATATCGGAAATGATTAATTCACGATTATAATTACCGTGACTGCTTTCAGTAATAATTACAGAAATAATCACAAAATAGTTATTCCTTAACTCTGATCAAACAATTGGTCATTCCATGCATGTTTGAAACAATTCTTTGCGTGACTGTGAAAGAGAAACTTCTATCTCTCAGAAGGTAGTAACGCTAAAAGCAGAGATACTTTAAAGACGATACGAAGTCTGAACAGTTATTACAGTTTCCCTCGGTTCCTTTATTTCGCGTGCGGTACTGAACGCCGCCAGTTTCCCTTTGTGAATAAACCTTCATTTTCCCCCTTAAAGAACACTTAGACCACTTCCGCAAAGGAACGACTCGGAATTCTCGGTGAAACTTTCGTCCCTTCTTTCATTTCCTAAGGTTAACACGTTTGTCACGCCCGAGCAATGATATCTGTACGTTTGTTTCGGACGTAGATATTAAAAAAGAACATGATACGAAGAATATCTCTCTCCTTGGCTCGAGAAAAGTATACACGATTGTTCCAATTAAATTATCAAACGATCTCTGATAAAGATTTTGTATGATTTTTCTCATTTTAATTGAAACCTTTCACGAGCGAGTATTTCATTTATTATTTCCTCTTTGCACTCGAGAGAAATGCATAATCATTTAATCAATTAAACAATCATCTTACAAACTGGATTGACATTTTAATGGATTTTATACTAGCTGAAGACGAAGGAAATAGCGAAATTATTAGATGTTTAAAATTGGTTGATAGAAATTCATGATGTCGCAAAGTTCCTTATTTTTTGGGTGCCTGAAATAGGTTGTAAATTACTGACATCAACCTTGTGTTTCCCTCTTTCTATTTCCGTTGTTGGAAATGAAATGGTTGGGATGTTGGGGTTGAACCGAATTCAATCAGACGAAATTGAACGCTCAGGTCAACTTACGGAATGAATAAAGAGTAACTCTTGGGGGTTTCGATCCAATTTCAGTGAGAATTTAGTACCCAGTCTGAGACTTTCCAGAAAAATCATATCTCACGTCAGTTCGAATGTTTAGACCAAATTTGACTCTGTAGATTCAAAATACTTGCACCCTTGTGTCAAATAAAACACTGAGAACATCACTCTGTTCGCTATTTTATTTTTATAAAACAGATATCTGTATCAAAACAGTTCTACTTGTTGCAATATGGCTAAAAAAATCTTTGAAAATATAAATTTTGATAGCGTCGTAGACAACTAGCGCCGATCAAACCTTAAACGCGACATCTGAAGAAGATACGGTTTTATTCTGCCTGCTTTGTTTGGATTTCAAAGGTTTCGCTCGAAAATCGTCTGCTCGATGACGAAACTTGATGAAGCTCTACGTAAACAATGATATCACAGCGACTCGTTTTTCCGAAATTTTCCCGTACGTCTAAAATAAAACTTAAGGCAAGTCAACAATCCCGAAGATACAGTGACGCAGATCACGGGTTCAACTATTTTAAGTTGATTGTGCGATCGAAAGAAAATATTTTCCAACGGTTACGAAAGTTATTTCCATTGTATTTCTATTATAACATAATTAAATAATAAATAGTACGTAGTAACTATAAAAAATTTTCTATTTGAGGAACAAAGGTGTGCGCGAATATTTTTGCAACCACTGTTTAAAATCCACTTATGATATTTCTATTAAATTGGATTCAAACGTATTAAATTTTGTATCATTTAGTAACATTTCTATATAATTATAAAAATTTGACACAACGAAATTGAAACGTAGAATCTAATTGGAAAAAAGATTTTGTTGGTAATTGAAGATGTTGTTTGCAGCCTCTGTATATGTATTCATTCATAAAAATTTCTCGTACTATCTGGGGATGTTGAAGCGATTTACGAAATAGCCAAAGTTCTTCCCCTTCTAATATATTTGCCGATTGCTCGTTGTAACAATCGGTCCATTAGAATCGATATTCCTCAGCTGTTTCTCGCGCCCACGCGTCATTCATGGAAGTTCGTTGGCTTTGTGTCATTGAGCAATGGATCGATGCGACCGTACGTGCTGAAAAAAGGCACGTGGCTGTGAATGGAATCGAAAGAAACTGATGCAACTCTGTCCCTTTAACCTTACTGTGCATACTTACTTGAACGAGAAGTTTGTTTAGAAGAGCAGGTGAACATATCATTTTTCATTCGAAACTCTAAGATCATTGTTTAGATTGTAATTATCAAAATTGAAGATTAAATTGACATTAAATTGTAGGGTAAATTCATAATGAAATTAATTTCTTTAAAAAATCTAATTTTTAAGAATCTTTCACGTTTTTCTTCTTCAAATAACGAAATAAATATTTAGCCACGTAGACTGTAATTATCAAGCCCTAAATCTCTTTTTCCATCCTCCACTGTTAGAATACCGTGGATGGAAAATGTACAATGAGCACTATGGATGAAAAGTATATATGTAATTACCTGACTCTTGTGCTATTCAATCTGTGACACGCGTGTGTTCTCTAGCAGGTGACGTACCCGATGATTGTACGTTGCATGCTGCTACTCTGGTTAATCGCCCTGGCGTTGACAAGCATGCCAGTTATGGGTTTCGGTGTATACTACAAAGGTGAACGATGTATTCGATATCGAGAAGCGACCGAGCCAGCTGATATCGCCTACGCGTACGTCTGGTTCGTTTTCGGTGAGTACCAAGTGCGATAGCGATCGATAAATCGATAAACGTGCCTCGACTACAAAATACATGTGTAATAGCTCAGTATGGCAGAATCTTGATGACACAATTTTTTTTTTTTTCTCAATATATCAGTCGTGTGAATGATCTTTATCTCTCACGAGACTGAAAAGATGAGGACTCCGGTGATCTGGAGATATTTTAGAGACTGTTCCAAAGTTACCAAACTTAGAGACTTTCGCGCATTGTTTAATTTAATTTATCATCGTATCGAGCATCAGTCGGGCACATCCATCTTCACGAGTATCAAATCTTCGTGATTTCTTCGTGAACAGGCACGGTCCTCTGTCTGTCGATCGTTTGGTGCAACCTGGCGGTTTCCAGGGCGCTCAGCAAACTGAACTGCAGAGCCGGTGTACTACGGCGAGTAACGAGATCATCGTCAAGAGCGAAACCGTTATTGACAGTGACGGGGCCAACGCCAGAGATCGTCACCACCGCGGAGGAAAGGGCATTCGCAAGATTGATGGCCGTACTATCGATATCGTTTGTTGTCTGTTGGATGCCACAAATGGTAAGCAATCGATCGTCGCGGTAATTGATTGAATTAATTCCTTCCAGCGCCGGAACACCCACGGCAATTAAACGACGCTCGCTAAGTATCATTTTGGCAAGCTAATTGGAATTCAAAGAATGCGTCACATTCGGCACTTCCGCTATCGACATCGTTGAATAAAAGGCCCGTCCTCGGACACTTCCGTCGGGTTAGAAAAAATATTTCTAATCGATTTACTTTTCCTATCACTTTTTCACTGTAACTGACATCGTTTCAGTTTTCCAGTAAATTTAGCTTTCCTCGATTTTCGCCAAGCGAAAGAAATGTTTTTTAGAGGCAAAAATGAATTTGAAATTACCAAATTTCCATAAATATCGGAACTGTCGGAAAATTGTGTTGGCGCAATTATCCACTTCTTAATTTTAATTCGTCGTAACGATACATTTTGCCAGGAAGGAAGGAAGTCTATGAGAAAAGAGCTTCTCTCTTTTATGGAGGCAACGGCGTTTACGTGACGCGATTTTCGAAGATCCTTCGACGATAATATTTGCTCCGACGTCGGCGAAACATCGATAAAATTCGCGGTCGTGTTGGCCGTGACAGGACTTTAGAAGCAAATAATTTCTGATTCTACACCATATATCTTGCTTGGAACATCCGTCCAACAATTGGCAATCAACTTGACCATATTTGATTCAATATCGGTACCGATCGTTAATTGTTGTTTAATTGCTTTTCGTCAACGTGTCGATGAAGTCGTTTTAAACTGATTGAAAAGGATAGTTTGGTCAAAAACCATACAGTATTAATTATATTTTTTATGAAAATATTCTCCAATTCATTAATCGATGATCCAACTATTTACACTCATAAATTAACTTACTGAAGAAAATCATCTACTATTAAAATAACACTCGTAATATATATAGTAAGTTATTATCGTTGAGCCATAAGTTCCAACAATAATCAGGGTATTTCTAGAATTTTATAAACATTCTATTTCCAATCTCGAAATCTGAATGATTGTTTTAAAAATAACCCGGAAAGGAACATAGACTTCCCATCCCAATTAATAACAAACGAACTAATAATACTTTCGTAGAGAAACTGATTCGCGAATTAATCGCAAGAAATCTCGCATCGTTCCAAGGAAATCAGGTCGGAAGCTGTCGCATTCCAGAATTTTTAATCCAACAGTATCCTGCCGGCAAGAATACAATCGTCTCGAACAATGCACTCGGTGATACGACGATTGCATACTTACGAGCATTCCGCATTTCCATCTTCTTATCCGCTCAGCATCTTGCCTAACGTGTGAAACGTACGACGATACGTTTGATTAATTACTCGAATCTCGCGTTTTTCGAGCTTGCAATTTTCAACTGCAATTCGTTTGCTCGTTCCTCGTTTCCAAGGCGTTTCGAGACGACGAAAACAATGTAACGATTTATAACGCTCGAGCGAAATTGCGTGTGTGACGCATTTCCGGTTCGCTCGGGACGAAGGTTAAACGCGAGGATTCAGTTTGGAATATCGTCACGTACGATCGATCGGGACGCTCGCGAACCAATCGATCTTTCCAACGCGTTTGTCTTGCGAATAAGAACGGACGTTGGCAGAGATCTTGAGAATAAGAAACAACGAAGAAAATTTTCCCTCGACATCCGCCGTCGATGGCCGTGTATTTCTGTCGTTTGACCCTAACCGCGTGGGTTCATGTTGATTCTACCGGTGACCGTGACACTTTTTCAGCCAGTTCACCTTTGAGTATAATTACGATTCGTAGAGTCGTCGCCCATTGCGTTTGATAATTTCGTAAACGTTTGACATATTCAGGCTGCATGATGTACACGCTTGTTAAAATTCCTCACTTTCAGACTTGTACCGATTAATCGTTAAATTGTAAAATTTTATGCATTCGTGTAACACGACGTTCGAAAGTGTAAAATTCCGATAAATGTAATATAAAAAAATGGTGCACAAAATATATTATTGTGGTGGAATAATTTTCCATCGAATTTCCATTTTGCTAGTTCTTCAATTTTATTTCTGTCGTGAACATTCTAAGTAAAATATATAATATACATTATTATATATAATATAAATATAAAGTAATATATATTATTATGTACAATAAAAATATAAAGTGATATATATTATTATGTACAATAAAAATATAAAATAATATATATTATTGCATGCAATATAAATATAAAGTGATATATATTATTATGTACAATAAAAATATAAAATAATATATATTATTGTATGCAGTATAAATATAAAGCAATATATATTATTATATACAATAAAAATATAAAATAATATATATTATTGTATGCAATATAAATATAAAATAATATATATTATAAATATAATATGTTCTAAATCTCAAAGATTAAATGCACTGAAAAATCATGCAACAGAATTGCAAATTTATGAGGGAAAGAATTGGTTGAGCAAAAGTTTATTGTCGTTTCGTTTCGATAGATCTCCATCCCATTGGCGCAGTTCGCGATGCAGCTACCTCAGAAGGCGATATTGGCGCGTAAACTGATTCGTATGTTTCACTTGGCGGCCGACGTGCTTCTTTGCATTCACTTCACCCTGGATCCGTACATCTACGTACTGCTGAGGATGCCACGTCCGAGATTCCGTCTTCTGAAACCCCTGTGCAAGATCTGTTGGCCAGCTAGAAGCCGGTCGAGTTCGTTCAATGGTGAGTTTCGTCAATCCGAAACGGAAATTACGTGTTTAGAGGAGATGGGAACGATTAGTCACGCAAGTGGGACCGACAGTATACAAACTTGATGCAAACGTTTCATTCAATCAACTTTGGATATTTGATACGAAGACCACAGGTGGTAAACGTGATAAGTTACATTTCTTGGCCTTTCTTCTTTCTAAATTCTACATTGTTATCGAAAATATCTTTCTCCATTCAATTATTATTTGGGATTGATGTTACTTGTTTCGGGGAATTAATTTAATTTAACGAAATTCAATTGTGCAGTGTAATGTTAATTAAGATTTACATCTTCGAATCTATTAAGTTATTCCCTTCTTCAACAATTTCGTGTTGGAATATTTCTTTTCAATCGATAAATGACAAAAAGACGTTGCGAAATTGAGAAAAATGAATTTACCACGTTTCTCTCGTGTGGTCTTCGATATTCAGCGCTGTATATTAATATTTAACAATAACAATATTTAATGATTATTAGTAATAATATATTAACAACGATACTTTAATACTCTGTTAATACGAAATACCGTTTTAGCAACATGTTTCATGTTTAAATAAAAAACGTAAGATACCACTCGTCGCAATTGCGTGACTTATTTTTACATTGTATAATCGAACCTTTCCAACTAACCGCTGTGTTACTTCTAAACGTTCGAACGACTAAAGAACAAAGGGTAATTGAACCCAGGTGTGTTTGGTTTTCAACCTGTAATTTAACGTGAATGTTTAAGTTTAACTATCGAAGTGAAATCTACTGTGGTTTCTTCATGGCACGTGAACGGGAAATAAAAAGTCCTATAAAGAAAAGTCCCACTAAGGGACGACCATTATCAGTCTATCTTCCCAAATCGAGGACTTTCGCAGATTCTTAAAGACGATATGAACAAACAAATTACCACTTACCTAAATATGTTTGAGTGTTCACTTAACACGTTCCTATCATTTTTTTTTTTTTTTTTTTTTTTTTAATCAATGTGGTGTACAATCTTCTAATCAATTTTAATCCGTTGATTTTTCTAATCAGTCTAATGTGTTCTAATAATACGTTCTCACTGTCTAATTTAATCCACTGATCGTTGCTCTCTATCAATCGATCTCTTTCAATCGAGTACAGCAGCGAAGATCAAGCGGAAGTAAAAAGGGGAATTCTTTATGGTTCTAAAACTATCGTTCAACAAGTTTGGGATCATTTATCAAGAAGGATAGACTAGAAAATAAAGCAATTTACTGTTTCTCAGTAGATCTGCAGTATCGTCTTTTAATTTTGCAGCACGTAACAATATTTCGTTGCACTTTTACCTAATTCGCGCACTTTTCCTTTATTAATATATTGCGAAGTATATTTTAATTTCTTGATTTCTCATACATTCCTGAATGTAGTGATTTAACAATAACTAAAGTGACTAAAGTCGATTCGTCGGAACATTTGAAAACTAACTAGCCCCTGTATACTTCCCATAACGTAATTATAAAAAAAAAAAAATAAAAAAAAATGGAATAAAATTCCAACTTATAATAATTTTTATTAATGGAATAAAATTCCAACTTTTCCATCAAGAAATTCCAACCGTTCAACTACACAAGCGTGGCCCCAAACTTTCTAGCGATAGCGTAATTACCTAGTTTGGCAATCAGTTTTCTCATTAACGTAGCTGACTGATGAAGAATATTTGACGAGGAGTGGTAGCATTCCTCTGTCAGTTTTAGCCCGATGTTGATGATCCGTACGATTGAAATTGGACTCTCTAACACCTGACAGGTACCACAGACCACCAGGGCAGCAGTGGTGATCCGTCGACCCCGATCACCGAGGCACCCTCCACGCCGGTCAGCGAGGAACACGATCCTCATTTAGTGTCGGCGTCGGTCTGAGACAGGCTTCAGCGAACGATCTTCCTGAAACGGCTCAAGAGTCACGATGTCAGCCAAGTTTGAGCGGCACGCTCTTCGAGAACAGTCGGAAGATCTTCGCTTGCATGCAAGAATATACAAACGACTGGTACAAATCCAGTACTTGCGATTGGCATCGAAATTACGAAGAAAATTTGGTATTACGAAATCACCATCGTTGTTTCGACTTTTTGGTTAGAAGAATGTCATTGAAATATTTTACCGAACGAACAAAGTGATAAGTCTATTGCGTCGAGTCAAACATTTCAGAAGAGATTATAATCGTTACTTTACGGCCAAATGTTTCATCGAATAATCTGTTGCTTTGAATTGGCATCGATGTCGATCGAAATTTTTATTTAATTTTGGTTTAACAGTTAGAAAGATTCGAGCATTGTCGAAATATCTAAAGCGAGAGTTATTTGTATGAAATCAATTTCGTTTCGAGGGATCTTCAAGATTACGCGAGTGAGTAATTGAGGGATGAATCAGGTGCGTTGAGATTGATACCTCGCTCATTTTTCGTGTACAATTAGCACGTTATCAGTGTTCGTTTAGTTGTGTTATTGTACATGGTTCATTTTATAGTAATTTTAATGTTCTTCTCGTTAATTAATTTTTCCACTTTCTTTGTAAAAAAAGAATGTGGTGTTTTTTGCATAGATGGTTTCAAAATTTCTGCAGGTTTTTATTTTCTTCTTCCTCTTCACTTTTTTGTATTGTTGCATCTTTCACGGGACGTAAGTGAACGACATTCCAAAAAAATTATCATCGCAAGTGTTACTATATTAATGTGAAGCTTCGAGATTATATAAAATAGCTGGCAAATTATATGTATATAAGACTCTACTCGTTTGCAAGTGAGAGTGAGTGTCGTTTGTTCGATGTTCCTTTTTCTTTCAAACATTTTTCCAAGTTGTAAGTTGTAAAAATTGGCTTGAATATATTCTTTCCTCGGAGAGGAAACTACTTGCGTAAAGAAGTGCGGAGTGTTGTTACAAAGAGAAGTACAGTTAAGTATATTCGAATACGTATGTAAGTGAACGAGAAATTATCGCGATGCAAATTTCTGTCACGGTTACGTAAATGTTAGTCTAGTCAATGAATTAATGCAAGCGTGCAATATAGTTGTGAATATGCAAGAGATAATTTACCAAAGTATTAAATATTAAAGCGTATTTTCATCGTACGATCTACTTCTTTATATAAAACTGTAATAGAGTTTGAGAAAGAAACACACACACACACACACATATATATATATATATAAAATGTATAAAATATATACTGATGAAAATATTTATCACATGTGAATATATTGTATGCAATCTTGTGCATATTTCATATTTAATAAACGTTACCGTAAATTGCTATTGTTGCAGAAGCCCGGTGTAATAAAAATATTTTATCACTTTCTATTGTATCGATGTAACGATATTAATAAACTTTAATCACTCTTTTTTTTGTTAACAAATCCCAAGAATACTACCGTAAACTTCAATATGAAAATTAAGGATTAATACTTCGGATCGTTTTCAATTTTAAGTAAGAGATAAATAATAATAGTACTGTGTGAGATCCAATGAAAATTCAAATAACTGAATTACATCAACTCGGTCCATTCTTTATCCAGCAAATAATTGTTCCGCGATCATTTTCGTGGCAGTTAATTAACGAATTAAAAATTTCGAATTAGCGATCATCAAAAACGACGCGAGTGAAACGGGGGAACGAAATAACGACACAGGTGGGAAGGAAGGAGTACATATAATACAAATATATTTCATACGCAGTTACGTACTCTCTTGCTTCTAGACACTTAACAACATTAATCAATAACTTACGGGACGCGATCGTTGCTGAATACACGACACCCCTCTTTCTCTCGTTTTTATTGCACACTAGAAATATACCACAGATGCATTCGTACAGTACAGTATCAATCGCGATACGTCTTTCGCGTACTTTCACATACACCTTAAGTAGCTACAATAAATAATAATAATTCGATAGCTTAATCCCACCACTCGTCTCTCGCGTTCTACCCGATGCTCGTCGATCAAGGATGTTCGTTCGATCTCCACGCTACGAGACACAAAAACAAAAAAAAGGAAAAAGAAAGGAAAAAAGAAGAATAAACAAAGACGATCGTAACGAAATTCCTCTTGACTAACAAAACAATCGTCTATACTTCCGATACACGCAGTTGCATCCTTATCATCATCATCTGTCACAAACGATATGGACTGCACACGTTGATTGCCTCGCGAGGAAATTCCGATTCGTTTTCATTCTTTTGCGAAAGAACGCAAAAACCTGATTTTCTCGTGCTTCTCTTTCGTTTCGTTGGCTCTGCCTTTTTCCACGCAGTCAGTTGAGCACAGTCAGTCGCTCGCAAACACGTATAATTATGTGACTACGGTAATAGAAATCACACCGATTAACAAAATATAAGCCCCGTACGTGGCCAACGATTTTTACTAGCAACGGATTGCATAGTCGCTGGAAGAGATGTAATAAGGTCGTAAAAATGGTTGAAAGGCAATAAAAATCTTTCGAAAGTTTGAAGGAGTTTCAGACATATAGAAGATAAGGAACTCGAGATCTTGCTTGGAATTGGAACCGTGTCTTCTTCTTTGGTCTAGTAAAGATATTTCAAGAATTTGGATCCGATTCTACGGAGATGTTGAGATTTTTTGAAGAATTTCTGTATTTCGCTAGCATTGTAATTACGTTCCTTAGAGTGTTCAAGTGACATACTGAAACTATTAACTTGCATTATAAAGACAAGTATAATATATTAACCAGGAACTATTGATTATCAATCAGATTTTGTTCAGTAGCCAATTAAAAAGATTTCTGTATAGTATACATTTTAAAAAAATTCTGAAAATGGATGATTTGCTTTTCACGCAGTGTACAATATGTATATTTTGTATCGAAGTTTTACACGCCAGGTTAAGAAACTTGCATAAGTTCAAATCATTCACGACCATGTGTGACCTCATTATATCAATTCTATCGACTACACCTCGTTCTCGAGTGGTAGGCTTGTGAACAATGATTTATCACACGTACAGGTATGTCGATAATTATATAATACACATGAGAATGATGCCTCCATTCTCTACGACGATCGTAGAGCGAATCTTGCAATCGTTTCTCAGTTCGAGCCGGTCGAGAAAGATCAAGATCCCATCGTTCCTCGTATCAATATTATCGATTAAATACGACGCTGGGTTAAAACGAATCGTTTTGTGCTTCGCTCATTGAAATTATTCGAGTCAGTCTTGAAGCATTTTGATGTGTCGCCGGCTCTTCTAATAAAACGATACCATCTCTCCAGAAACACTAATTTATTTTTTCTCTTCTTTTTCTTTTTTACATATTTTACATCTTTTCATTTTTTTCTCATTTCTTCTTTTTCCTTCTTCTTTGCACGTATTATATAATTAAACAACGCATCCATACAATTTCTTTCAATTTCTCGTAAGGACAATAATTTTTATTTCTTCTTTATATATATATATATATATTTTTTTTTTGCAAACGTTGTCATAAAATCACAAAGTATATTTGATACTTTGAACACCTAATCTCGGCTCCGTGAGAGATCTAAAGTTCGTCAAATGAACGAAAGAAGATTGGTCAACAAAACTGCAAAGTGCCCTCGGTTTTGATTCGATGCTAGAACAACTGGCGTCTAAAGTACAAAACGCGTCAGAAAATGTCAGGAAAACGAAACTCTTTAAGAAACAGGAAAAAGCTCTGTAACACGACAAGAAACGTTCGATAAGTTTTCACTTATACACAGTCAATACAAAAAAAACCTTCGTACCATGCAATAAACATTTTTAATCTCATCATCGTGTTTCTTTCCAGTCCAATTGTTATATAAATGTTATTCGTTTGCCGTTCTTCAAAATTCTAGTGTAGCGTATAGAGACTTTTTTCAAACAGACCGTGTTTTACGAGAAATTATTCAAATCTTCAAATATTCGCGTGAGAGTCCCCGCGAAAAATTACGAATTGATCACAGGAGCCAGTCTGATAGTTCTAGCGTTGAAAAGGTATCATCGTGGCAAGAGTCCTGCAGTCACGGCCTCGGTATCGTTGCAACTGATCGACGTGCGAACGTTTCGTGCGAAAAGGGAAATCAGAGGGACGAAATATCGCGAGAATCGAAAATATCGTAAAAGTCAAAGACGAGAGGGAAATGATTTGCATCGCGGGACATTTGGTCATGCGTAAGATTATCTGCGTGATCGATATCAATTAATTATTGTCAAATACGCTGTATGTTGATCGTGTGTGTCCTCGAAGTTGTAAAAAAGTCAGGCGAGTCTCGCTCGAAATTGCGAAGCGAATAAAACGCGCGTGAGACGTACAAAGAGCTTAAGATCTATCCAGATGCACCCTAAACGGGGGGAAACTGTGCGGATTGGTCTCTCGAATTTTTGTACCAATAACGCTGACGTAGAGACAACCAAACGCCAATGTGATAATTATCGCGACGAAGCTTTGAGGAACCTTTCTTCCTTGAATTCCTTGGCAATAATAACTCCCGCAATTTTTTCTCACGTCTTCAACGAGTTCGTTTCCTTTCGTTTCGTTTGCAACAACGTTTTGACTTTCCTTCAAATGAGAAATTATACGCGGAAAGACAAGAAGTTGGGCAATTTATATTTCATTTAATCTTCAAGTGGACCATTCATAATTAATTGATTGAGAAGATCTCACGTGAAAGAAAATCTATTTCTATTTCATCTAATTCATCGTAAATTACTAAATTATAATAAACTGTATTATACAAAAGATCCACTTAGGGATATAATTATTTTTCGCTTTATCGAAATCAATTAGGACTCTCTCGACTAGCAACTGAAACAACCGTTTTGACAATTCACTGTTTACAAAGATTCCCCGATCGAAAGAAAGAGATTTAGTCTTCTCGTTATTTATTCAACCTGGCGAATTCGGTAGAACTCCATTACACGATTAAACACGAACACATTCTGTCGCGATCAGTTGAATCATTCAATACAAACGAACAACGATGTGTTACGCGTCGGCTGCGTCGATCGATGGACAATGATAAATTCGTTTTGGCACTCTTAACTCGATTAGCTCCCATTTCGTATTTTTAAATGGTATTTTTAGGCCAGTGTGTCAACGGTGTTGTGTATAAGCTCGATTCAACGCTCTTCCAGGTATCGTAATCCATTGCGTTCCGGTGTTGCGTTCAACGTTAGCATATATTACATTTAACAGAACGGGCACACGGTATAACACCGCGTAATTAAATCGATTTGGTTGAAGCGCGCGTGTACGCAGTCGTTCACCTGTACCCTCCTTTATTGAACATCGAAGCACATCGACACCTAAATTGCGATCGCACGATCAATTAGCGTCGCGGGATCGAGCACCGAGAAATCAGCGTTCGATACACGCTGGTCCGATGCAAAAGTACAAACTCCCGTGGAAACGATTCACTGAAATCAGACGGCATTCAAAACGATGACAATCAAAGTTATGCGCGCGATTTAACAATTAAATTTTGGAGCTGGATGGGAAACATTTGTACGGAACGTGTATCTCTGTGGTTTTGAATTTGATTTCGGTGAATCGTTTCGAATAGCTTCACAGCGAAATCAGCCTCAACAAGAGTCAAAGAGGATTTTGATTTTCTCGATGATGTTAACTCGCGTATTGTACGCGATCAAAGAAACGCTGTCTAGTCCATTTCCATGGCGGTTTGGAACGCGTGCTCCTTGGCACCCTGAAAGTAACGGACCTCTCTTATTCTGCTTTTGATCCACTCGGCCAAAATCAGCCAGAGAACCTTCCCGCGTTCCCTGAAAAATCGTCGGGCGAACACGTCCTGAACAGTCACGATCGGACAGTGACGGACCCGACCGCGTGTGGATTGCACACGCAACAACGATTCCCACGGCATGTCATGCCGACGTGAGTGAATTGAGGCCCTTACCTGCAAAATTTCCCAACTTTCATGAGAATCAAACTTTTTGTGAGAAAACACTGGGTGACACTGACGCGAGGTTCCGAGTTAGTAGGAAGTTGAACAGGATTTCACACAGTTTTGGAAATTAGTGTTGGGGGTGGTACCGATAGTGTGTTGATTGGCTCGAGAAATAAAAGATAGAGGTGTGGAAGAATGTGTGTGAAACAAAAGAAGATTTGGAGACAAGGTGCTGGAACGCTTGAGAGAAGAAATGAACGATGAACGAGTGTGCGGTGTGCGGTCAGAGATGAGCTTGTACAGAGGAAGTGTCTTGAATTTTATCCTATTATTTACTACTTATTTAATTGTAATCATGTGTAGATAATAAATGTATATATTATATATTAATATGATAATATAATAATATATAATAATATAATATATATATTTATTTATTTATATATATTATATATATTATAGTTCGTTATAAACACCATAATTGTGGAGCTATAAAATTATCAATTAGTTAGTAAATTAATTGGTAGGAAACGATAAATATTTTTATCGCAACGTATCATTTACGTTGGTAATTGTGACTACTTAACAGAATTTAGCCCCTAATGAACATTATTTCGAATACAGGTTGAAACACGGACCTTCAACAATTGTAAATTCAATGCGATCGAATATGTATTACCAACGACGATGTGAAACTGAAATTCAATTGCTTCGAACTGAACTCACCGAGGGCCATATCAGATTCGATCACACTTTCCAAAGCAGCAGATGATTGGTCGAGTCTTCGCGACCAGCCTGCAGCTCGGCGGATGCCTGCGGACCCCTGAAATTCTCGTAACCATCTCCGCCCGATATCACCAGCAGTTTCCCGCGATTGATGTTGTTCTGTTGAGTTTTGCTCGACTTCAGCGAGTATCTGTTCACCTTCGGACGCGGATCTGGCTTCGGCAGCGTCGTCGTTTCCACGCATGTGAGGAAACGCACGTGCCCGGTATGTCCATGAGGAATACCTGACAAGTTTAACGAAACATAACTTTACTTTTTTAAATGTTAGCTCCAACGCGAAACCTACTAACAGCAAATTACGTAAAATGAAGAATTTGCTATTCTCCAATATTCTCGTGTTATTATTTCCAATAGACAAAAAATATCAGGTATTTTATGCGATAAAATTCTACAAGGGAGGTTAATATACATACTATTAAGATTTTATAAGATTCAGAGGAACAAAATACGCTTGAATTTAATTTCTCCACAAACATCAGTCTCTTCTCAGCAGTTAATTAAATCGTAGCACAGATTAAAAGTAACCGTACCAACGAGAAAGTCTGCATTTTTTCAAGATTTATTAGTTTACGCGTATACACAGGGGAATCCAAAAGTTTCGTGAATGATCGATCGAGGCTGGTATCTGGCCGGTATCGAAGCGGACACTCGTCCACTCGGTGGCCAGCTTCTAATTATATCGAAAGCAATAAGCTACGATTATAAACGATCGAACATGACGTCAATACGTACCAGTCACGATCGGTGGTTGGGACATCCTCTGAGTAGATGGCTTTATATGGGGAATTGGCACAGTCAATAACACGCCGGCGCTCGTGCCGATCCAAAGTAACTCGTTGCAAGCCAAAAGTGCGGTAACCCTGAGACAAGCGGCCTTGTGCTGTCGTATTATGTCATCGCAACCTGCAGCAAGTTTAAAGCTTCCGTTAAAATAAATACCATATAACAAAATCCGGGGGATATATATCGGCTTGCGTAAGATTGACTTTCATCGAGCCGTTCGTACGAAATTTATTTGGAGAACTTCCAATCTATGATAAATCCATTTAACAGTTAAAATCGATATTGTATTTCGGTAATTACACGACATTAAATGAAACTAAATAAAAAATTATGTATTTTATAGAAATTTCTATAAAATTTTATAGGGACTAGCTAATGTATAGCAATATTTTTATTTTTCTATGATATTGAAATTACTTCAGCACTTCTATCATCCGAGACAAATTCATAAATGAAAATTGTAATATTATATTTTGATAGTACAATAGAAGTAATAGAATGGTGAAAACAATTAATACTATAACGATCGGTGGTCAATGACGTCACGTGATCTTCAATAGTTAATAAAAAATATGCTATAATAGGTTGTAAATATATATAATAAGTTGAAGTATATGCGTTTTATTGTAACAAAAATCAGATTTCATCAATTCTTCATACATTTTTGTAAATTCGCCGATCTCTGTTCTAACGTTCTTATGCATGTTCAATGTCTGTTTCATTTTTTTTATTTTTTTTTTTTATTTAATTGTAATTTAACTTGTTTAAACAAAAACAAACCCACAAATAGGAAACCAGGACGAGAACTTTTCGCTTCATTTCGTGAGGAGCAACGATTACGTCTACTCGTGAAACGAATTTGGAAAGTGAAACTATTGAAAGGACTGTACTGTTTCTACATTTGTCTTCCACGTTAGGTAAGATTTCCAATTCTATATACTCTGTTTAGACTCGAATTCTTCCTCTCAGATAGACTCAATTTCTGAACTTCAAAATTAGTTTGCAATAAGTTACTTTCGAAAAGTAACGAGCTATAATATATAATATTTTCCTACTTGATAATTAGAACTATAAATATTTATGTGAATTCTTCTAAAAGTATAATTCAAACAATGAAAACCTAGGCAAAAGAAAAAAATGGTGTCGTCGGCTGAATATTATAAAACGTGAATTGAAACATTTGAATTTCAAATTTAAAGATACGACTAATACAAAAAACATAAGATATCAATAATAACAAGGCAACATGTTTGTTTGAAAGTTGAGATACGTAGAAACTTACTGGTAAGCATTTTGGTGACAGCTGGTGCTATGTTGATGTCCGTCAAGCATTCGTAACTACCAGAGTGGAACAATCGCAGCACGGCGCTATTGTGCAAAGAGATCCAAACTCCTAGCCCACCGGAACTCGCCATGCAGGAAACCGACAATGATGTGTCGTTGCTAACGGCGAATGTGTGTTCTATGTCCAGCGTGTTGGTGTTGAGGATTTTTACGGAATTGTGGCAGCCGCACCAAAGTTTCCCAGACACTGGAAGCATCTTCGTCACTGGAGAAGCCACTGTGCCCACCGAGACTGTCGTCGGATCGGATGTGTTCCAACCACCCACTGTAATTGAACGATAATTTATTATTTTTATATAGTGTCAAATACTGAGAGTATCTGACTCACGTTACAAATATGCCAAAGATACTTTACAGAACAAGTTTTAGGATTGTTTGAATAATTTAATAATTTAATAATTTACAATCCAATATTCTATTATTAATGTTGTAAAATTTAAATTTTACGTATTTGCATAATTGTGGCAAGCGCGAAGTGTGACTTACTGTGATCTCTAGAGTAGACAGTGATGTCTCCGTTAGCGAGTGACACGAACACTTTATTGTCTAAATATCTGAAATATCAAATATTATTAAAATTATAAAACGAAATGAAAGAAACTGTAACTGCAGGCCAAAGAAAATAATGAAATTACCTAAGATTTTGTCGAAATTATCAATGAGATATATTAATTTGTATGTATTAGGATGAATAAAGAAAATTTGAGAAATCTTACATGATGCAATGCACACTGCTATTGTGTTGTATTTTCACTTTGTTCTTCTTTATCCTGATGTTATCGTTGCAATTGTACACGTGAATGCATCCATCTTCAGTCCCCAGCCACATGGTTGGTTGGTTGACATCCTCTTCCGTTGTTACGTTATCAATACTCGGAACGTCGCTGCTCAAAGCCAGGCTACCCGTATCTGCACATGGAATGTCGTCCGAGTCCGAGTCGTCGGAGCTCGAGCTACTGCAAAACACCTTTCTTAGATTAATCGTGAAGCCTACCGATAATGACGTAAAATAATGTACTAGAAGTTGCTCCAAAACAGGTTCCTGACGTGTGCAGAAAAGAAACATATTAGTCAAACTTAAAATAGTTTTAAAGAAGAAATTTTATAATAATGACATTTATTATATTCAATTATAACATTACGAGTAACTTATAATAAATAAATAATGTAAAATAATTTTTTATAAATTTTTGAAATTTTATAAATTTTTGATATTTAAAAATAATCACTTGTCTTTTTTACTAATATGTTTTTGACTGCAGCAGGAAGAACCTATTTTTTAGTACATGAATATATACATATATGGCATTTTTATAATGGATATGTAACATAAAATGACATAAAACGTATGATACGATCGTAAGATATTCTATAACAAGAAATCAACCGATAATTAATATCACTTTAAAAATGGAAAATGTAAGAAGTGACGGAATTACTGGTTAGAATTTTTTTCTTCTCGACATGCAGCATGTATGCTCAGTGAAATTTTCAGTTATCGTTCGTTATTACGAGTTGACTCCTCGTTATACAACACTATTTCGTTCCGATTCAAACTTTCAGTCAAGAGTATTACCTATCTAACTGTATGTTCCCGCCACTGGCATCGACATCCTGGACCGAGATGCTTATGCCGCTCTTACTGTTCGCGAATGAAATGTTGTTAGTCACGCACGAATTCGATCTAAAATATAATACAAATAAAGTAAGGTCCCTTTCTACTAGTCTACAAAATATTACAAAAAGAAAGAAAAGAAGAAAAAAAAGAAGAAGTTACCCTTTAAAAGTACCTTAACATTTTAACCGTTTCTTTTTCTCTTTAAAAGGACCTCTTATAGTATCAAATACATACATACATATATCCCATGTTGCTTGAAACTTTTTAGACAATTGTTGTCACATTTCATTGGACAGATGTACTAAACTGATGATACGATATTAATAACATTGTGAAGATATTAGGTCGTTTCATAACTTTCGTCGCTTTCTTTTTTTATTGAAAATTTGATACGAATACGGATAGAATAATGTTCAAAATTCTTTCTCGTTTTGTATTAAATTTTTCTTATAAAATTTCCATGACGACAAAATTTAATCCAAATTTCCCCCTCAGAAAGCTTAAAAAAATTATTTTTGTACGTTTAGAATTTACAAATAAATTGGATTTGAATATTATCAAATATCTTGTTCTATGCAACTTGTAAACTATACAAAGTGATACAGACCTAATTGTATCGATTGCCATTTTTTTTCAAGTAGTAACACACAAAGTGATTTTCTTACTTTTAGCAGAAATTTTCTTTACTGCAAACTAAATATTAATCACGAAGGAAACCACGCAACTTACGAAACAGCCTATAGATTCTTATTTTAGAACACAATGTCTCATTGATTAACAGAATTTCAACACAGGGATGAAATGTTTCCCCAAAAATCTCGCAATCTCGCGTTCAGAAGCTTCGAGCAACAGAAATTGCAAGAACTCCTGACGAAAGCCCCAGCTCACACCGCCAGCCTTCCAAAGTAGAAAGAGGACTCTCACCTTTGTGTGCACGCTGGAATTCCCGCGACACACAGGATCCTCGCGTTACAGACTCCGTTGCAAGATATCACCTGCGGTGGTTCCGGGGTGAGACTCAACACGCACACCTGACCCACGTAGCCGTCGCTGTTGCACACCCAAACATCCCTAGAGCCCTGTCCATTGGCCAAAGTGGGTGCAGCGCAGGTGAACTGCAAGCCAGCTCGAGTCTTTCGTATCGGCAGAGGTCCCACAAATTCTGGGCAGGGCCTCCTGTCAGCGGACAACGCTGTAAGTCGAGACACATCGGCAGAGGTCAGAAATATACGTGTTTCTAAACGGACTATGGCGGATCTCGCGAGGTTTGACCAGGTTCAAAAACGTTTTTCATGCGTCTGTCTTATCATAGAAACGAGCAAGAGAGATTTTGTAAAATGGAAACTTTTCTTTATTACTCTTTCTGTATCTCTTCCGTTTTTTTCTTTTCTTTTTCTTCTATTTAATCTAGCATCCTCTGACTTATATTTGGTCCAATTAAGAATACCTCTTGGGTACGAACACTTGGATTTGACGACACGAATGAGGTGAAAATGACTGAAGTTTTTTTTAAAAGCAACAACAACCATGTTAAGTAATAGATTAATTAATAGCTTTGGATGTGTAAACAACCGGCTCGTATTTCTGTAATAAATTGTATAAAATGGGCATGGATTTGATTGATTATTATTACGTTTTCGACCATGCTTTCGAACTAACATTTTTCCAAACTTATATGAACGATGAGTTCTGATTTTCTATTTATTATTTGCCCATCTGGCCTACAACATTAGATTAGAGTTAAGTCTCTGAATGATCAAATCTCGTGAATCTCACGACAGTCGCTGTTTGTCACAACTCACCTAACTTCTGTTTGGCCTCGTTGAAGCTCTCCTCCCAGCTGGCTCTTTTGTCCGGCTTCGTGAACATCACGGAAATGTTCTCGATCCCAGCTCTGGAAACACATGAGGAACTAACTGACGAGTTGCTGGAAGTCACGTTTGCTTGTTGGACACGGTTCGACGCACGTGGATCAGAAACGTGAGGCGAATAATGTGCAAAAGAAAGAAAAAAAAATACGCTCATTGTGAGGCTGTACCGCTTTGTGAATGGCTAATGGGATGGAATGTCGTCGTTCGATAAACTGTCACCATGCACAGCTTCGAATGGGGTATTTTCTTCGTTGTCCTTTCGGATGAAATTCACCAGCGATGTCGTTTGTTAGGTAAATGACATTCGCGCGCGAAGAATGACGCATCGGAACGGGGGAAACGGGGCTCGTTTAATAGGAACTATTATGAATTATGGTTGGGATTCATGGGCCATGAAAATGCTTTTCATGTCGTGGGGTATATAGCCGAGTCTCAGGTATTCAGAACGAAGAAACGTTTGATAGAGATGAAAGTATCGGTGGTAAAATATAATTAAATTTCTATTGTTACATTTTTGTCAAATGTTTCAATTTTCTCACGTGTCTACTATTTTAATTTGTTTCGAAACATTTTATATAATTAAGACTGATTCAGATAATTTTTAAAAATTCTTTTTTTTTTAATTGTATATAATAGAAATATTTTAAAACTACTAGTTCAATTATGCTCTTCATTAGACATCTAAAATTGTTTCTTTCTTTCTATTGCATTTACCATCTCTGAAATCGAATATATCTTAAAAAATTGGAACAATTTATTTTATTTTAAAAGGCGATTCACCGATAAACACTGCCAAAATTTATGTTAATAATCCATATCCGAAACTTTCAGTCGTCTCTAACATTTTAAAGAAACTTCTGATAACTTGACAAAAATTTTATACATCTGAATATGTAAGATTACTAAAAATTATGATACAATGAAGCAGCTTTCCGCATCGTAGAGCACAATAACCTCCGAGATAATGAATAAGTGAATATATTTGTTAAATTTTTCATTGACATTTCAATAGCAGGTATTTTGAAACGCTTCAACGTAGGATGTAATGATACGTGAAAGTTTTGATGTGTCACTTACTGTGTGTTAAGCGTTAATTCCAGACAAGCCAACTGCGAATGCGCCGCGTTCCTTTCAGCTAATTGACGCTGCGCCTGGCTCAACATATCCTTGATAAGATCCTCTAATTGTTGCCTCGCACCGTGCAACGTGGCCGCGAGTTCCTGAAGCTGAGTCAACGTTGCACAGTCCTCTCGAAGATGGTCTACTTCGCGGACCATTCGCCTCAGGTTCTCATCTTTGGCTGGCGAGAAAGAAAAAAAAAAATTTTCATCGCTTTATTTAGCACTTGTTAATACCGTGGTATTAAAGAATTAAGTAAATGAACAAAGAATTTAGCAGTTTCTTCACTCGTACCTTTCATAACTTCTAGATCGTCCAGCGGTATTCTCATTAACATTTTGTACTTGTTTGCTTCGAGTAGGCCAACCAGACTGTTCGGGCAAGAACTATCGACAGAGAAAAAAATATCCACATACAGAAATAATAAACAATAATATTTAACACGTGAGAAAACACAATGAATTTAATAAATAAAGTATTGGGAATATGAAAAGCAACTACACTTTCTTTACTGCGACATCGTTAATGAAAATATTAATAAATATTAAATTATTGATATCATTAAACGTCGAATGTTAATTTATTAAAAATGTTGACAAGCTTAATCGCAGCGATACAGAAAACGTGGACAGAATTGGACGTTAAAATATAATAATCGAAAAAGAAAGAAAAAATTAAAATTTCCAATGAATCAATTATCGACTCACGTCGACGGTTTTCTTATGGTGCCGCTTCTCCTCTTGATGCTCGTGATGACAAGCAGATCGGAGAACAGAAATAGTGCACGTTCCTTTCTGGTTCCTTGGTTCGATGCTATGGTGACAAGATCGTGGCGTACGAATGCTCTGCGGCAAAAATAGACGCGTCAATTCAGATGAATCTTTTTGTTTTCATAGCAATTTCTACCGCGACACGCATCGGTATTGGGAATCGATACGGCCTGCACGCTGAAAGGCTGAATAGTTCATGAAATGAAGAAGCGAGTGCAACGTTTTACGCGCGGCTATACCATCACCGCCAGGCTCTATTGTGCGTTCAACTTCTTTCAATCTTTTTTCCCCTTTATTTTCTCGCGCGATCGTGTACGTAAACACGAGGCTCGTAAATGATATCTAAATTAAGTTTTCAAAACGTTCCGCTCTTCTTCAATAGTCGCATCGAACGTTATTATGCGAGACGTTCATACCTGTTAGAAGCTTGTAACGTTCAATCGCTCGATATTTCAAAAAGAGAATTCACATTCTATAAGTTGTAGGAACTGAAAGAATGAGGTTACGACGTTCGATTAATCTCTACTCGTTCCTATTTAATTCCTATTAATATTCTAAAATTCTTCTCGTAGTGTTGAAACGGAAACAAAACTCGCCGACAAGGGAGAAGTACGTTCCTGTTATTTTCATTAATTGCTCGTGTGTTTTATAGTTTTTTTAAATAATGAATCTCTATCCTAGTATGCGTTGTAAAGAATCAATTATTTATATATATATATTTCAATCTCCTTCAGAAACTTTTAGAACTTTTTACATCCTCAGGATCAACAGATATGTACGATATATTAAATAATCTGTCAGTTTCGCCTCAATTTTTTTTCAGAACTCAAATTTTTCGCTCAGTTTTTTAACAGAGCATGTTAACTTGTCAATGGAAGTTAACTTGTCCTGCCGGAGCTGGAGAAGCACTTTCCAATGACGAATTAACTCATCGTCTCGAAGGACCAAACGCACGTCACAGAAATGAAAATCAGTTCACCTATCGTTCGTCACGATACCAGCCAATCCTTCGACGAGCGCCTGAACCTCCCTCAACGTAGTTTGCTGTTGCTCCCACTCGAGGGACTCCCTTTCCGTGCAATTGATTTTTACAACTAACTCGTGCACCTCCTTCTGAGCAGTTTGCAGCAACTCGAAATCCGGATGCGTGGCGTCGGTGTGTTTCAACAGCCTCTGGATCAGCAGCTCGTAACGTGGTATCTTCTGCACCGGTTTGATCAATAACTGATCCAGCCCAAGTTTTCCTTTGTGCTCCCGTTCCATTGTCTGCCGCGTGCAAATTGACCAATTTTACCAAACGAACAGATTATTCGGCAGAATAGAGAAACGTGATAAACGGAGGGAACTTGTTTCGTTTCGAGCGCCTTGAAATTTACAATTTCAGGAAAAAGGAAATTTGACTTTAAGAAACTTGCCAGACCAGGAAAGTGTCCAGCAGTAATTAAATTTCGAATATTTCCGTGCGGATTCGAGTCTTTCTGAATCTAAACGTAAGGTTTAGCATCAATTAAAATTCAAGGTTTAGAATCAAATTAAATTTCGAATATTTCCGTGCGGATTCGAGTCTTTCTGAATCTAAACGTAAGGTTCTTCTGCCCGCCAAATATTATAATGCAATTGAAATTTGACGAACATTTGTGCAATTTTTCCGACTCACGATAGAATTTAGACAGAAATTTGTATTTTATACTACCCGTCATCATTTCTTGCATTAAACATCCACGGTTTTGTTGTATTAAAAATGCTCGAGATAACAGGCAAAGGAATTTCCTTGTTTGAAATTTACAATGAAAAAGTTGTCCAATTCGTTTTTCGTTGGCTTTGAGGAATATTATACGATACGACAAAGCACAGTAGTTACTGTCGCCGCAATGCGCGAGATAAAAATGCTAATTGGAAGCGAGGGCAAGATGAGAAAGAATGGTTGGTATACCTCGAGGAATCGCGCGAAAGCAGGCTTCGCTTGGCAAGTCGTTTTTATCGCTTTCCTCGCGGACTTCCAATTATCAAGGAAAAGGGTGTAAGTCTCCAGGACGACTGGCTTGGTGAACTACGGAAAAGACAGCGTATAATGAATAATAAGCAGAAAAACAATCCTATGTATAACATTGTTAGCGAGTTAGAATGCTCTTTGCGCGGTCCGGGAAGTTTCCAGCGAAATTGAAGATAAACTTCAACGGTATTTTTATCGAACAGAACGGATTAAAATTTTGTGGAACTTTCTTCCCGCGTTGCTTCTTAAGAAACTCATTTTTTTTCTCTCAATGACATTTAAATGTTTCGAGGTAACTTTTGCGAGCTAAAATAAAAAATTGAGTAGACATTTTCTCGCCGTGAAATTTTTATAATGACTAAATTAAGTGACGTGGAACGTAATGCAAAGAATAAGAGTGAATGTAGAACATAATAATGAAAAAGATGGTGATAAAGATTTTAATTAAGACTCGATAATTCTTTGCGTGTTCTTCATCGACAGACAAGAAACTATCCCTTATCTCTTATTAATCAATCTCATGTCCTTTCATTTCACTATCGCGTTCAACGCACAATTAAAGGAATTATTTATTGAAATTCGACGTTTCATTGCTCGGCTCAGAGATTTGTGACAAATACTTAAAAAAAGGTACACAGATGAAAAGCAACTTTAATTGGAGAAAGTGAATGTTTTCATTGAATAAAACGACGGGGTGTTTGACAGGGAAACGTACCACGTCGAGGAAAACATCGCCAATCGTCTGCTTCAGCTCCCAAGTATCCAGTTTTTTACGTAACTCCTCCAGGAACACCTTGTGATGATTGAGGATAGAAGGAATCTGAAACACGCGCGTACAAACTTCTTTTTGACAACTCACTTCGCCCAAGTGTGTATTTCTCTGAAAGTATTCGAGTAAAAAATATCTAGAAACTTCATAAAATGCTGAAAGTTCGTGGAACAAACGAAGCCCACACACATCGATCGAGCTCTTGATATTTAATTTTAACAAAGTTTCAGTTTCGCAGTAAAACATGATTACCGTTTGAACAGAACCGCATCGCAAGTAATCTCGTTCCTCTTACGATAGAATCACAATAATCGTTTACTACCTGGTAATTAAAAACGCAATTTAGCACGAGTATCAAACGGATACTGATGACTGCGCGATTCGTGTTCTAACGCTCGATAACATGGTATCTTGTGCTCGTTTCGTTGTGCACGTTGCCGTTAACCTTTGCGTGTTCACGATTGCAGCGATTAAGAATTAATTAACGATTGTTTCCATCGTCAGGAAGATTGGAAGTCAAACGCTGGGAAGCGCACGTTCGTCCGATGGTTCAACAAGTTAATTGGAAAGTCGGCCAAACATCGATCGAGTGAACGAGTGTTAAAGGAATTCACGCCACGACAGGACGTGATTTCACTTTCGTTTCGTTTTTTCTTTTTTTTTTTTTTTTATCGAGTAGCTTTGCCGTTTGTACTCGCGCAACTTCCACACGAGCTCAGGTTTCGTGGAATTTATCAAGTAGAACGAAGCGTATATGGTCAGACGCGCGTGCAGGGAATATTGCGTTTGAGGAATACTCTTACGTGGACTTTTCCGTGCAATATGAGTATTTGATTAAGACTTTTGTCTTTTGTACGTTTGTACATTGTAATTTTCATACGTCGTATAATTAGATTAATATTTGAACAGTTATATATGCGCGTGTAGGAGTAATAAATAAATTTTTCGATTTGATGGCGTGAGGTGTATCTCTGTGAATTATTTTTGGACGATTTGATTTAATTGCGATTTTATAAAATATGTTTCTAGACTCTTCGGTGTATAAGCTATAGCGGTGATTACAAATTTACCTGATAGAAGATTTCGTCCACCGTCGCTGCGTCCACCAAACCTGCATTTTCGGGGCTCTTCAATGGTTGCAGATATTTCTGAAACAAAACAAAAATTTAATTTATTTGGCAATTATCTATCTCTCAACATAATGCAAAATATATATATTTAATCGATTCTCTGAATTTTTCCTTCGTTTTTTTCCTGTTCCTCATTTATGGGAAATTTATATAATATTCAAAGTATAATACATCCTATAATATTCAATAACTAAAATTTGGATAAAATTAACAGCTAAACATATATATAATAACCAAAATAATTTTCTAATTAAGTTCCATTATTTTAATTACCTCCGTAAAAAATACAAAATTGCACAAACATCCACAGTCTATCGTGTGTAATATAAAATTGTTTCTAAACACAATTTCATATTTATAATAAATTAAAAATATCATAATACCATCAATATTACATGTTGTTTCTTTTAACAAATAACTGATAAAGAATAACGCGAATCAACTGTTAAATATTTATATCTTTCTATGATTATTAATTTTATTACGATAGATCATATCAATAACATAAAATGAACGAGAAATAATTTTTAATTATGTATTACATTTACAATATTTATTTACATTTCAAAATAAGTATTATCTTGCCAACATAATTTCTATGCATAATATACTATATCATACTGCTCTCGTCTGCATCGAGGAATCAACTTTTATTCGATCGATCGATCGGAACGAAATTTCGTGGGCTTACGCAACGCGCAGCGGCAAAATGGAAAAACCTTTATTATCAACGTGAGCAAATAACAGGCATCGTTCACATTGAGAATCGCACAGAACGAAACTCCGATTGATCACGGAAAGAGACAAAAGGATCGATCGAGATGCAACGTGAGCAACGTGACGAATTGGATCTAAGGTACTCCGCGGATGTTTAACTTTCGGAGAGTGGATAGCTGTGTTGAGGATATTTTTAGCGACTCGTATGCTAATGGCTCGCGGGATTAGGCCGGACAAAAAGGTCTAATGGATTTTAATGTAATATACGACGCGTTTGGGAAAGTGACGAGCAGATCTTCCGCTGGAGAAGTTTTAAATTCGAGAGTTAAGTGCGTATGCCCAAGGATACGTCTATAACGTGGCTATGAATCACGAATTTAAACAAAGCTGCGTACATAAAGTGTTGAATACATTTCCTGTTTTGAAAAGATCGTTCACTCTATGGTTAATGCAACTGTAGCAAAATGTACGGTATTCGTTGTCAATGAGAACGAGATGACTCACTTGTACGAGATTTTTTTTTGGTATTTTAACAATTAGACCAGCGATTTCCACACGAATATTTATATTTTTTATGAATATATATAATACCGATGGAATATTGTTTTACGGAGTGTATTGGTAATTTTATGAAATATTAATTGATACATGGAAGATTAATTTCTTAACTATTGCGCTCTTCGGTATTTCATTCTTCTATATCTATAATTACAAATTTAATTAATATCTATATTTACAATTTAATTAAATTTCTATGTTATTTAAAACAAAAGAAAGCGGACATTCTTTTAACCGTGTTCCACCGAGCACTTGAAAACTGATTGCCAATGAAATTCAACCCCCTTTATGAAACATCTATCGAGAGTATTATACTGAAAAGTTATTGATTTCGTTATATGAAAAATAATGGAACCTATTAAAGTCACAAGCTGAAGCTTCGAAATAACGAACCCATTTATGGCAAAAATTAAAATGTATCTAACAATAACGTAATCACGTATATATAAAATACTATGAAATAAAAATGTCTTGCAATAACCACCTTGAAAGAATAATAAAGGCATTTAGTAACAGTTTCTATTGATAGAAAGGAAAAAAAAAAAACGAAAAATTTGAAACTCCAGCAACATAATAAAAAATGACTTTAATAACGGGACATTTCTATCGTAAATCTCGTTCAAGGGGATGAATTAGCATCGACTCGCGATCACTAGCGAAACCTTTCTATTATTTTTCCAAGCCAAAGCGACGACATGAAAATTGCCAGCTCGAACAACAATCATCGTGGACTGTACTGTTTATAAAATATGACAGTCAAACGTTTCGCGATGTACACGAACGGTGTTGCGGAATTTGAATTCTTCTGGCGAATCGGACAAAAAAATTTCGAGACTGGAGTCGTATTTTCGCGTGTTTACATTGACGTTGGCATTTTTAATATCCTCCTCGTAAAATATGCGACGATTCCTCGGAAGGGAATCGAAGAATTCGAATTTCTAATCCGATACATTGATTTATTAAGTTACTCAGAGTCTTAAATCAAAGTATCAAATTAAAAATAATACCACTTCCGAAGACTTCACGTCTTTTCAAATCGAGATTCTCCTTTTATTTGTACTTATCCTCTTTGAATTCTCCTTCAACAATATACTCGTTTCTTGAACATCGTTTTTCCTTCATTTTTCTTTTTATCCATTCATTTGGTAACGAAATGAACGATATACTTGTTTAATGTTCCAAGGAACATTTGAAGAGGAAAACAATTCGAAGCTGTAACACCATTGAAACGATAGCTCAGCCTATTTTTCATTCGCCGAAACTAAATGAAGTATTCTAGAGGAATACAGTGTTGCGAAATCTATAATTATTATTTACAGAACAAAAGCTCTCGAAACGAAAGCTTCATTTATATTTCATCCGTCGGGCTAAATAAAATATATTCCGCGTGAATGTGCAATGGTGCACGTTCGTCACGATTCACCGCGTGGTGTATGAAAAGGAAGAATTTAATAATCCTCGTGAAGCCGTCAGATGAATTTCACTCCCCCTGGCGTATAAAACTGGATCGCGGGAAATAAATAAACTGTCAGAAACCGAGCGTTGTTACCATTATTAACATTAGAATCAATGGCCACACAGCCCGATAGAACGAGATCGTATTTTTATCAGTTTCTGTGTTCGACGAACCGTGTCGGTCCATCGAATTTCATAGTAAATTGTTTACAAGAAACTATCTGGCCTCGTAAATATCTGGAAACGGTACGTGCACACGATTCGAAAATAAACGAACGCCGAAACGATTCGCCGATATGTAAATTAGATTAATACTCTACGACGTTCGTAGACGTGTGGTACGAATGGAAAAAAAAAAATTGTACATTTACATGTGAACGAATATTTTTATTACGTTTCTTAAAAGTTGGCCAAGCTCTAAAACACTTTCCACATCGAGCAAAATGTCGAACATACGTAACGGATCGTTTCAATATTTTATTCAAAATACGTCAAAACATATTTCAGATAAATCAATACTTTGTTCCCCGATTATTTCGATCCTTCGGACATCATAACGTTCAACCCTCGAATCAATATCGATGGACAGATGACCATAGTAATTTACGTCAGATAACTGAAATTTAGGATACTCGATTTTATATCTGATATCGTACCGAAATTAATCCTCCACGACAGACGTATTAGTAAAATTTAATTAAATTAAATTTAATTAAATTAAATTCAGAATCCTGTAGAACCGAGTAGTAATTCCACCTTAAATTTTCACACAAAATATTCCAACGATGTTAACTGAAACTCAAGAATGTATCAAAATCTAGAATTAACAACCCTTCCAATTTAAATGATCCTCGCTTCCTTTAAACCTTTCAGAGACATTTTCAATAAAATACCGATGCAACACGAAACAAAACAACATTGTAAAAAAAAAAAAACAAAAATCGTATGCAACAACGCGTTTAAAAGTTCTATTCGCGTTCTAATACACGGAAGCTTATTCGCCTATCCGATCACATTCTGCGAACCTCCGCTGCACTACGATCAACGAATCGACGTTGAACTCGGCAGCTCTACGCGAACCGAGCCGATTGAATATTCCAGCGAGATTTTCCATCGCTATATATTCGTCGAAAGTACAGCGGAGTTTCTGAGAATGCAGCGTTTCTGGCTGCATCGGTATGGCCGATCGTAAAATAGCGGCCGGCGACTGACACATCGATACGAGCAAATAAATCTGGGAATCACGTCTGCCGACATCGAGGGTCGGCTATTAAATTCAGAACACGCGCTGCGACGCAGGGTCGCGATGCTTCGCCGCCCATTTACTCGTCCATTTTCAAACGCATTTTGTTTACGACCCGCGGGGCTGCGGCTTTTTACGCAAGTCCATATTTTCGCAGGCATAATCGAAACGACGGAACGTTGTTTCCACGCTGTGAAAATAAAGTGTCTCGCGTCGACTTTTATGCGGGTTCATATTTTTGCAAAATATAATCAACAAGACAGGGCGCGAGCTCTACGTTTGTGAAAATAAAGCGTTCCGCGCGGCAAATATAGAAAGTTATCTGGCGTATCTCGGATATTTTATCATATCGTGCGCGTACTCCGTGAAACGTTGCGCCTTAATCCACCACCTCGCGAGCAACCGAAACTTCACTCGTGAAATGTGTTTGTTCCTAACGAAGAACCTGCTGATTATTATGATATAATAAAAACTGATTTTACAATGCGATCATCCGCTTCGTCCTAGAAACATCTTTCAGAAGATTCGAGTTGAAAACTGATTTTGTGATATAACGAAAACTTCATTAAGTATAATAAAACAAAATTCTGCAAGCTGGAACAGTAAAAAAAAAAAAAAAAAAGAAAAAAATTACGTGTAGACACGAACGATTCAGCTGGTCGAAATACCCTACAGAGGCGTAAAAATCCGCAAACTATTTGCAAGAGACGATCGTCTTTCCGCGATCGCGTCGTGTAGCAGGAGACAGCGCTGTAATTACCGACGATTAATTATCGGGCGAACAGCCTTCGAACGTGAATACTAGAACGAAACTCGAAATGCCCACGGCTTCCTTAAATGTCAAACGACGAGGAAACGATGAACGATTGATTTTCTTCCGTTCGCGAGTTCTCTGAAGTTCTTCATTGTCCCCGGGAACGGACGAAAGGGGAAAGATTCGGACGCGAAGATTATGAAGCTGTAACGAGAATTTGCATTTCGCGCAAACGTAGGCTAACAAGAGAAAATATCGTTTTCACGGAAACGTAATAAAACGAAACGCTCTGCGCGAATCTCTCTTTTTTTTTTTTTTTTCTCCATTCCCCTGTAAATTTCACCTTTGACCTTTGCAGGAGAAGTGACGCGTTTCCCCGTAAAACGAGAGAACTGCCGCTGTTCGTTGCGAGAATTAATTAGTTTTTTGTTGGCAGAAATTATACTTTTATAGAAATTTTCGTCGTGTAATTTATAATACGAGTTGATGGAAGGGGAAAGAGTGCAAATAGTATGACGATGGCAAAACAATATATATCAAAGCACGTCGAAGCTTGTTATAAAAATCTAAATTAAGTTTCTTACTCCTTTTGCGACGTTTGCAAAAATTCCAGCTTATCGCTGGAATTGTAATTTCAGATTCTGAACAATGTTATATTTAGATTCTACTAAAAGAAAAGTGTACCCCAAAATGGGAGAGAAAAGGAGACGCATTACACGAAAACTTGTTGCAGCATCGTCTCATCTCGTTCGATGATCTCGAGAATTCATCGCGATACGTTTACAGTAATTCGGATGGCGACGCGTTTAATGGAAACAACAGGCCAGCGATGCGAGGCTGCATAACTTAACGAGAAGCTTTTCACGAAGTAGATCACTCGAGTGGAATCCTTGCTTGAACGAAGCAAATAAACGGGCAACGAGCTTGTTTACGAGAAACAAGGTCGCGGCTACCATGTTTCGAAGAACTTTCGAAAAGCACATCTCTCAGTCGACATGCGTGCCCATGATCCCTAGCAGGAGGAACAAGAACGTATCTACATGTATGTCGTTCTAAGTTGTGTGTTTTAATCGTGGTTACATGTCTCTAAAAAGATTACATTCGAAAAGGAGGAATTCTACGGAAAAAAGAAATTGATCATATTCTCTGTCTTTTGCAGAAAAGCAGTCTCGAAATTTGGAATTAAAATTAATACTCTTTTGTTCTAATTCTAATGGAAATGCAAATTCAATGTTTACAATTTTAGTCTAAAATTTTATTTTAATTGTCGAAAATTTCGACGTAACGTTTAGCCTATTTATTCCTCACTTTTTATACGCATCCGTCATTATCAGCGGGCCAGTGAAAAATTGATTTTCATTGGAAAGTCACAATATCGTATACGATGTTATGAAGTTCACAAGCATGCTCGATATAATTTGCAACGGCATTGTTAAGTGTCGAAACGAAATGAATGTTGTTGAAATTTTGCGAAATAATGCTGTCGACGTCTATTATTATACACGATGTCGGTGTTACGCGTTCGGCGATACGAGGGGCGGAGAGGGGGTGGACAGAGGAGGGGGGAGAGCATTCGTGGGGTGAATCGAACGCCGATGAAAGCGCAGGCTCGGATGGAATTTCGAGAGGGTGCATTGTTGTTTCACGCGGCGAAATTACATCGATCTGCCAGTTTTATCAAAACACCGTTTACACTACTCACATTGACTAGTATTTGCAGTGCCTCCACGTAGGATCGTTCCGTATCGTACAATTCCACCACTACGTGGGTCCTTGTATCCTGAAAAAACAGAATTAACGATTACCCTGGTTGTCGAAGATGACATTTTGTAAATTTCAAGACCCTTGTCGTTCAAAGAACAACTAAGCTACTACGCTACGTGGAGAATATTCGAAAAGTCCTTTGTCTTTGCGAGGGTGGAAAAGAGAAGCGGGATGAGCGCTGATAAACATGCAAAGATGTGCTAGAATGATGCGAGAGTTGCATATTTGAAATAAAAAGCACAAGCCGCTCTTCCGTCTGTGCAAATTATATTTAAAATTGAAACAAAAGGCAACGGTCCCCGCGGATCACAATCGTCGTGGTTTATTTTATTTCCACGTTAACTGGAATTAATCGGAATATCGGTTTTCTTAACTCGGTGATCTTGCTGAAGAGAGCTGCGGACTGTCGCACGGTATATATCGCAGTATCGATCGATTTACATTCAATTTAATCCGCCAGTATTTGTAATTGTAATTATATAAAGAACGTCCTGTTTACTCGGTAAACAGCCAATAGTGGCAAGATCAAAGAAAATTAATAGCCGAGCTTCGAGAAGGAATGTTCCAATTACGAGGCCGTATTAAGTTAAGTGCGTAATATATAATGATAAATATAACCAAGGATCAGAATCGATCTCAAATGAACACTGAAATGGAAAGAAATGTTTTCTGAGTGATAAGTGAATACGAAAACCTAATTCATCGAGAATTTAAAACTTTAGACAGTTGATCTAGGTTAACTGTAGTTGTTACAATTCGAGGTATTCGGAGTTAATTTGAATCCAATAGGAAACGGGTGTACTGTGACGTATTTCGTTAGCAGCCATTGCATTCAGCTTCTTCAGAGGTCAATACCAACGTGACACTTGACCCCCGAAGAAGCTGGCTGCATTGCTAGCGAAATGTCAGAATGTAATTCTCATTCAATACGACCTACACCCGAAAGATTCGAATTGTCACAAAAACCAAACGTGCCAAGAGCTGTTCGCGTATAATATAATCCCAACTTTCGAATTTTCTGATTTCGTACGAAAATTGAAAATAGCGACTAACAAACTGTAGTAAATGGAATTATGGACTTGAGAATCGTTCAAGAATATTTCAAAAGTGTATTTCGAGCAATCTCTCGTTAATTTTTATAAAAGTATGTACCAATTTTGGCATTATGCGAATGAAATATTTGAAAAATGTAGGTATTTTATTTGACGAAATATAACGATGGGTGTTAAAATTATTTACTACGAAACAAAGTTGTGACATCTCGAACGATTCGAGGGACGTTCTAAAAAATTTTTCAATTCTTCTAATGTTTTAACATTAATACAAATTCGAAATTATTTTGTGAAAATCCTGGAGAGCGGGACAAATCTCGCGGCACCGTGATAAAGATCGCACGTGTCCACGTATCGGACAGAACACGTGTCAATGCTCACGTGTATATTGACATCGTCCTGATTACCAATAAAACTATTGTCAGTCACGTAACACGTAAGACGTAACAGATATTCTTATGACACGAGTTTAAATCTACTGTTAGATAATCGCAATTGACCATTATGATATAAATATCGATTAAGTTTTGCCCACGCGTTCTATATGTTTCAATTTTCTGCTCATTGTTATCACCGAATGCACTATTCAACAATTTTTAATAAAATTATTCTATAAAAAATATTTAAACAGGAAAATAAGTTTAACACTTTATCCGTACATATCGTATCATATTTAATCGTGCGTGCATATTTGTATAAAATCTATAAAAAGAAACCTGTTCCTTTAAGTAGTATCGTTGAGGCACAGATCACTATAGTAATTCATGTTACATTACAAAAATTCGAATTGTGTTTAATTTCACTATGTATTTTATTAATTAGTGTCTAATAAAAATCAATCAAGTGAAAAATTCCAAGTGAATTAAGCTTGAATTGTTACAGCTGCCAATTGTTACGACACGGCGATGCTAGTTGAGAATTAATTCGCTAAAATCTATAGTAATATTCAAATAACCCTCCGTGGCATAACTAGTTCCCTTTCATAAATACTTCCTCCGAGGCATAACTCAGATAATTCCTCTGAAAAATCTGCACTTTCATCCGGGACAGATTATTTGTCACATCGTTGCATTCACGTCCGAACGAAACAGAAAAAGGGGAAAAAAATTCTCGTCTTTCTCCCGGGCTGCGTTGCAAATTATACAACTTCCTACGTATCTTCCACGGGAAACGTCCAATGAAGCGCGATTTTATACAGAGGGGGAACGAAGGGCAGATGGAATGGCAAACACGCGCGGTGTTCTTTTCGAACGTGCGTGAGCTAATGAACTCGCGTGTAATAATCGACGCGATTCGATGGAAAAGATAAAGCTCGCGTCGGCTGACGGAGTCGAGATGGTTACAATGCGTGTGCAACGTGACCGCGTCGTGTGTACGCGTGTACAAGTGGTTCGATTCGTGTATGTATGAAAAGGAAAGCTACCCACGCTCGTGCTGACATGCTCGTTATTTTCGCTGTCCACCGACGACTGGCTGAAGAGCTTGCGTTCAGTGTTCATCGTTATCCTCTTCTTCCTCGGCTTCTGCCGATATCCCTCGATAACGTTTTATAAGCTGTCTAATCGCGTATCAATCCGGCTCCACGCATTCGAGTCCCATATCGATCGCTCACCACACTTCCCGATCGCGGCTACGAATTTGTCCAATTGGCGAGATTCCCTGTGTCGAGTCTGGAGGGGATCTCACTCGCTGGTTTTCAGATAGCAAACGAGATGGACAATTTGTTGATTATCTGAAGAGCTGACGGTTCGTTTTCAGCCGATTTTCCGATTCTAATGTCACTTTATGATTAAGAAAGATTTTAATACAAAGATTCTAATTAACCGATCAATTTACAGAAAGACTTAAATTCTGATCGAATTTTAGAGTACGAGTGAAATAAAAAAAAAAAAAATGTATAGAAAATACTATACTAGACTTATTGCGTTCGCGCAGAAGAGACAAATTACACCTGTCCGATATTCTAGCTTGTTTAAGTAAAATGGCCTAACCTCTCGTTAAAATATCCTATCTACTCTCGTTTTAATTACATCATCTTTCCCTTCAATTAAAAATGATTGATCGTTATTTCGCGACAGCCCTGAATTGCAAAACATTATCAGAGAACTTTAGACGTCTCGACACAAACCCAACAGAAATAGAAAAAAAAAAAAAGAAAAATGACGTTAGACAGAAGATGTCGGCAATATTGTTCACGCGATCTCGTTTACCTACTGCACCCATGTCCCACTAAAAATACCGCGAATCGTGTGAAAGTTATATCCGGTTACAGACGCGAAAGAGTTACTATATCGGAAAAAGCTAACGACGTGAGAAAAGGAGGTTTCCTTCGATCAGCAATTCCTCCCCCCCTCCCCCCTTCATCCCTTTTATCAGCGTTCATTTTATCCCGGCGCAGCTTTCATCCGCATAAACATTAGCGCGCCAACAGGAAACATATATTAATGAGAAGAATTAATCCCACAGAGAACTGGAGAATGTCGACGACGAGCCAGCTACCGAGCGGACTTTAAAGCGGAAAATCTGTCGCGAAAAAAGGAAAAATCGCACCGACGTGAATCGAAAAGAACGCAGCACCGAAACGTTTTCTAACGAAACAGAAAGAGAAGAAACGACGAATCCGCGTTTCAATGTTTGCGACCGAATCGCGAAACGAGAGTTCGTCTTGCGTCTGTTTGGGAGAATTTCGCTCGTAGAATGATTCAACAGTGCGGCTTTAAAAGCTCGGGCCGTACGTCCGGCAAGTTTTGGCGTTTCCATGTAGGAGCTTTCACACTTCGAGCTGGGATGATCGTACGTCGAACACGTCGTGCATGTACCACCGTTCTTCCACCGTTATATTTAGCCAGCTGACTCAGGGCCCCCTTCACGAGCTTGCAAGCTCCCCTTTCCGTCTCTCTCGCTCCTCCGCGCTTGTCCTTCTTTCCAACCGAGGAACGCGCCATTCCGTACGATTACCAAATCGATTACATTCGAGCGGACCCTAAAACCTGACTCTCGTACCTTTGTCTATATATATATATATACATAAATCTACAAAGGAAAAATTTTTCAGTGTATTAAAAAAAAAAGAAAAAGAATTATATTCACTTAGTGCGATAGGTACGCGCTGAATTATTACGAATATCACAAGATTATATATATATACGTATGTACTCGATTTTAAGTAAAAAAATTACGTCCTTCACGTGATATTTTCTTTGCTATTTGATTTTCAACAATTTACAAGCGATCAAAATTCAACGGGAACAAAGAAACGTAAATAATTGTCAACCTGACGGAGGGATTCTCGTATTTTCCGAACTGATTAACCATCGATGCCTAATTTGAATCAATCTTTAAACCACTCTGCAACTACTGCGAACTTCGTCGTCGTCCCAAGCGAAAAGCAGAGTTCTGCCGATATCCCATAATCAATAATTCAATAATATTCCCACGAACAGCGACGAGACGAAAGGTTGAGAAAGTAGAGCGCCGATATTAGTGGAGTAATAAGGGGTCCTTGGAAATCTTAGTATTGCAGTCCGTTTTTCACGCGATCTCAGATCGGAATAGGGAAAACGCGACATTGTAAAAACCAACGATTGGCCATGGCCGATGCAAAAATTCCGTTTAACGCGCGTTCCCTTCTCGATGGAATTCGAGAATTGCAATACCGTATGTTTCCATCGATACGTCGCAATATTTCCGTCTCGAACGACAGAGCTCAATCAACGAACTCTACTGCATCGACGAAGTTAATGGAATCCTACAAATCTGCTGATCCACATGAGAATAAGAAAGAAAGACAAACTTCTTTAAATATGCAATTTCCACAACTGTGCAAATAGAAACCTAAATATCTAACAAAGAGATTTTTAAATCCTTAATTATTCAAAAGGATAAAATTTCTTTTTTTTAATGTTACTATTAATCACGGATAACAAAGAAAAAGATAAGAATTTAGGTAGCTCGAACTAATTTTCATTTCCTAATTTACATTTCACTTCTGTGAAAAATCTCGATTAAAGAAATTACACAGCGCTGGATGTTTTAGCGATTTTTATTTTTCGCTCGCGTGACATTAAACGACGACCGTTCCGCGACAGAACAGCTTCGAGCTAAGGAGCTTTTCTAAGAGACGGTGAAGCTGGAGCGCACTCTTTGACCTTTTTAGTGCCTCGCATGCCATCGTACGCATTATCGTTCCGCTATTTATTCCATCTATTGTAGACGCTATCTAATCACGCGTTTTTTTTTTTTTTTTTTTTTCTTTTTTAGTGAAAAGGAAAATATACACCGTCTTGTATGTAAAATTCTGGAAAAACTGAGAGACGTGTTAATTCAAGGGACGAGAAGAATTTAAGAAAGGCGCTATATGTTCGCTATATCGATTCATTAATTATACTTTCTAAGTAGCTTGGCGTGTTTGGTTGGCCAATATTATCAATTCCGAGAAATTGTCGAGCGAATCTCGGTAAATTTTAATATTCCAATGGTGCTGCGCGCTAATCTCGCGTAACAAAAGGAACAGCAACGCGAAACTAAAGGTTCACCCATGACCTTTGTCAACGATCAAGATCACCGGTCCTGTACTTATATTATTCCTGCTGACTGCCAATTACAGGGATTAAAGCCGATTTTTTTTCTTCTTCTTCCGTGACTGTCGCGCAATAATTTTCGATGCACAATGCCCCGACAACGAACTTTATTGAGAAAATCTAAAGAATCGCGAGTTCGATCATCACCGCGTCGCGATCAAATTATTACGCGGATTAATTCGGCAATTAATATCGCCAGTCAGACGGTTCACTTCTCGTCGAATGGAACGGGAATGCAATATCGAAATGTTTTAACCGCGTGACCCGTCCAGAATCCAAGAACGTCAACGTCGACGTGATTATACGCCTCGGTCCTTAGATTACGCGACGCAACTGGTGCACGACGTTGCGAATAGAATCGAGAATAAATAGAAGATGGCCGAGCTTACGTGATGCGTTAGCAAATATGCAGTTACACAGGCCGTGTAATATTAGTTCTAGCTGCGACCGGCGGCTAGCAATGACACACGTCCTCTCGTTATTAAAGATTAACCCGTCTAACCGTCACCGCAAAGATACGATACTCTCTACTCGACGCATGCTGGTTTTACTTTACTCCTATTTACTCACTAGCCAGTACCATGTACCATCTACGCAAAACGAAGCAAAATACCTCTCTCTTAAAAAGAAAAAAAATTGCCAACGATCCACCGATCTACTCCTAACTCCAACGATCGGTAACGGGCCGCACTAAGTGTCTACCAAGCAGCTCTCTTCCCATTTACCATTCCCGTCAACGACACGACTTTCTCTCCAGAAAACTCACACGTGACGCGGGAGGGGAGCATCTAACCGAAATTGCCGGGATCAGGCTGGCAAATCGGCCAGAAAAGAACTTGATCGACAAAAACGATCGCGCGTTACTCGCGTTCGTGGATCCCTTTGTCTCGAGATTCGATCACGATCGTGTCAAGTCCGAGATGAGTCGGATCGCGGTGCACGCCGCTTGTTTCTACCGGCCGATCCCGATCGAACACACACGCACGTGACACCGGGACTGGAACCGAGGTGGTTCGCAAAGCACGCCTGTAAGCTCGGTGTCGGAGCTTGCTCGCGGCGCGGCAGCGAGACACGGCGTTACGCCTGAAACTGGCGACCCGTCGCACAACCACGGCCAGGCTGATCGATACCCAAGAGAATAGCGGCCGCTCCGCGGCGAGCAAGAGAGGCAAATGTTTCGCTTCCAGAACGCCGGCGCACTTTCTCACGTGGATTACACCGCGCGCACCGTGTATCCTGTCCCTCCTGTTCAAAGGAGCTTTGCCGTGCCGCGACCTTGCGTTCCGGGGAAAGCAAGCAAGCAAGCTCCAGGCGGCGACCTTGCACCACCGCCACGGCTAAACAGCCCGCGCACAACCGCGATCGCCGTAATCGCGTTTCTGCGAAATCACCAGAGAGCCCCTCTCCGGAAACTCTGGATTCCCCGACCACGTCCATCTCGTCGTGTCTCTTTTATACTTGCACGTAGCAGCTTCTTGATCGAACATCAACGATCAGTGACGCGGTTCTCTGATCGAACGGAGAACGATCTATCGTCGCAGATCAGTCACGTCTATTTTTTTTTTTTTTTTTTCTTATTTAGATTTATTTATTAGTTTCTAGTATCATTCTGCAGTTGTTCTCTCTCAAATTTTTTAGTTAAAATGATGGATAGAAAGAGGCACGATATTTGGCAGAAATTAGATACTACAATAGTTTAGTGCAAGATTAAGTAAATTGTCGTTGTTGACTGACGGAAATAACGTGAAGAATTTTTAATTACGTTCGATGAATTGGCAACAGGCAACGAATCCGTCTTTAATTACAAATCTTTGTCATTCCGGGATGAATCACAAAGAGTGAAATAAGTCAGTCTTGAAATATTTAATTCGATACTGTTTTACGAGAGGGCGCAATCTAGTTTAGCTCTACGGGTGGAAATCTATTCGCACGTGTGTTCGCAACAAGTCCATAGCACCGGAAGTTCGCACCTGCGCCAAACTGAATTAACACGTGGTTGTTTATCTCTGCAAGGCATCCGCCGAGAACGATCCATTTCTGTCGTCAAGGATTGTTAACAGTTCTGTTTGGTATTAAACTAAATAGTAGCGTTGAAGGCGTTTAAAAAAACAAGTGAAAATGAAAATTGATAAAAGTATTTAAAAAAAAAGGAAAAAAAAATGGAAGCTACTTTATTGGAAATTATATTTTATACTTTTATATTTATAATTATATTTATTTTCCAGTCTCAGACCGTGAAAACAGCAATCTTCTCAATTAAACGCATTTAATTCGAATTTGTCGGACGTAGTCGGCGCAATCTGCTTTTCGTTCGTTTCGTTGCTTATTGACTTTTGCGTATTAAAACTTCTTCCACGAAAGTCATTATGTGTCGCTCGTTCGTGACTAAATTATACACGCCACAATTGAAAGCGTTAATTTGGAGGTCATTATGCAACGATTAACTACGATGAAACCGTTTACCAGAAAGATATAAAATTATACGGTGTAATTAAACGACGTGCCATTCAAATGTTTTACTATTAATTTATATATGTCCGTATTTGTGGATTTCGCAAACAAACATTTCTCAGAATTCGGATCGGTAAGAGGTAAATTGTCTAAATTACAAGGCAGGTAACCTGTTCGAAGTGGAATTGTAAAATCGTGAAAATTGTTTATATAACGAAAATCTGTATCTCAGACTTGTCATTTGACATTTGCCTAACACGTTATTAATAAATTATTACGCAAGTCAGTCTCCAAATATACATACGAGAACAAAAAGGATATGTAATCGAACCTGACATTAATTTACACGCACAAATTACAATTCGCAATTTTAATAACGGCAGGTGGCAGTAGGCAAAGGTCGAACGCGAATTCTCAAAATTATACTCGAAACGATGATATTTGGTCACGTTGTTTCGCGACATTCCGCCAATAGCTACGGATGACTAATTTTGCTGCTGCGAGGCGTGTTGCGCGTATTTCACGAGCGTATAGAAATTGGAAACGCGCGGGGATTAGGGGTCGAGAACGAGAAATAGATTTCCCGAAAGAATTTTCAGCGACTACGTAAACTGATAAAGAAACGCGATCGCAATAAGTTATTCAAGAATCTACGTGGGCACCGCCACCAGACGACGTCACTTTCGCACGAGGCGCACGTCACGAGGCCCTGGCATTATAAGTTTCGCGATTCATTCATGAAATCTCAGATATTCGCGCAATATCCAACCAGAAATCGATGACATCAGAAGATAGATAAAGAACCGGATCTGAAAATATCCCTGTTTATCTCGAGGTCTGCTATTTTCAACCGGGGTTTTCAGTTGATACGTTTTCTTAGCCATCTCTTTCGCTAGAAATTCTATGCGTCCGAAACATAATAACGCCTCTCGCCGTATTTCACGTGTCCCCGAACAAGCGTCGTTTTCACGTTCGAATGTCTACCGTTCGTTTTCTCTCATTCCTCTCTCTCTCACTCTTTCTGGTATCTAAAAGTTCCCATTCGTCTGGAATTTTTAGAACACGAATTTTTTTGTTTGCAAAATATCGTATGCACGATCGCGTTGTCACGTTGAAAAAAATTTACTTATTTCCGGCAATTTGTGTTAATTTCTTTGTCAATCATTTCAATATACTTTTTGCTATTTAATTTCCCTGTAATAAATTTTATTTTTTATTTCCAACTTATCGCGGTAACCAACACCTCTCCAAATCATCGTACCACCACTTCCCATGGGTCGACGATTCAAAAGTTGTTGCTCCTTTCGCGGAAACCGTATTAGGTTCGTCTAAATTGAATCTCTTTTCATCGGTAAATACGATTTCTCGCCATTTTTTATTCGTATAAACACGTTTCTCCGGAAATTGCAAACGGCACAGCTTACACTCCTGCTTTAATCAAGATTTTTGTTCCAATTTTCGTCGTTTCAGATGTTCACGGTTCTTTAAAAGAACATCTCTCATTTGTCATAACTCCAGATTCTTCTTCAATTATCTTAATTAACTCCAGATTCTCGTCAATTCTGCAACTTATCTCGCAGTCAAGATTGAATTTGACGCGATACGTATAGTAGCATATTTATCCCGAGCTGTTGGACACCGCTTTGCCTTTTTCCATAATTATCGAGATCTTTCAGTAAATTCACGATCACTTTACAACTTTCAATAACTATTTTGCCTATTTCTGTTATTACGTTCTTCGTTTAATTTCAATATCGCGTGTATTTCAGCTCCGTTTAACTTTCTCTCGCGACCCATTTTTTACAAATGTTAATACGCACTTGACTGACTGTATTTCACACGAATGTTACGCTTTCGATAGCTCCCGTACGACCGAGCAGCGTAAATACTCGAAATACTTGTTCAAACATTTTCGTTTTCGTATTTCTGAGAAATTACGTGTCTTCGGTAATGACATTCGACACAGATCGCATAGATCCACGTGTCAAGGATACTCATGTATAATAATCTTTCGTTCGTACCTTACAATACGATGATATGAAAAAATATAGAGTGACAAAGCCATTTTTTACCACGGGGTGTATTCTGCGTCGTTGGATTTCGCGAGAACGCCTAAAAATACAGCAATACGTACTTAATTGAAAACACCATCAAAGAATCTCTTTGATACAGTCTCCCAGATTTCTCGAACGTTTTTTGCCAGAAAACTCTTGACGAACGTTCTCTGTTTCACGTCTCTGTTTTCTTTCAGAGTCGGGTCGAACGCGTTTCCTTCATTCGTGACTAATATCCGCTCACGTATGTATCGTTAATACCAGTCACGCGAAAGAAAAAAAAAAAGAAATGAGGAACGTTTCTTTCAAAGAGACAACAATTTATTTTTATCACTTTTTCTCCGTGACTCGGAATTTGGTCATATCTTACGAAATGTGGATGGTCGGCTATTAATTGGCGCACAGCCATGAATTAATCCGTTTCCCTTTCATTGTTCGCGCGAGCTCTGTGAAAGTCTCGTTAGCGTATCGTTCGTGACTGATTATGAGCAAAAATAATGAAACCTTAGAAAGTACCGTGGGCTGACTTTCACTGCCAAAGGTTCAAAACGAAATGCATTTCAACAGAAGATAATCGCGATATGATACCAAGTTGCACAGAATTGGATTCGTTTCAATTGTGTATTCAACGTCGGACATAATAGACTTGGTATCTCGGTTGTTAGTTAAAAAAAGAAACCGTGGTTAAAAAGGAAACATTGAAAAGCTTGGTGTGTGTCATACTGAATAATAAAACACCTACAGTGCTTTTTCGAAAATAATACAATGGGAAAACCCGTCAGAAATATAATTTTTCAAGCGTTAATAATAAATAAATTTAATGCTCTGTAATTTAAAATGAATTAATTCTCTTTTTCGATTGGTTAGACATTTTCTGTAAAACAGACATAAATCATGCCAACTTTTATCGACTTTACTACAAATCTGCCATAATATATACTTTTCAATTTATGAATGTAAAGCACGTACAAGGACAATAGAAAAATTAAATTTCTAATGCTAAGATGTTTATTATATTCAATACTCTCATTAAATATCATAATTCCATTTCATAAAATTTTAGACAATATTGCTATTTACTTTTGACATTTTCTTCTCTCTGTTACTGTGTAATAATAAACAAATAAATGCCATTAAAAATACGACGAAAACCTACTACAATATATAACTTGCAATATATACTCCTAATTTTGCGATAAACGAATCCAATAATCAAACACTGACACATCGAGTTTATTATCGAAATTATGTCTCTCTCTTAATGACACACGGTGCGCGTCTTGCCTCTCTGAAAAAACTATTCAAAGTGAAAAGTTACAGGCCACGAAGTGAACTTGAATTAACGAAAGAGCATCGACCAAGCATCGCCTATCGAGACCCTAAAAGCGACCTTTCACCAAAGTAGGGACGAACCTGCCCGCTTACACGGCACGCACGACACGTTAAACGTATCGAGTGTGTATCGAGCAAGGTCAGGTTGCGTAAAAATGCCAGCGCTAGCCGGCATGATTCTTCACAATGTGAACCGGTAGAGGTCGATCGGTCCCCAGGTATACCTAAGGCCAGGAATATCCACTGGTGCACGCCCCCGCCGTGCCAGAATCAAGGGGACATTATGCTAACCTCGAGTGCACTGGCCAAACCACCAACAACTCATCCCAGAAATATGACCGAACATTATTATTAGATTACGTTTCAGCTAAAGACTGGAGTCACATGTCTTGGATCATTTGTTAATCTCTCTTTTCCCTCGCGTATGAAATAAGGTCCATCATGTGATCGATCGATGAGAACGGAATTGTAAGATATTCCGACAAGCGTGCAAAATGTGACAAGTTCAGTTTTACGTTGGTACATGGTGAATGGAAAAGAAGTATTTAGAATTTTAAGCAAGAAATAAAGAAGAAAGTAAAGTGAGAATTTTGAAAATAGATGATAATATTATAATGTTTCTTTTCTAGTTAATACTGTTGGTTTAGTATCTATGTTGATTTATTTTATTCAATATTAAGCTACGTGATTAATTTCGTTAATATTCGCTAAATTTTCAAATGATTTTCTATCTTTTCGGGAAATGATAGAAAGCATTAAGATTGGAGAAATTTTTGAATACTTGACGATTATGTTTTGAGCCAAACTTCTGTTTGAAATCAACAATAGTATTGGCCATGCGTGTACAGCCGGACCTGGGCAGACCACAGTAGAAACAGACATACACGATCATTTATTATCGTAATAGATTCACGCTAAAAAATACATCGTGTAAACAAAAACTGCCAAAATTTGAATCGATTTCCCAAACAATTTAATATAGTAAGTTTTTAGTTAATGTAGTACTTTGTATTTTTCTTTACTCTAAAAATTTATTACTTCCGATTTATTTGTCAATAACCTCTATTTACTTTCAATTTATTTGTCAATAAATCTAATTCTAAACTTTCGATTAAAAAATGATATGAAAATGTATTAATATTAATGAATTTAAATTAGCACATACACGAAAAAATGCACGAAAGTAATCATATATAATAACTGTAGTCGTTATACGCTGTTAGGCAAATTACGATACAATGTATACATTTACAATGAACGTATATATTTTACATATTTTCTATGTAATTTTAACATATTTATAGATGTTCTACTTGCGTAAATGCTCGTCTATTCACTACCTTAATCACCGGTAATTACAGTTCACAAGTACGTCGCTATAGTTCAACAAGTTTCCAGACACTTTATATTACGCTACAATGTTAATACACGTTGAGAAACAATAAGAAATTCGAGCAAATTATCACCTTTCTCTAAAGACTCCCATTAACGTACTTTCCTTCCTACTTTTACTCATTCAAACTCTATGAGGAACAGTTTCTTAGAAATTTTGTTTAATCAACTTCTTGGATCATCTACATTACTTGAGAAATAGCGAAAAAATAGAATGATATTACGTAGAATGACTGTCTTTCAAATTTCCCTTGACAATTATAATTTCACCGGAGGATGAATCTCAATCGTTGATCATATAATCAAATAACAAATCGAGAAATTAAGAACACCATCTCATTCTCTCCAAAAGTAAACGAAGCTTTCTAAATTTTCTTTCGTATATTTATTTATAGCGTAAGTGCGATTTCCAATTTTTCTTATGTTTTGACTTTTCCCGAGTCACAGGAATGAAAAATTATCAATTCGACACATTCGAATATTGCCTAGACGATCGCCCATCGCTTGCTGACGTTTCGCAAACACCAAATTCGCCAATTCGATAATACGAAAATAACAAGGCTCGTCGCGTGAACCAATTTCGAAGTGAAATAAACGACAACGTGTCCCAGTGTCTCGTTTGAAAATTCGTCGCCAGATGTTACAAGCGACGAGGAAGATCGTCCAAGAGGCTACCAGAGATACGACGCGACGCCGCGATAAAATCAAACGCGGTGCTCTTGACTCGCTCCGGAGCATTGGCCTTTTGTTTTTAATGCTGTTCCCTTGTTAATCGATCCGCCGATTAGCTCTTCATTACATCGCCGTCCTGTCCACGAATAAGCTCTACACGAAATGCGATTATCATTCGCACGGTGTTGCGATAAATAGTCTTGAAATCGAGTAAAACGAGATCTGATTTAATAAATGTTTCCTCTCGGACTTGTTAAGTTCAATTAACTCTCAGATCGTGTATGTAAACTGTTCACGGTAATTAACTCTTAATATTTCAATTCCGGTAAAATTATTCTTCATATGAAGATCAATGAAAATTTATTTAATATAATACGCACGTAGAATATCATTCGTCCCGTATCTACTTCTCGTGATTGTATATCTTTTAATTTCTTTTTCAAATTTTTTTCTTTATTCCTGTATAAACTCAGAGTGGTATATTTTTACGGAAGAGAATGAAAAAGAGTGAAATTTAAACAGAAATCTGCTCTATACCTGCCCAAGTATTATACTTTACTTTGCATATCTTGTACATTTTCGCGCAATCTAATTATATGAAAGTGATTCTCGAAACGGGTTCAAGAATCTAGTGCACAGCGTATTTCAAGAGTCACAAAGTATCTCAAAAAGACGTAAACCTACATTTTACATCAAAGAATGTTAATTTCTCAATGCCGATCGGACGATTTTCATTTTCCTCTAGGCAAGTGCTATAAACTTTGAAACACCTCTTTCGTAACACCACATATACTCGCCGGCATATATTTACTCGTTAAAACCATCTCGAGAACCGAGATCACTCATTGTTAAATCGAATTTCAAGATGGAACGCAATTTCGTCTAGGAAAAACCGTTCGAACAGTCCAGCTATTCAAACGGTAAACAGCCGTGAACAATGTTCAAATAACGAGTGGCCTCAGATAATAAAGGTTCCACAGTTACTCGGTTCTTCGAACCACGACGAATGCTTATTTATCTTCATTCAACTAATAGCTCGGAATTCGACTTGCCTTGCATTAAATTATCCTCCATTTCGTTTCTATTCTCGCTTCTCCTTCATCTACTTCCAACCAGATTCTCTCACTCTCTCTTTCTCTCGTTCGAGCGTACCGTGTAAATGCATATTAAATTTAATAGTACTCACGTTTCGAGCCACCCTCTCCGAAGATCCTCGAAGCAGCTCCGCAAGGAGTTCGGGACTTGGCCCCGGAAGACCTTCGAGTTTGCTCGGGCTGGAAGTGGTTCTATGATGGCAAGGCGTAGGCGGCTCTGAACCGCTGTTATTCGAGCTTGTGTTGTACGAGAGATTCGCGGAAACTTTTCTACGTGGACGTAATCCTTCCTCCAGAGAGATATCAGCGGTTCGTGGTTTCGCCATCTCTGCCTCGAGCATTTGTCCGTATGGTCCACGAAGTGGTCTCTTGCTGTACCTGGACAAACAGGATTTTATGAAGCGCCACGTTTAATAAGACGAAATATCAAGGCAGGCGTTCTGAGATCAAAAGGGATAAGGTAAAGTAAGCTCGAGGTGTTAGGATTTTTACCGTCAGGCGCTAGGAAATGTACAGCGTGTGTAGTATTGTAAAAACAATTAACGAAGAGGTTAACACATTATCAAAACTAATTATCCAAAATTATTAACTTTCATTTGTATTTTGTACGAATTTAATTTTTAACTTGATGTCGACTCACCGTACGAATTCTCAACTTTCACAATTCGAGCCATTTGTACTAATTTTGCTAACTCTTTATTTTCTAATTCTTACTCTTTACACTTAAAAAAGAATTGAAGTATCACGATCGTAGAAAATCATTCCGTAGAAAGACCAAAAGTAATCCAACACCGTCTAATGTACAATGTTGGATATACCAAAATTTCTGTTACAGTGTTACAGTGTGTTATATACCAAAATTTCTATTTCAAAATTTATCCAACTCTAATCGAAAATGTTGAGCGACAATGGTGAAACGAGCGCGAGAGACAAAGAGAGTGGGTGCTTTCGAGCCTCGTCGCGGGTTTCTCATCTTGAAATCGTGTCCATAGGCAGGCGCCTCGGGTCTATTTGCATTCTATTCCGATATATCAGCAGTCGTTCTCGTGTTACCTTCTAGGCGTGTGGCCCTCGCAGTCGGAGAGGTCGCTCGGCGTCGCAGGTGGCTCGTCTCTTTCCTCGCTGCTCTGAGCTGACAGCTTGTTCCTGTCGGTGTCCAAGGACTCCGGCCATTGGGTTATGTACACGCCCTTTCTCCTTTTGCTGGTGTCCCCTCGGTACCTCCTCGATTTGCCCGACGGCGACGAGGCTTCGGAGGGTGCTTCGCTCGCCGCCTCGCTACCCTCGCTGGCTTGACTCAATCGGGGCTCCTCGGGTGGCGGTGTGATTATCACCTCGTGCGGCTCCAGCCTATTTTCTGTAGGAAATGATCGACTTCGTTTCAAACGAACGGCAACGAACGTGCATTTGAAATGACATTTTTTTTTTTTTTTTTCTCTCTGTGTCTTTGGTAAATTGGAAATATCTCGATGCCTGCGTCTTTCGCCAATATTTTATTCTTCGTCGAATAAAAATTGAAACATTCACTTGCAAGATTCAAAGATTCCCTGAACCAACATTTTTGTATCGTCTTCTTTGTTAAGTAAATTTGAAGCAAACGAAGGCAAATCTTTTCGTTAGAATTCGGGGAAAATACGTCTACGATGGCATTTACTCGCGGCGTCCGCTCTCACAATCAGATTAGCGAGCTCAAGGCTCCGAGCGTGAACGGGCGTTGAAGTCATCAATGAAGATGGGTAGAAACTCGATGACGTTGAAATTTCTATTTCGACCCTGGCACCCGCCGTTCCGAGAATAGAGCCACGCGAAATAAAGTGGAAACTCGGGTGCACCTTTGTGCCCGTAACTCCTATCGATGCACCAAAAATAGTCCTTCTTTCCCTTGCCGCCGTTCCGCCGCGCGCAGCGGAGGACAAGCGAAAATATTTGGCCGACTGGTCCGGCGGTTCGATTCGACCGCTCCGATACATCAACGACACGAGGCGTCAGACTTTCAACGCTCAATTCCTAATTCTTGCCGCTCGATGCTTCGATAAACGTGTCAACGGATGTCCGATAATTAAAAGCGAGCCAGCATGGCGGCAGGGTCGTTGAATCTCTCGCGTGCGTTCCTCTATTAAGAGAGGCTCGCGATATTGATAAGCCGCGGTTCGCGCAAGACGAGGGTGAGGCGAGGGTGATTCCGCGCGATTCTGGCACGGACAAAGCCGTTAAATTAAAATTACAAGCTGCGAGGATGTCGGACTTTATCGGTTGTATTATGTTGCCAATTTTCACCGACGAAATCAGCCAAATAACAAACAGTTGCTACGCGGAGGGAAGGCTACGCTTCGCGAATTCTCAGCTGTTCGCGAAGAAATTATTCTCACTCGAGAGTTTCGATTTTGTATATAACTCGCGATAGTCCTGGCTGATTCGAAGACAGAATGCATTGAAACTAGAGATGCAGCGAATAATTCAAACAACTCCCAAACTATTCGAGAAACTATTAATTCTCAAGGCTCCTTGATTTCCTTGTGCCATTGAAATTTCCATTGGAAACTTCATCTGAAAATACTAACATCAACGAGTACCTGATCTCACGCCGTTCAAATTCAGACAACTCGATCGATCCGAACCTTAAATTTCACGACTCCGTCCAAATCTATCTTTATTGACAATCGACCTCTTCCCTGATACACAGTTGGGCATTATTCAAATAAATTCTTCGAATAAAATTTTATTCGTGTAATATTTCGAATAATTTTCTAGGAAACGTAATTTTCCTAATTTTGTTAGGAAACGTAAACAAAATGTTTACATGATCTGTCTTCTAACTGCAGATAAGAGGCCGTGAAGCCAGTTCTCGTGAAACCTCGAAATAATCAATTCGGTATACAACTACAATTACTCATCATTGAACTGAGTATAACGAACAAAGTCATGTCCGAATAAGCTTTGTTCGAATGAAATCGTTATTCGTGATTTACAAATAAATTTGACAATTAATTCGCCTGGCAAAAACCTTCCTCACAACAAGCTCCAGACAAACTCGTAGGCAAACACATTTCTCTCTCTTTCTTCACAACGCCGGAGGATGACAACTCACCTTTCTGCGCGGTTTCTTCAATGGGCGCGCTCTCGACGAGCGGGAAAACGGGTTCGGCGGCGAGGATCTCGACAGGAGGCACGTCAGATTGCACCAGGTCGATCGCAACTCTCGGCTCGTTGATTTCCGGCACCGGGGGCTCCGGGCTGGTGAGCGCGCTCGAAGTCGCCAGACTGTCGGAACCATCGCTCCTCGGCCGAATCTCCTCGTGATTTCCGGCTTGAGGTACACCAAGCCCTTCCGCAGAGCCAACGGCGCTGTCGACGCTGGGCGTCGATGTCCTCGGACTCTGACGATTCGGGCTGTTTTGTGGCGTCGAGACCGCTGGACTGACGTCCCCGCGTCTTCGCGGCAACGTGCTCGCACGAACATCCTTGCTCTCCGTCCGATTCGACGTGGCTATTGGCTGTGCCTTCTGTCGACTAACTGGAACACAACGATCCATCATTACTGCGTGAAACGCGAAGATTTCTTTCCACATTTACTCCGGGTTTTTCTTTGGCAGAGACAAAAGATCATTTAACTACCATATCGGTCAAATTAACCGTTTTCAAACTTTCTCGTGCAATTGTGTTTTTCTCAACATTGCTAAAATATGCAAAAAATGAATTTTTCAATATTTACTTTTATCTACCGCTAATCTTCCGGTTCATTTGACCGGTCGAAAAATTGATGATATTTACTCTTCTAAACTACGTACAATCGAGTCACGAGAAAGGCTATCTGAATAGAGGTGATATCAAGTTATGCACGTGAATGATTGATAACAATGTTTCATTGCAAGAGCATACACAGTGGAATTTGATAGCATCGGGAGAGATCATTGCAGTCTAATAGTTCTAAAGTGTCTTTTTCTTTCTTTTGCATTTCAAATTACAAGTGCAAACTTGAAGAAAAAGAAAAAGTAAATCCGCAATACTTTGGGTAAATATAAAATTTTGCATTATGAAATTTTGTGAATAAAAATATCAAGGCATTCAAAAAATATGAGATTATTAGAAAAAATAATTAACACAGAAAGAAAAGTGTTAATTCGGATGTACAAAAACTTTCTGGAACTGAAACTAAGATGGAAAAAGATAGTGACCTATTTGACACATCCTCTTTTTGGGGACTCTAACTAGGAGATAATAAAGAGGAGAATATTTTGCATAAACGTAGAGGACAAAAGAAGAGATTAGTATTGAATTCCAAAACTGCTGCTGATACCAAGTTGACTATTATCAACTGTAAAAAATATCACTTTTTTTTAAGGACCAGTCATTTTGACCGGTCACGGTAGGAATACATAAAGTGTCGGTAGATTTAGTGTTAAAGCAGGAAAGTATTGGATGAAGAAGTTCGTAGCGTCTTTGATACTCGCAGAGACACTCCGCATGTTCTATTTTTAACGAGATTTCGAAAGGATTACTTGCTACATATTTCTGTAACGTAACGATTTACAAGTCCCAACTGAACATCAGACTCGTCTATTAAAAATAAATTTGGCATTGGTCAATAGCAAAAGTTTCGTTTTCGAATGTGGGAAAACAGATTCTATATTTATGCTCGAAGCTCGCAAAAATCACGTTGAAGAACTCATTGCATTGAGATACAGGCATTGCCGAAGGAGCAATTATGAAATTACTCAATAAATGTAGCCAAACATTGTTAAAAGGAATGGCGTATATCGTTCAAATTAATTCTATGGTCAATTCCATAAAAATGTATTAACTCAACACTTAATTCTATAAAAATATATTAACTTTGAATCAAATAAAAGTAATTCAATAAAGGTATAGCAGATGGTTATTTTACAACTCGGAAATGTAGGTCTGAGACTCATTTTAAGAAAATGAGTTTGAAATAGAATTTCACGACACTTCATTGACAGCCAGACTGAACGCGCTAATTGCAAGTCGAGAATTAGCTGATCGAGTGCATGTGTACCCAAGGAATTTTCAAATCCTCCAAGCAAAAGTTTCACTCATTTCGTTTCTTCGATTAATCTCTCCTTACAGAATTATCTCCTACGGAATCACCGATTAGATTGTGTCAGCTGTCCCGAAACATCCTGCCTGTTTACCAGAGATCGATGATACGAAGTTAATGGCGCAATTAATTAATCCTTTCCAAACTAATTCGACGAGTCTCGTACAGTGATCCTTATCTTTTAAATTGCCGCGTTGAATTCAACAGTTCAGGAAACTTGGTGATTCATTGCAGAAGAGATAATTAATCGGAGTAATGAAGTTGTATATGTTAATAACCTCTTCAATAAAATTCCAACTATATTATATTTTTTTACAACGGTTCTTACGTTCGACACACAATCTACTTCAGGGAGCAGAATATTTTTGATTCAATTTCCATTTAATATCTATAAACTACCAACATCAATACCCTACTTCGAATTGGTTTCCAAATATTATCCCAATCGAATAGACAAGAAGACGCTGTTCTTTCGTTCGATATTTATCGCTCGATTTCTCCAGCTTATCAGTTATCCAGATCGAAACGTTGTCCGAATGAGGAAACGAACGAGAGTAGATTTTTTTCGCGAGCAAGATCGCGAGAAAAAGAGAGGGGAAGTTCTAATTACCTCCTCGAGTGTCAGGTAAAGTTTGGCAGCCCTCTCAACGTGAAGAGGTGGTACATTCCAATAATAACAAACAGAGTGCGTACGAGTGTGTACGAAAGAACGGGAACGAAGATCGTCGGTGACGCTCCGAAAACCGACAGCACGTCATATTGGCCGAATTCCCACGAAGATAGCGACCGATTAAGAGACGAATTTCTGTCGCCTTTTTCAGAGTTTTCTGTTGTTACCTTTCAAATATGTACCAATTATTTTCTATACAATGTCATTTGACTTTAGACGTTTCGTTTCGATTTTAATTAAAGAAAATTCTGTGTTATTAATTACTCGCTATACACTACCGTGTATATTATCGTGCGTTGTACATTGACGATAAATTATTATAACTGGAATTCTGTCACATCTGATGATTTCTTTGTATCACAAATTGTCAAATTTGAAACAGTGAATAATATTGTGTACTTTTCATTTCTTCGATTGCTGCGAGTTTTCATTGCAATTTAGAATTATAAATACGTACTATAATTTTTACTTTGTGAATTATTGTACGGTAATCATTTCGTGTTGCGTATTCTCATTTTATTGTGATAATTGTTGTTACATCTCATTTACTCGGGAAGCTGAGAACTCGAAGCTATACTGGATTATCATCAGTAATTCAGCTTCCGACTAAATATACTATGCGCTAATAAACACGCTCCAAGTGCATGCAGCAAATTTATTCGCTGTCTAAGGGAACGTGGCACGTTCGTGTTACGTATTATTAATTTGGCACAAATTTCATACACAGCGCGATCTGCATCTAATAACGTAATAAATTTCACGGTACACGTTGCTAAAAAGTTCTTCCAGACCGTCACAATTTCTGTCAGACTTCGTACGAATCGATATCAAAATTTTTTTTCTGAGTGAGAAACCGTTTCTTCATGCAAATTTTAACAGCTCCCCTTTCGAGCGAAAAGTTTCGCATTCCATGTACGCGGGTGTGTGAAGACGAAAGCCACGTTTCTTTTGTGAAAATTGAAAGTAACAAGAAACTGGTCGATCCATCGATAATTACAACAGGTGTTGTTAACAGGTGTCGAGGACGATCATGATGGATACCGCAGCCTTCGCGTAATTATCGTCGCGGTAATTAAACGTCAAATTGACCGCTATGTAAATCCTTCGATTGCGGCAAAACAAACATACGTTAATTTAGTTCGCAGTCTTCTTGATGGGAGAACGTCTCGCGAGGATAAACACAAGGGACAAGAAAAACAGTGGAACTTGTTGCGAATGCATAAGTAGCAATTACGGGCATACACAATGCAATTGCACGCTCGAGAATATCACGATCTCGTTTCACTTTAATCAATATCATTTTGAAAGAAATTTAATTCAAACTATTCGTTGTTGTTTTTTTTTTTTTTTTTTCAAACATCCGTTTAGATGTGAAGTAGAAATTCAAGGTTGATTAATAGCTTATTGAATTTTAAAATCACCTTCTTGCAGAAAATGAAGCTATTGGGCTTACTTTATACAAAACTAATACGTCCACGTAACGAAAGACTCGTCATAAAATAATTTTTTTACTTTATGGAAAGAATTTCCATCGAATAATAAAGATCCTTTATTGTAAAGCCAGCTTTCTACCATAAAATCGCTTTCTATTTTATAACAAAAAAATGGACCAGGTTAACCATAAGCTATAAAAGTTCTTTCCTCAAAAAAGAATTCTCCTCAATTCGATAACAATTATGTGTTAATTAATTTCATATTGATGGGTGAGAAAGAAAGAAAACATTTCGCCGTACGATAAAGACTTCCTTTTCTTCCAATTCATTTCCGAGTTCCCTCAGTTATCCAGCGCCTGCGGCCATAATCAGTTTGCCGTGCGTCGTTTTCATTAGATCGTAGCCGGGGGCAACGTGAGATCGTCAATTCGTGATCGTAATCACTATCATCGAGTACGATTCTTTTCGTTTGCCGAACGACGATTGCCGGATAAGCGGAAATCTATTATCTACTCGTTGCTTTCTCTCCGTCTCTTCCTCCTCCTTCCCATCCCCACGATGCTCGACGTTCTCCGGCTCTTAATGACCGAGAGGATCCATGGTCCGCAGCCGTATTTCAGAGGATACCTAGTTACACGTGCTCGTAAACCGTCTTCCAAACGTAAGAAGTGTTTTCCGCGGGAGATTTGTTGGCGCGTTAGCACGTTTCCGGCTTGAGGTTTCCACGCGATTCATCGCGTTTCACGCCTTCGGCCTTGTTACACATTGAGAAACCCGGCGCGCGTTTCCTTTCTCGAGTTTTTCGAGACAGCAACTGTCTGAAGCGAATAGGAATTTTTCGGCTAATCCGAGAAAGTAAGTCAAAGCTGGTTTTGAAACAGAAAATGTACTCGTTACTCAATTATTCAACTTTTTCTTTCGTTACAATTTGAGTAAGAGTTTTTGGATCTCAAGAACCGGAGATCATTGCTCGAGTTACGAAAGTATAACACAATTGAGAAGAAAGGAATTTTTTTCAAGAAGGTAGTTTCAATCAGCATTATAATAGTTTTTTTTTTTTCTTCTTCTTCTTTTACTGTTTGACTTTTATGAAGTTTTAAAAGTTCTAATCGTTTACCATCGAAAAGTAAATTAAAACAACTCTACCTTGATTTATTATATAACAGTGTTCTTAAATGTTAAATAATATAGTTTTCTTTGCCTTAAATAAAAACAGTTCAGCGAGAAAAGAAAAATACATGTACCTCGAAAAATTGTAATTATATCAGGAAAGGAAGAGAGATCGTAGATTGAATGGCATTTTCTTGTTATAGTGTCATCCACGAACTACACGTTCACTTTGTAGATGTACTCGCGATTATTTTTTAAACACTAGGAGAAAGAAGATTTACGTTGGCCTTTTTCTGCAATGCATCAATCGTTCTTCGAATAAATATTTTTCTTTAAACAAAGATTTTCGCTCTGACTCATGGACGATAACATCGTTTCCTAAAATATTCTGAATTTGTCACTGTATTAAATCTTTTAAAACGAAAAAAAAGAAAAAAAAAAGAAATGAATCAGAAGAAAGATTGAAGAAGAATCTTGAGAAAAGAATATTTTGAAATAATAGTGATATAATTCTATGACGCAAGAACTAAATTCCACCCTCCACAAATAATTCTTTCAAAATCGAGAATTCCAAACGAGTCACGAGCGTATCGTAGACGAAGTGTTAAAGCAACATTTCCATCAGCGTGAATCATATTTTTCCTACCAATAATATCATCGATAATCTCTCGACTAACTACCACGCAGCGCGACAGGACTCATTTAAATGATTACCCCGGCAAACAATGCTCTTATTCAGGCCAGGGACACGAAATGCATTATCTTTAAGGCCGTTCGCGATATAACTAATACTCTTTGATATATATATATATATATATATATATATATATATATGTATATATGTATATATATATATCTCCCGCTCTCTCTCTCTCTCTCTTATTTCTAGTCTTTTGTTGCGAAACCTTCGCTTGGTATGTAGTTCACGGCTGTAACTACACGCCTAGACACGAAAGTCAATGTTACGTGACCGTCGATGTTGGAGCGAAAAAAAAAAAAGAAAAAGAAAAAATCCAGATCCTTAGAAAAGCTGACTATTTTCGGCGCCAAGTGTAAACTGTGTATAGACACAGTTCTTCTTTCTTCCCTTCATTCCTCTTTGGAAGAGGAGATAAAACCGGCATCTCGCTGCAAGCTACTCCGCGTACCGGGCGCTTTGTATCTCGTAAAAAAAAAAAAGAGAAAAGAAAGAAACGATTCACAGTGGAAATTCACGCGGCACAATAACGGATTCCGAGTGGATACTGATAGTGAGTTTTTGTAGAAATTCACGCACAGAGGCTTTCGATAGTATTTAAATGCTAAAATAGACACTTGGAATATATTTTTGTAAACACGTTTAAAGAAATGAAACTTGGAATATGAAATATTAATATATATTATTATTATATATATTATTAATATATATTATATATATATATATATATATATATATTATTACATTTCGCACGTACATTTTTCTACCTCGAAAATTGTTTAAAAATATAAGAATGTATAAATTTTCTAAATTTACAGATAGAACAGAACAAATATTCTTTACGTGGGTAGATTTTATATAGAAGTAATAATACATGACGCGTTTTTTCTTTTTTTTTTTTTTTTTTTTTAGAGAAAACGTGAATTAATTGCATATCTTTTCATATTCAAATTTCCTACAAATATACGAACATCTATTGTATAAAATACAATAGAACTTCTCACATAAATATTAGCGAGAGACATTACTTAATGTCTGACTCTTACTGGCTAAATCTACTCATGAAACGAGTGACGACGAATCTTAGACACTTGGCATTAGCAAATACTGGAAACATATTTAAAGAAATGAAAATACTGGAATATAGAGTGATATATTCCGTACGTTTTAAATCGTTTCTGATACCATTTTCATGACAGTGAAAAGCTTGAAATGCTTGGGATTCGTTGTTTAACATTGACACCGACAATGGAAAGTCTCGCGCTGGAAAAGCGCTCGGTACCCTCGAAAATTACTGGACTGGAATTCGCGGGAAAAACACGGCCATGCATAGAGAGCGAATTTAGGACGTACATCGCTTTAACACGCATGAAACTTAGAAAGCAGACGCTCTGTTCATAGTAGGAAGAGCAGAGAAAAAGACGCGAATAATGGAAGATGAAATACTTCAAAGAAGAAGTGAGGGGAAAACAAGTTTTTCTATAATATTTCTATCAAGCAATATGTAAAAAGCGTCATATAAAATCTTTTGTACAATATATGTGTTTAACATATGTGTTGTATTCTAAAAGAGTTCAAACACTTTTGTGAACTACACAAAAGATGGCGAGAATACAAGGTGAAATGTCGAAGGATTAAGGATCACTGTACACGTATATGAAAACAGTGATATTATATTCATTTCGATTTTATAAAATCGTAGAATCTAGGTCGAGGAAATAATAATGAAAAAAAAAAAAGAAAACGAAACGAATTCTTGAAACTCCCTTTCCTTACAACTAAAAAATAGAGTTCGAAGAGATAAACTGACGGGAGAGAACTGTAAATAAAATATCTTGCCGAAACCAGCTATCACTAGCAATTTCCATTTTATCGAATACGAATACGAATGCATAGAAATCCCAAAGATTAATCTCAATAATTCTCTTCGTTTCTGATCCTTTCACGCAGAGTTCAACGAAACTTAAAGAAACAAACACGCGTTATCTGTGACTCTTAACGAATTGACGAGTCAACGATGCAAACAGATAGAAAATCTTCCACAGGAGGGAACGTTTACGTTCGCGGTAAGGAAGCGTTCGCAGATGAGATGTTCCCTGCTTTTTACGGATTTAGATTGTCCCTATCCTCAATTATACAAACCAACACCTACATGAATATAATAATAGACATAATGGGTAGTGTTTATTTGGCGAAACGCCATGCCGCCGGAGTCTATATTCTCGCGCGCGGCTCGTCCACTCGCTCGGCCAATATTTACAACAGGTACACACAATCGGCTGTATACAAATCATATTAATTAATTGACAACGTCCCCCTCCCCCTCCTACTCCCGCCGAATTTCCGCATCCGCCGCTCCAACCGGGTTAATTTATCGCGTCTCGAGACGAAAACGAAACGACACCGGCCGTAACATGAATCGCGTCCCGTTATGTAACTCCTCGCAGCTTCTAGCCTCGCGTTTCATCTGCCCGTCGCTTCCTTCGCTCCTTTTCATCTCAACTTCACGCTCGTCGCGTCGCTGGATGAAGTTCGATACGTTCGTACGACGTTCAATATTTTTCGCAAGACCTTCGCGAAGAAAATATACGCCGATACCATTGGAGAGACGAACGATAAGAACGTCAAGTTAAAGATCTCGTTTTTTTGCTCGTTGTTTGTTCGTTGCACGCCACGTTGCTCCGTTTTCCGACGTTGAGGAAGCTAGCAAGATCTTAATCTAGTTTCCAACCTTGGTTGGAGGCGGTCGAGGTGTTCCGTGTCAGAACGTTTGAACGAACAGAGTGATCTCTGCAAGGTTTCAGATACGGCTGCGGCTGAAAGTCGACACACGCGTAGAACACTGTAATGATTTTCCACGACAACTTGAGGTGGCTTGGAAAATTCGAACAAATGTTTTATAATGAAAGATTTACGTTGCCTGGTGCCGATTCGAAATTACGCACGTGGTACGTACCAACGAGGATTCCTTCTAGTTATTAAATCTTTAGCTATTTAAACTCTTCGCTAGCGAACTCTAATTAAGATAATTTCCTCTTTAAATTCTATTCTATAATACTACATAAAATTAGGATCGAAATGATACATTATTTAACCTCTTGCGCTGGAATGACATGCCACGCACGCCAAAATTTTTTTGTTCCAAAATTGTAATATTTTCTCAGTCTTAAGTATATTTAAGTAAAACAAAATAGGCAAAATAAATAATAAATTTACTACTTCTCAATAATTTCTATCCAGTGATATCATACCGATATCACATCATCATGATATCATCTTCAAAAAGAAAGCGACGAATTATTGTGTATACGGTTTGGTCATTCGTTAAGGCAATCAGTTGCCAACGCAGATGCTTAAAGAGAAGATTTCTTCAACTCTGATAATTTTATTATTAACTACCGATCCCTCGATAAATATTTCGACTGATGCTACGAAAAACATAACCGCCGGTGGAAATGGTGTATTATGCGCTGGTTTTCTTCGATCGAAGGAACAGGATTGGCAACAAGTTGCAATGTTGTTGCACCGACACGAATCAAATGTTCTTCCTCGAATCTACAGGAGCAATAACGTTCGAGCAAAGAAGTGAAGCAGAGCCTTTTATGGCGGGTGACTAGTAGAACCAGTTCCAAGCAGGTGAAGACCCGAAAAGATAAACACGGAAACAAAGTACAATGAATGCTTCTCGGAGTAACTGTTCTTCTGCTCCCACTGCTACGCCCCATTCAAATGCCTCTCTCGTAGATTCTACTGCCTCGTTTACCATCATTTACAGCCGTGGATATGATAACCGCGAACAAAATCTGCAAACCTATCGCGGCCTGTGAGCTAATGATCGCTACCTCATTACGTAGCTAACTCATTACGGTTTCTTTGGTAGAATTGAATAGAGGTTACAATGGCACGAAGTCAAACGGATCTATTAGTTACTCGACGTTACAATGGTTCATGATTGTAGTTTTTATGAACGTGAACATTTCATTAACGGCGCAATTGTGTTGGTAAAATTTGAAACGAATCTAAAAAGGGAAGCGTTGATAAATGAAAAGATTAATGTAACTAATTGTCCAAATATTTTGATAATCTCTGCAAATGTTTGCAATAAGTACCTAGACACCTCGAGATTGGTTTTTAAATTTTATCGATATAATCATATTTATAACACGTTAGATTGTTTAAAGAAAACATGTTTAAAGAAAACCTTCTATAAATGTTGGGATCACTTTCGAGAGTCTCATACATAACAGAATTCTGTCAGAACAGTATAATTACTGTCAATAATACTATCAAATGTAAACCGAACCCTAAAGAAATATATGTCGATGTTATGTCAATATTGTCACTTCTTCAGACGCCTACAATTAATAATAATGTTAATGTCAATACGATTATTTCGACTTCTTTCAGATTCAATAGTATTAAATTTTATCATCATAATTATAATACGAAATCAACAATACCCCAATGTGACTACTTGAATATAACTAACGAAACCTACCATCATTTGAAAATAAATATGAAAAATATCAAAAGATCTAGGTCTCCGTCCAGGCTTCGGGCTAGGCCTCGAATCTATTACACCGAGTTATTAAGAATCAATTACCTTGATTGAAATCCACCTGGCCGAAGGAAGCGCTTCTGAACGGTGCACCAGCTCTGTGAAACGCAAGAAGAGGCCCTCTGGGCTCCAATCTCGTGATCGCATCCCTGGCTTCGCCCTCGTTACCTGTTCCAAGGACGTCTGCCCTCAGATTGTTACACAAATCGTCCACACACGTGCCACTATCCACCACCGAATCACTGTACTGTCTCAAATGTTTCGCCGTGTCCGCACTGGCGTTCAGCTCGTTTTTTATGTCACTTGCGTCACCACTGTTCCTGTCATGTTGTCTGACCGACCGGGAGGATCTCCTCGAGTCGGTGCACTGCTTCCTGTACGCGTCGTTACTCGACTCACTGAGACACTCGTCACCGACACTGTCACTGCGATTGATCGTCTTCAGCTGGTGTTGCTGTTGCTGCTGGTACTGCTGAGGGTACTGGTTGCCAGATCCGTGACCCGTACCCTCGCTGTACGTGTAGCTTCGACAGGAAGGTCGACCGTCGCACCGACCACATCCTTGGTTCGTTGCCTGTGGAAAAATGTTGATCGTTTGGATAAGACAATTTACCGAACATTTTTGCAAGTTGCACGCTGACTGAGTATTCCCAAAATTGTTTACGAAACTTATTCCAGCATTTGATAATTCACGAATCATCGCAAGCATTATAAAATCTTGCAGTATAAGATTAATCCCTAATTTCCCTTTCCTAAAATGTACAATTATATTTCATCGAATATTTGAGAATCTGTCCGTGACATTCAAAGACACTAAAAAGGAATCGTGTATCTCTTGAATCTTTTGAACGTAAAATTTCATTGCAATATTTTAAACTAAATATCTCGTGGATGCGTCAAATTGATCGATTCGTTGGGAAACAAATTTCTTACCTGAGGGTAGTTCTGCGAGGGTGGTTGATATCCACTTGGCGGTGGAGACGATGTTTGAACCCGCGAAGGTCTTCTAGGTGGTGGCACCGGGGCTGGACCCTTCAATTTCTCAGTGAGCTCTCGAAGGCGCTCAGCCTTTTCGCTCCGGGGGCCGGAAGAGGACTTTTTGCTACTCCCTCCTCCGCCCCCGCTCCACCGGAACCTATGCAATCGGTCCACCGCTATCACTGCTGGCTCCTGAATACAACAAGTTGCATCTTTATCGCTACATTATTTACCGACACGGCAACACACTTGGGTCCATTTTATGTAATTCGCAAAAAACCAGGCTAATCTCGCTTCATATCGTTTTTTATTCAATGAGTCTTCAAGCTAATGCACCAAGGGATCTTTCAAGTGATCAGATTGTAGATATTGAAGAAAGTTACGAAAGGTTAAATCGTCTTCTTAAAATTCAGATTTCTCGGGAGTTTTCCAGCGCTGTTCTTTCCTACGAGCTTTTTAAGACCGCGCACTTGCGACCGAACCAATTTTTGGATCGACCGTGCTGCAAAGCGTGCGCTGCCTCGTGCCTGCCGCGAGGGAAAAGACAGATGACGACCAAAATAGAATATCGTTCTTCGACTAGACACCTACGTATCGCGCGTACGAGTGTTCGATTCTCTCTAGGCCCGTCACTCGCCCCAAAGATCAGATTTTTATTCTCTCCCATTCGGAATTCGACCAAACGAAATGAACAGGTGAACCAGAACTCAACGAAGACAAGACTGATCGCTCGCCAGTCGAGAAACTAATCCAGTGTAGGTAACATGAGAATTGCAAAATCTACGGATTGTCAAATTTATTTTTCTTTTATTTCTTTCCTCTATTCTTTCTTTTTTTTTTTTTTTTTTTTTTTTTTTTTTGTCCATTGCCGTTTCTCGACGGCCGCGAAAAGAAGAAAAGAAGAAAATACTCGCGTTCAACGGGAACAGATATAGATAAAAGAGAGATGGGAGGAAATAAATAATAATCAATCGTCGTGAGACCTTCCAACGTCGACCCCCATCTCCACAGAGCCATTAAAAATACTACACCTCTACCACTTGTAAGCCACCTCTCGAGCTTTGACACAAAGCGTCCTCTCCCAGGTCGAAGACACTTCGTCCCAAATTCCTACGAACCAGCTCACTCTTACGAAATCACAACAGTTTTTCTACAGCCTCCGTAGCGTTCCACCGATCCACGTATCCCCAAAAATATCCTCCAGATCTCGCCTCGAGGCTCTCGTCGCACAAAACTCCAATCCAATTCCAACTACCCAGCCAGCGTATACCCACTTCGCACGTACACGCACGGTCCGTGTCAATGTAATCTACAATCCAACGATTCCGTGTTTGGTCGGTTCGAAAATATCGAAAAAATTATCGAAACCAACGATATGGTAAACGACACGCAGAGATCGAAGAAAATTCTATGACGAAGCAATCGATCGATCATCGTGGATCTTTGGCGAACGCGTTGAACGACGCGTTCGAGGGAGAAAATACCTGCAGCTTCAGCGTCTGATGCTTGGTCCACTGTGCTAGCTGGCGCGGCACCGAGACGGACTGCAGCGTCGGGACGGCGGTGGACGTGTTGAACGACGTCGAGGCGGATGGCGACGAGGAGGACGGTACCGCCGCCGTTAGAGCCGCGGACGATTGTGCCTGATGGTGCTGGCCAGTGCTGTTCCCCACCGACGTTTGCAGCATCCCTCGGTTATTATTAGAGTTCACCAACGTCGGTTGCGCCGACGTCGTTGGCGTCGTCAGCGTCGCCGGCTGTTCCACGCCGGCAACACGGCTGTTCGAAGACGTGGGAGGCCCAGGAAAAGGAAACGGTCCACCAGCGATTCCTCCAACGCCACCTCCAGCTCCACCTACAACACCTCCGCCGCCTGTTCCGCACGTCAACGACGACGACGACGACGTCGAGTACGTCGTGGCGGCGTTGCTCGCCGACGGCGGGATCCTCGGCAGCGGCAAACGGGAACGTGGACCGATGCAACAGCAGTCGGCGATGCTCGAGCTGAGCTCCAGTGCCGCGTTCTCCGCGCACCTCTCCGTCAGTCGTTCGCGAGAGTCGCTCTCCCGGGAACTCCTCTTGCGACGCCTCTCCTGCGACTCTTCCCGCGAGTTCGACGGCGGCAAGCTTTCCTGAAACAGATTTCCGCACTTGTCATCCTTTTATTTATTTATTTATTTATTTATTTATTTATTTTATTTTATTTTATTTTATTTTATTTTATTTTATTTTATTTTATTTTATTTTATGTTATTTTATTTTATTTTATTTTATTTTATTTTATTTTATTTTATTTTATTTTATTTTATTTTATTTTATTTTATTTTATTTTTTTGAGTGATTTGAATTGCTTTGAGAATTTGGAAGGTTTCGAAAATCGAGTATGAAATACTTTACAGGATTCTTTTGTTTCTATCGCTTTTAACGGGACTGATCGATCCAATTATATTATATCCAGATATAATTTATAGAATTTTACGAGTATTTCAAATGATTCTCTTGAAATTAATCTGTGGCAAGTTTGGAATCTCTACATGTTTCGTAACAAACGTAAAGTCAACTTGAAACATTATTAAAACCACCGAGAAGATGGTTTCGTTTCTTTATCGTTCTCTACCGAGGGAAACTTCACCGAAACGATAATACTTAGACAATAAAAGTTATACTTCGCATAAACTAGAACTCGAAAGAGCACAGTAAATTGTACACTTGACAGCTTCACATCGGAACGAGTACTAGTAGGCCAGTCTGATCAAGAACATATGTAAACCACGAAAATAGACTCCAGGAAACTGCTGAACCTGTACATTGTCGCGTTACACGCTCTACAATCAGCAAGAAACACAGTCACGCACATGTTGCGTTATCAGGGCGTGTAAAATTTCGTTTGTAATTGAATATTTGAAATATTTATTCCCACAATACTGGAAACGAAACGAAATCCAAAGATTCCAAACCTCTAAAAATTTACATGTTAGAAGCAAAAAAAAAAAAAAAGAAAAAAAGAAACGTTATTTCACAGAACGAAGAATATTTTATTTCCAATTTATGGCTGGCCTGTGTAGATCAGAGCACGTACTTGCACTTCTCTGTCCAATATACGTACGAAAGCAGCGGAACAAATGGGACCCTAAAGCCTGTGAAGTGGCATCGCGCATAAAGAGATTCAAAGACTGCTTTTTGTAGCGTCGTGTAAAACGAAACGTAGGAAGTAGAACCTGCTTGTACAAGATAATTTCACCTTGTCCTTACCCAACAGGGAACACCTAATTTTAATACCATCTCCTATCCGTCACGTTTTCACCTATTTGCAATTGTACATTGCCACTCGAGCCAGAAGGCAAACACCGCGAAGATCTAACGCTTTAATCCTGGTCAAAGGCCACGGCTACGTTCGAGACTACTCGTTTCTTTAAAAAAATGAGAATATCTTCTCGAGAATGAATCGCCAAGATCCGACGCGTTAGTTCTAGTCTCTAGACTGTGACCACGTTCAAAATTAGTCTCTCGGAAATAAAAACGTCGCCGGGGGAAAAGAATTACAGCGACCGGACACGCTGCTTCTAGTCAAATCGCGGTTACATACGAAATTAGTTTCTCGTGGAGATAAAAGTGTCGTCTTGGAACGTTAAAACGATCGAGAACGCGTTAAAGATTAATTTCTCGGAAATGAAAATAAAATTTCTCGGCGATGGTTATTTTCTTCTCTCGGCTCTCGATCATCCGCGGTGGGGAAATGAGAAGTTTCCTTCGTTGAAACGTTTGGATATCTTCGGATGTCCGGGAAAAGTCGTAATGATCGTTCGCGTTACTTTCTGATTATTTATAGGTTCGTCTGGTACGTTCGTGTGTGCAAGAACGATCATCGTGGTAAAGAGGATAAGAGAGGAGACAATGGCGTCGAGAGGCACGGGTGACGTTGTTTCTTCCCACGAGCAAACCGGAGATAAACTCCTCTGAAATAGATCTCTGACTCTCGTTGTATGCAGCGGCACGACGTACACGTGAATATGCTGGAAAGTAGTATCATCTAATCTCCTTTCTGGAAATCCAGCCGAGATAGCGAGATACGTACCGAAATGTACGTATTTCGATCTTTATTTCCGACATTTTACGTCCCGCGATACCGCGAGGAAACGCTGAAAAAGGAAAAAGATAACGAAATATCCGCGCCCCGTGTCGTAATAACTCCATAAGAGAACTGTATTGTACACACAGTGATCATGTATTCGAATGGAGAAGATTATATTCGGATATATCGAGTAGCTTAAAGAGACTCTCTTTACCTGAATCAGCCTTACCCGACTTTTCGGATTCGGATATTTTTATTTCCAATGCGAATTTAAATTCAAGTGTTCGAGGTGCCTGCGAGAGTGTAATTTCGCTCGAGTTTTCGCCCGAGATGTTATATCTCGAGATAAAAAACTCGTTTCGCAATTTTCTCTGCAATTCCAAGGACCATTTTCAGAAATACTATTGAAAACTTTTGCAATAAAATTACATTCATACAATAATTTTTATTGAAGATCTATCCGACTGCTCTATATAACGCTGGAAGTATCAATCGAATAATAATTTGCCAATTTTCCGGTAAAAACATATTCGTACACACGGAAAACAAAAATTTTCTACATCAATTCACCTCGGTCGTATCACTGACACTGTCGCAAAACTATGATTTCTTTCGTCTACCAAGTATTATACGCATATCGTACGCATTTTATAGATTTCTATTCATTCAAACTCTGATAATCAAAGACACACACACACACACACAAGGGCCGGGATAAAGAGAGTCTAAAATCGGAGCGCGAGATTCGGAGGAACGTCGGCTCTCGATCGGGCGGCGATGGTCCGCGGTGATTTATCGCGATCGATGGACTTGGCAGGGCGTCGGCGGGTAAGTGCCGCACGAGATCCTCACGTCCGCCGCTACGTGTGCGTACGATGTCAACGGTGTGGATATTATTCCGGGGCCGGGACAAGGACGGGGCATCGATGAAAAATAGGAAGAGGAAGATAGGAAAGAGGAGCGAAAAGGGGGGGGACGTGCGCGGAATCGGTACGAGTCAGTGACTGGTGGCATTCTATTTGCGCGATCGGCTCTATATTTAGGATTTCCGACGTCTTCATTTTGCTCGCGCGCGAAAACGTCGCCTCTCCTCTGTCGCGAGCCCGTCGAAGGTCGTCACGGCACGGCCAACACCGGAGTTCGGATTCTTATTTGGCTGGACGCTGCGTCGGTCCCGTCGCTGGCAAACGTTACCGTGAAATTTCAAAAACTCGATATCCCTCCCCTTTCGACACCACTGTTGACGCAGTTCGCCAACAACAGTGCGCCTTTTTGAACCATATTTGGACGGATGGAATGCCACTCGTAATAAAAGGAACTGTTGTACGTACCGTACCTTTTAAACGTTGTGATGATACAGTTGATGTTTATACAATACACTGTCCGAGAATGCATTTAGTTGAATTCTTTGATTGTTGCGTATGTAACGAAAAGTTGTTGCACAACACTCTCTCTTTAATTACAATGACACGAGGCTTTGATGTCATTTTTTTCCTTCTTTTGGTATTCATTCTGTAGGCTGTTCTTTTGATAAAAAGAGTATTGAAATGACAAATATTCTTTAACAAATACTTTATATAATTGATATTCACTATTAATTTACGTCTATCTGACAAAAGATACTTTTCCTATACTCGGATGAATGGAAATAGAAAAGAATTCTCCACAGTGAGAAAGAATGTAAGAACTATGACAGCCCGTTGCTGTTGAATATCAAAACATAGCCCGCCGCCTCCACATAAATTCCTTGTCTTAAACGATTTATTATATAAATAACAATTAATTGTTCGAGCAAACCCGAGTAACTTTATATGAATGTTCGTAACTCGACTAAAATATATACCATTTATCCCAGGTGTGAGTCGAATAATTTCCAAATTCGTAACTTACTTTGATAAAGCCGCTTATTGCAAGTGTTATTGTAAGCTTCTTACCTGAGAAAGTCTGAGACCGTATCTGGTACCACCAAGAACCACGTAACCACCTCCGACACTTGCCCCTGTCATGGCTCTTGCTGCACCCCCAAGCCATCCTCCGAATCCACTTCCTCCTGCCTTCTCCGGCCCGCCACCCCCGTCTCCGCCGACGCGAGGCATTCTTCATCCTCCCTTCACCCTGCACAAACACATCAGGCAAATTACCAATTTCTCATCGTTGCTCGATCGATGAAAAATCCACCGAAAGCCGATTATTCAGCTCAGTTTTTTAGTTCCCTCGTTTCTTTCGCTTTTCGAACAACCAATCAGCAATCATCGTTGCTTTAACAGAGAGTTTGCACTGGCAATGAGCATCGTGGTTTATGAACTCACCGGCCTCACGTTATGACGTAAGGTAAACTCTAAATTGTGTTTTGAGTAAATACGCCATCGCGGTTTTACCGTCCGATTCAACAGGAAGCGAGCATAAATTTCGCGGCAACATCTGACGCTCGGTGTCTATTTTTCTTTCGCTCCTCTCTGTTTTTTAACGCTAGAATTATCAGACTAGTAATTTTCATAGAAGTTTTCGCGGATATCTTTACATCTCGTATACCTTACGTACGGTTGAGTAACAATTTATCGTAGGAAACGTTAGTCCTTCAGTTCTTTTCGTATCGTTGAGTTGATGAAAGATCGCTGTAGAAGTAGAGTAACGAAATGTTGCAAAGAAGAATTAACTAGAATACAATAAAGAAGATTTATCTAATTGATCTAATTTAACAGAGAAAAAGAAAGACTAAAATTTATATTTCTACGAACGATTCTGTTTTAATTTCCCAAATAATGAGACGATGATCAGAGTTTTCATTAAAATTATCACACCTATCACACTTCATCTTTAGTTTTAATTAGAGTATATATTTTTTTCGATTTTGTCGATGTTTCAAGTCCGCACGCTGTTTAAGCTTCGCTGTCATAAGTTACCAGTACAGTGGAACGAAACGCGACGTCGACAACGTCGTGAATTAAACGTTCACAAATTTTTTGTTCACAAATCAAACCTGGCGAACCTTTTTCTCACAGATCACGTCGATTTACCGAATCATCGAGTTCGCGAAGACCTCGCGGCACGCGCACAGGCAACTTTAATGGAACTTTCTCGCGAATCAACAGGAATTTCATTCAGTAACGGCGACGTGTCGTAAATAAATAAAATCGTTGTCCACCATCCGGGAATGCGCAAACGTTCACAGAAATTCAAGAAGCGATCGACGTACGTGCGTGCGTGCGTGAGTGCGTGCGTGCGTAACATGGATGCGTGAGTTGAACTCATCGAGTTTGCTAATTTCATTTGTGTTGTGTTAAAAATTTATGGAAACCGTTCTGCTCGATGAAACAGACAGAATTGAAAAATCTTAGAAACTTAAACGTTAAAGAGTTTATTAAGAAATAAAAGAGTTATTTGGAAGAATGTGGATAATAAAATTATGGAACTGCGCATGTATTCTGAAATACATAATTCGAAATGCACTGACACAGTCAGTTTTGGAGCAAAAAGATCTTTGATCTCTTCGAATTTATTTCGTGTCGACTTTTTAAAACCGTACCCGTAAAATATTTTATTTTCAGTGGAAACAAAATTTAGAAGCAGCACATGTTGTATTGACATTATTGACTATAATTACCGGTAACTAAGTATAAAATTTACTAAAAAACCGAAATTGGAAAAATGTTTAATACAATATATATTTATTCGTATGTTTAACGAAAGATCATTCAAATCATTCAACTAAAATGTTATGAATCTGTAAAATTACAAATTCATCGTTTCAAGGTATTAAAGTAATATCTCATGCTCTCGTGGATATCGTTAAATATCGATCATTCGTTTGATGTAACACAGTGCCAATCGTGCCAATATTTTTTTTTTTTTTTTTTAATCGTTTCGATCGTACGTTCACCTAGATAAAATTTTACAAAAATGTATTGGATTTAAGGAATATATAGGGAAATATTTCAAGAGTATAATTTTCTCTTGTAACGCTTGTGAATGTTATTATATTCACGAGAGAAGAATTTTTCATATAAGGCAAACACAATTATAAAGTTTATCTACGTTTCGTCGTATATGTGACTAATGTCAATCGGAAATTGACGTCACAGCACCGTTACATCCGATTTAGGCGTAACTGACCATTTCTGTAAAAGGAAACCACTCAACTTTGCCAGATATGGGCGCAACATTTAACTGTAAAATGTTAAAAAAAATATATATATATACATACATGTACACTCTTAAGTTTATAACATTGTGACAGGAGACGAACGTTATAGACAAGTGTGACGATAGTGACAGAAATTTTGCATAAATTCACGCATCGATGGCCGCACGAACGTGAGACCTCTCCACCATGAATTTATCATTTCATTCGGTGAAGCAACCACTGTGATTCGAAGAAATAAATTAATCACCGGAGGCCAGAAATTGCTATCAATAACCATGGTTCGTTCATCGATGAACGAGCAATCGACGAGCATAAATTGAAAATCCCAGACACCTGCTATTTCAAACGATACGAACTGTTCGCTGTTTGTTTCAATGTCATTTAAATTTAAATTCATTCGTGAAATTGAAAACACGCGAACGAAAAATAATAGCGAGGAAATTGAAAGAAGAAGAGAAGAAGAAAAAAGAACGGACTTGCCATATTTTCATCCGTCTGGCTTTTACTGACAACGAGAGAATTTCAATGTCTCTCCGCTGCACAATCTTCGAAAAGCTGGCTTCTATCTAAACGGTATCGCGATGGAGGCTTTATGATTGCAAATATTGAGCGTTTATAAATATCTGTGTATGTCTTTTCTATTTCCGAGTGCCGAAAGCTAACTATATCGGCGGCCGGAATGGTTCGCGCGCCTTCAAAGATCTAAAGGAACATCAAGAGTCCATCGTTCAAACAATAATAACGATTATAAATTCTTTACACTTGACTTAAGAGACTTCGAACATTTACTAAAGTGTCCGAACTGAGAGAAAGAAAAATTCTATTCGCTACAGTGTTGCAACAAGACGCGATGTTACGAGACATCTATTTCGAAAATTTACTAAATCTAGTGAAAAATTAATACATTCATGTCCACGAACGACGAGCTGATTTGACATTGGAGAATTGGAAAATTGAAAGATCTTTAAAAATAAAAAAATAGGTTCCACCAGATATCTCGTGATTCGTTACAGAATTAATGAAATTTATTACAATACAGAGGCGTTTGTCAAACTGTTCAAAACACGAGGTTATGTCAACGCGAGGAGCAACGATGGTCGCATTGTTTCGCTTTCCTCCATCACAGAGATTGCGTGTTTCGTTGAATCGGGCTGAGATAAAAATCATCTTCTCTCGCGTTATTTGTACTACAAAGAGCCGTTCTTTTTTGGCGTATGCAAATCACCGGCGGCCACTGCGGAATTTATGAACGGCCGCTGAACAGGTTGAGATTAACGAGAAATATTATTTCGATGCACACACACACACACACACACACACACACACACACACCGTAAATCGCAGCGAGTTCATTCGATTTTCGTCTAATGTGTTTTCTGTCAGATAGGCAATGATCGAGTGACATTCAATTCCCGTGAGTGAGTTATTTCGCCGAACCGCGAGCCGTCGTTGTTCCCGATAACGGATGTTGAACTCCGTTGAACGAGTTTCACCGAATCTCGATAAAGCTCGTCTCGTCAGCGGTGTTATTGTTCGGGCAAAAGTCCCGATCTGACAGATTGAGAGGGGTCACTTCTCTTTCGAAATGAGTCAATTTTCTGGCGACTGGTACCAGCGACATTCCGACCTGCCGGTATCTCGATTAGTAAACTTCGTTGAAATCCAAATTAATCTCTATTAATAAACCAGACAGACAAGGTTCGATAAAAAAAAAAAAAAAGAAAAGAATAAAAGAAACGAACGATATTCATTCGATTAGAAGCAATCCGGCGCGCTTCTTGTTCAACCAACGTGATTTCCAAGTTTCCGATTATGGTTCAAATTTACTCGAACGTATTATTTCTCCTCTGTTTAAAATGACAAATATCAATCTTGAGTGAACTTACGGTACGTTTGATTCCATCACCGGGCAACGACGATCCCGATTGATCTTCGTCAACGAGAGAAGAAATACATATTCACTGGCGTTGGAAGAGAGAGAGAGATATCCCATCGATCGAAAACACAATTCTAGATGCGGACGAACGTCTGGCCAGCCGCGAAGCTGCGAACGAGCCGATGCATTCCTCTCGAGAAAATGGTCGATTGGTCCACGGAAAGCGGCGTCTCTTTCACACAGTCCCGAGTCCAATTGGCCGGAACGAATTGAACTTGTGCCAGGATCGCGCCGCGGTGGACAAAAAGAAGTAGAAGACGGGTCTGGTGCGCGGCAGGATACTTGAGGGCGTTTCCTCTCGCTTTCTTTTCGCTCGGGCACCCGCGCGACGATATTCTCGAATTCCGCGACGCTCACGCGGTCCCGTCCTTATTCCGAGAGGTTTTCATCTCGATTGCCACATCGGCACGTGGCATTGGTATCGCCGCGGCCGCGTATTAATTAAATTCGGAACGCGACACCGTGGCGCGGAATTTCGAACATCTTGCACACCGAGAGAGAGAGGGGCTCTGGCTTTCCTCCTAATTCGCAACGAAAACCCGTTCCACCTACGTCCCGTGCCTGATCATGTGCAGAATCCGTAGAAAAAATAAACAAAAATGCGAAAAAAAAATTTGACAAAGAGATCGTTTCTTGAATAAACGCGGAAAATTTTTAATATTAAATTGTTCTCAATATAACGACACTTGACAAGTACAAGAACCTTGATATTGAAGCGTTACGTGAAATAAATTTCCAATTGCCTTTCTTTCAACGGTCAAACATCCTGTCGGCAACAATGTGCAATTGGCAATCCTCGGACGCACAATTCCATGAAAATACGCGAAAGCGCAAGAGAATCGGAACACCGTTTAGCCTCACCAAGATAGCGAGCGAGGCATCTCGCGACCGCAGGTGGCACTCTTGGTACAGCTAATTCATTGGCACTCTGCCCGCCATGATTTTTCCTCGGGAATCCAAACGCCCGGATTTGGATGATTCAACGGAGCGGAGGAAGCGAGCGGTCTCACGCACGGCACGAAGTGCCCTGGCACGCGGAAAATACACGACGAACTCGAAAGACAACGAGCGTGACGTAAATATGAACGCGGGGTGCGAACTGAGGCGGGTTTCGTCGCGTCGCCAGCAAAGGATCTCTCACCAGCGAGCTGTGGTGAGAGGAGAGCCCCACCGGCGCGACGTCAGAATTCTCGGTACAACAAGCAAAAATCCATACGGGATAAAACACCGTCGACGACCGCTAGGCAGGCTCTTCTACGAACGCTATCGTTAATCGAGCTGTACCGTCCCCGACGAAGACGGAGCTTCTATTTTCATTCGTCAGATTTCATAAGAAGGAAAAGAAAAGGAAAGGAAGGAAGGAAGGAAGAAAGCGAAAGAGGAGTCGCGATGGTGAAGAACGTGTTGGTCGAAGCGAGGACAATTTCGCGGCTAATTTTAATCCACGATCGTTTGGAGAAGACGAAAAGTCTTTCTTGGCACGTGAAGCGGCAATACGAATAAGGAAAGCGCCGAAGAAAAAGAGGCAGCCGCATTCCGTTCACGTTATTTGCACCGGGAGACGCATCGTGTCCGATAAACATCCACGTTGCTTTGTCATCGTAATGTGACAGAAAGCATCGTCGTTCGTCGGTTTATTTGCGAAACGATAAGCCGCTTCAACTGCACCGAGATGCAACTATCCCGCCAAAATTCTTCGTCGTTTTTATCCCGGTTTTCACACCGACTCTCAAGAAAGAGCTCATGTTAACGTGCTGCGCCGAAATATGATTTCATTAATTTATTGAATTGTTAGTTATGGAATTTTACGTTTAAATTTTCTGCATCGTTTCTTCTTGTTTGGATTTTATGTAGTCTCACGTAAATATATACAAGTCGAGTGTGGTATCAGAATTGGTCATGTGTATTTGACAATGAATCCACTTGAGAATGTACTTGGTAAAATATATTGTCTCTTTGTAGACTTATATTATCAAATTCTTTCATCGTGAAACATTTCGCTTATTTTCAGTTTGATTAACGAAACTGTATCGCTTCTGGCTCTTTCATGTAATTCTGTATTACAGTTATTTAATTTCTCGCGCGTTTCATACTCTCACTTCAAGAATTTTAGCACTTTTATCAGTTTTCTATCATTCGTCATCAAGGATCTTTTGTCAGACGTAACCCAATTGAAACGAATGATTCATAAAAAAAAAACCATTGTCTATATAACACGAAATTAATTCATCGAATACAATAAATAATAAATCATCGCAAAAAACAACACACACACATCCAGTTATGCTGGTCATTTAACATTTCCTTAAAAAGTCATCACATTTGACGAATAATTTTCTACCAGGAGTAGATTTCAAATGAGACGAATAATTCATAGAGAAACTATTGTCACAAATTATCAGAAAATGAGTCATTATCTCTGCGATTAAACGGAAATTACGCTGTCACGGCCTCGCGGATGACACTTTTCCGTGAAACGATCAAACGATTGTCACGACTGTTGCTCCATCGAGGAACGCGAGCCCTTTTGTACGTACTCTCTTTCTCCTTCTGTCGAGGCTCTCTTTTCGGGGAAACGTAGCTAAAGATAGAGGACAAGCTCGAAACCTCTTAACGCGAGAACGCGGCCCGACCTAAGCTCGCTCTCTATACGGCCCTAATTTGTCGCGACGATTCGAGAATCGGGCAGATTCGCGTCAATCACTTTTAATTGTGAATCCGCGCCGAGCACATCTGCGCGATCGCGCGACTCCACACGTAGCCCAGGCAATTGTGCTCAATGATAAACAATGAATGCACGCGAGATAAAGCGTCTCGCGTGCCTTTCCCTCGTTCGGATCGATCGTTATCGGCCCTAGGAAGCTCATTCAGTGCCGCTTATCGCCGATAAACTAAAACACTTCCCCAGTAAAAATTCCCCTTCGTAAATTACCGGGTAATGGGATTCTGTGTATTTGTTTTTTTTAATTCCGAGAGAAATATACACGGTTTGAATGACACAGTTTGTGATTTATCGCCAACTTTAATGAGCAAAAGTATAACAAGCAACGACAAAACAATAGCAGTAAATTTTATTTAACTTCCTTCAATCCTCAGTTTTCTTCCATCGTGACTATTTAAATAAACGCGACAAGATTGAGCTCACACTTAAAAGAGATCCTTTTGCAATTATAACCAACCTTCAACTTTCACCGAAACTCCTCAAATAATCACGAAAAGACACGGAGCAATCACGGCAAAAGCAAACATGGTGCAGCCTTCATTGAGACACCCACGACACGAGGAAACGTTCCAGCAAAGGTCGCGATCTATTTTACAATAATCAACCTTCGCAACGCTTCGTTAATAATGCCAAACAACTGCTTCGGGAATGCTCGTGCGTACGTATGTATGTTCGCGCGAGTCTAACTGCAAACGTTCGGCAAACATCCTACATTCTAAATCCCGGAGTACACAGGCAGGTCTGTATCTATGTAATTGTCGGCCAGATGCGCTGAACGGTCATAGGGTTAAAGGCGCTCGCCGCGAACAGCAAGGCCCACCTACGTTCCCAACGCGCACAATGCAAACAAAGAATCTGATCAAGAGATCACCGGGTCTCTATCGTTACGGCGCCATCGGGGACGATCACCCACGCGTCGATCACGAATCGTCGAGAGTTCTCCAAACTGATTCGCTTACCGATTAATCGAGAGAGCCGCATGCCGCAGCGACCAGACGAAATCGAACGAAACCAACGCGATCCCTGGCTCGTCGTAGATCTTGATGTAGCACTCAAGGTCACGTCGTCGAACGCGTTTGTTGCGAGTCACAGAGAGACGCGACGCGGGCAGAGTTCGTCGAACACGGGCGTGGCGTTCGCCAAAAACTTCAGCGATACACTGGCCAGCCGAGTGAACAGAGACAATGAAAAGAAACGAGACGAGACGAGACGAGAGCAGCGTAGACTCTGCTCCTCAGTGGAGAGGATCGAAGAAACGCGGCCGGTTCGCGGATCAGGAATATGATGCCACCTTGGTGAAAGCCTCCGCGAAGAAGAGGCTCCCTTACCGCACCGAGTGCCGCTCCCGCTAAGCGGAAGATTATCTAAATAGACTCCGTGCTACCAGGCAGAAGAGAGAGGGAGAACGGGAACCGGGAGGAGAGAGGACACTGAAACGAGGTGGTATTTATACGTTGTGTCTTTTGGAGAGCCAGTGAATCCACGACCAGGAACATCCCTTCGCGTGCCTCCGGGGGAGTGGCACGCAGAAGTATGATGCCATCTCTCGATGGTACTTTCATCTTTTCGCGTTTTCGTGGCCGAACGAAAGGAAGGCTCAGCGAGTGGTCACTCTCGAGACAGTTGCGAAGAATCTTTCTATCGACGAGAAGGAAAGAATCGTTCCGGAGTGAAAGAATCGTTCACTCTTTGATAGTTGTAGATATATTTGAGATAGTAAGAGGAACTTCTAAATTGATTTGTCTCTTAATTACGCGTATCTGATTGGAAAGCTAAGGGATCTCGAGACCAGTAATGAATCGATCGATGAGATTCTCTTATCGTACTCTCCTTTCAGTTTAAACGACGTTCTTCTCATAAAAATGTTTGTAACGTTGTATTTTACAAACTACACGCTCTACTTGCGAAACATGCTCTTATTTCCAAAAAAACTCTTTAAGTCAATGACACAAGAAAATTACGCTCTAACGCACGAATACTTGAAACAAACATTTCACTAAATAAACATTTACAAACATCAAAGAAACAATTACAAAGATTGTAATTTTCTATAAAGGAAAATGCCTTGAAAATCTATGAATTATTTCTACATGATCAAAAGGTAATTAACTACATAATTGTAGTAAAGAATGATCATAAAGTTGCGTCATCTTACGACGTGCATCCTTCCAATAATTATCACGCCGAGCGGAAACCTAAAATCGTTCGAGATGTAACGCGACTGAGTCAGTAGCCAAAGAATATCAGAATTATCGTCGGATAAATAAATTCTATGCCGTGTAACTGGTTAGGCATTCGTAATTGGTCATCGAGTGTTTTTGGGAAAATAAACGCAAGGGGGGGGGGGGCGGAAATACTCAAGCGAAGCTGGACTGGGGTAAATTGATTCTTCACAGACGATTAAACAGAATACCGTGCTAATGATTCTCCAAAGCGGCGGATTCTCATATGTTATTTTCATTGCCGTAATGAGATTATCCATTATCTATAAATATCACGATTCTTCTCTCGTTTCTCCAAAGGTTCTCCGATATCCGCGTGTTGAAGTACGAAGGATCTAAGAACGTAACGAGTGACAATCGCGTAATTTCCATTAGCAACGTGAAAAATCCTGCACGAATATATTTCCGCACCTGTCTTGATACAGCTGCCAAAACCGATTGCTCAGTCTGGCGTGCGGAATTCCTCCCTCGATGACGCAACGGTGAATACAATCATCGAAAAACACGACTTGTGGCATTCGTTAAGCCAACAGCGGAAAATAATGTACATATAAGAGCGAAGGAATTTGATCTTATTTACGCTTGTTGTGCACGGAAGTTGAAGCAAGTATTACGGCTGTGTTTCGTAGAATTAAATCGAGAATAAAGGCCGAGAAATAAGATACTCGAGAGAATAATTATTGCGAAACAAAACAAAAATAATAACAATAATAATAATAAAATAATAACAATAATATGCCCTTCTCTTCTTAATTATAAGTTTATAAAGAGAAGATTTTAAGAAACCTTTCTATACATTGTCCAAACATTGCAACCAGTATTGCACCTCTTGTATTATTCTCAAGTCCAATGTTGCACAGAATACCACTTTCTGTACAAGTTTAGTACGTAAAATAATTTTAAACGAAGATTCCAGTCTTCCACTTACGTTCCTAAAACTATGAATTTGCTTAAAAATTCGCAATCTATCTATCACCGCGCGAGTATTAGCCACTTGCACTGGCAACTGATTGCGGACCATAACGAGTGACCAAATCTACAACAGTTCGTCGCTTTCTTTTTGAACACGTCAGTATGATATTCACTGGATAGCAATTATTGAGAAGTAATAAATTTATTACTTGTTTTGCCTATTTTGTTTTACTTAAGTATACTTAAAACTGAGAAAATATTACAATTTTGGAAGAAAAAATTCTCGATGTGCGTGGCACGTCGTTCCAGCGCAGGAGGTTAATTATATAACTCAGGTCAATTTGTTACTCCTCATTACGTTCGAGTCAAACATTCATCTCCCTTCCATAATCACTAACCCCAGTTCTGTATGCTAACGTACCCGGAGGACAATCATTTCTTCTCCTTAATTACATTTCAAATTATTAAAAGAACACCAAGACGAGACAAAAGTCAGGCGCGTCAAGAACGTTCTTCTTCGGTTCTCTCGCACCTTTCTCGCCCTTTTTGCCCGGCACGTTCTTCCGCCGTTCGAAACGAAGGATCAAGATATATATTCGTCGGTAACTTCCGCGCGATTTATCGTCCCCGCGGTGATCCTCTACGAAACGAGGGGGGAAAAACGTGGCAACGTTCGTTACGGTTCGTCGTCTCGGTGCAACGTAATGGGCCACGACGACACAAGAGAGACATAAGAGACGAACACACGCGCGTCCTCTCCTCCCCTGCGCACAATGCCACGGCGACTCGTTCTTCCCTCGCCCATCGTCAGACGACCGCAACGACCGATAAACTCAAGGCTTCCGGCATTGCCGAGATTACCGGCGAACCTCGAGACTTTCACCGATCGAGAAAAAAACGAGACGATTCTTTTCCGCTTGGAACAACGGACGATCGAACATTATATTCATAAATAGCGGGGCAACGTTACTCCATTGTAATACTTTCACGCGTGGTTATCCTCGGCCCGTGGCTCCGTTCCACCGAACCGATACGCTTCGTGATCCCGCTGCACACCGGAAGGCGGAGATTTGAACAGGTGGAGGGGTATTTTGCTTCAGATGTCCCGATATCTTCGTCGAAGAGAATGGATAATGCACGTTTCCATTCGGCCTGGCGGAATTATCTGGGGGAGTAAGCTGCCGGCCGAATCAACGTTCGATCAACTCCCGTTGAGATCGATCGACGAACGAATCAACCTCTCGATTAATGTTTCGCTTCGGGGGAGGATGTGGATCGTGTGGATCGTGGATCGATCGCGCTTTGCAGGGTTAACTTTGGCAGGTGATTCATCTTAGTCGAGGTGGTTTCTAAATGCGAAAAAGTAAGCGCGTGTGATATACTAGACTGACACGTTTCTGCGTGTTGTTTGTTGGAAGGGGCCAACTTAAGATTAAAGCCACGATGGCACGATTTTGAATAATTGAACTAATGTCACTGGCGAAGTTTTACAAGAGGCAAGTCGCGGGTGATAAATTGTCTCGCTGTGAAAGTAAGAAGCACGACGATAAAAACAAGTGGCTTCAGAGGAGAATGATTGTGAAAAATTGCAGCTACAAGGAGACTTCGAGACTTTTCCGACAACTTTTGTAAACGAAAGGGATTGTTTGAAGATCGAGTTCTTTTTCAAACATAAAAATTTACAATAGAGCAAAATTACAAAAACATACTAAATTAACGCAATTGGTCCTTCAAATTATCACGCAAGATGATGTTCAAGTTCAAGTACGTCTCGCGATATAAAAATATCAGTCAGACAGAATTACTAATATACGAGCGGTGTATGTACACAAAAAGACTAAGATATCAAGTAGCGATGTTTGCTTTTAATAATGGACGATAAGAAATTGCGCGAAACAACGCGTATATGTACTTACTCCTGCAATGGTTTGAAAACGCTTTCCTGGATGCCATCCACGTAATTCCGCTCGATCGCCGCGCAGATATCCATAACAAGCACTTCCTCGAACCCGATGATGTCTCGTGCACGAGGAATTATCATCGATCTATTATCTCCACGATCGAATGCAATTTCGTCACGTTACACCTCGAAACGAAAGGATTCTTCACTGTTGAACCGGCCGCTGACGAACGATTGTTAAATCGGTGTCGTCCGATTTCGTGCATTACTCGAGAGCAATGCAGCGTGCACGCGCGCACGGCAACGATAATAAACGTTCAACAAATCTAGATGTTCCACTTTTGTCTCTTGCGTTCGTTCATTTCCGAGTTCGGAATCGAACCGGCTCGTTTCTGAAGCCGATTTCAACTTGAAATCGAACCGATCAAAAAAGACACAGAGCGGATCGTGGCACGGTTATGATCGAAAAATTCGTCCGATTTCGCACGATCAGATCGAGATTTCGCTTACGTTCGTGGCAGCCTTATCGTCCGCGAGATAATATTATCATAATGTTGCGCTCGCGAGTTCGCTCGTTGCGTAGATCGCCAACGATACACGAGATTTTCCATTTCGACATTGGCGAACGGAATGTCTCTGTCCTCGTTTCGGACCACTAGTTTCGGAGAGGTAATCTTAAAGTCAATGTGACTAGATTAGCAGATCACGAATTGGTTTGTTTCTTTTTTTTTTTTTTTTTTTTTGTGAATGGAGAACAACGCGTACGTGTATGTACAAACGTACACGTACGTACACACACAGCGTACGAATATCGTATCAAGCTGGTGGCATTCTTCACGATTCTTCGAGCGCGCGAGATCGCTTTTCTCCGCTCTTAATTAATCACGAATGCACTCGGAATTAAACGCACGGAATTCAACGGCAAACGGCTACCATCCGAGAGCACTTTCACTCGACCATCTTTTCTTTTTCCCTTTTTTTTTCTCCTTCGATACGATTCGATTTTCGGCTGCTGCTCGGTTAATCGTTCACGCGGAACGGAAAGACGAAAAAAACAGTTCGACAGTCGCGCGAGAGAACGAACGACGAACAAGCGACGACGCACACCGCGAGCATCAATATACTTTTTCTTTCCACTGGCTTCGTACTTTTATCTTAATCGGCTCGTAAATGCACACGTATCGCTTTTATCAGTTCACGAGAAACGACAGATCGTGAACGCTTTGATTCGCTTGACGAACTGCTCGACGATTGCCCCGATGGACAACATCAATCCCGTCCACTTACTCGACACTCGGAATTGTATTCCGTAACAGTAGCACATTAACGATGCTAATGCGAACCACTTAAACCAGTTTCGCTGAGAAAATCGGCCGTCTCCTTCGCGTCGTGGGGACGATTAATCGATTAATTGCTGGCGCATGAAAGCGTCGAACGGAATCGCATCGGCGATCACCGAGAACGAAATGTCTGCTTTCGCCGTCGTGAACATCCGAGCTTTCCTTCCCCCCTGAGAAGCTTTCAATTTCTAACGACCCACTACTCGATCCTCATCCTCCGAGCCACTTAACCTCTCGCATCCAGTCCCACCTTCCAGGTTAACCAGCCTTAAAACCGGGCACTCGTACACACGCACGAGCTTCGAAGCACGGCGCATCTAACACCCGGAGGATCACGAATCTTGTTCACGAAAAACCAACGCGAAACCAGCGAACCGTCGAATCACAGAATCCATATCCGACACTTCTCAACAACAGACGTTACACCATGACTTTCCTATCCGAAATCCACTGAGCCATCCAAAAAAGAATTTTTCAAATGTTGCTCCGATCGTCGATGCTTCTCGACCGTGGTGGACGAGGTCTAGGTCCAGTAAGCAGGATAATCGCACGCACCTCCTGATCGAGAGGATCCTGATCGAGAGACTCTCGATCGTCGATCGTTTCGCGATCCGTGAATCGTGTCCAGTCGGCTCACCAGAGTTTAATTAGCGGCGCGATCGGCAGAAGAATCAGCGCGCGAGTGAACACAGAGTCGGAGCATCGACGAGGACGACGGGACGAGGACAACGACGAGCAAGTGCGCTCCACGGATCCAGACGTTGGAACCGCTCGGCGACGCTCAACCGTTCTGGTGTAATCGAGGCGATATACACACGGCCGATGCGGTTTTACGGCAGAGAAAGAGAAGGAGTGACTAGCGAGAGAAAGAGACAAACAGAGAGAGAGAGATAGAGAGAGAGAGAGAGAGAGAGAGAGAGGAAAAGAGAGGGGAAGACAGATAGAAAGAAAGAAAGAAAGAAAGAAAGAAAGAAAGAAAGAAAGAGAAGGGTTACATCAGATCACCGAGACACGCTGCACGTTTCACAGTCGAGACGACGACAGACTGATCGAGAACGGATCTCCGGTGTGCACGGACGGGCCGCGGCGAACGTCGACGATGACGACGACGAAGACAAAGACGAATTGGAGATCGACAAATGGGTATACGGATCCAGCTGGGCACCACGAAGCTGGCCCGATTCGACACGAGAGACCATGGCGTATGTGCACGAGCCGAGCCGGACCGCCACGGTACGAACCGGTGCGAAGGAAACCTTCGACGGTCGCGAGAGAGTGTGCGAGAGAGACCTGAACGGGGCCCAATCTCACTAGAGGGGACCTCTATAGCGCCTTTCCCCTAACTCCGACGCCACCGTGCTCCGACTCGCGTGTGGACACAATTTTCTCTTCGCATGCGTTTTCTCGAACGCGTTCAGCGTTCGTCCTCTTGTCTTGCGTGTATCAAAGGCTTCCTTTCGTGCTGATTAAATTTAATTCAAGCAGATGATTCTTTTCGAGATCCGAATGTCATCGAGTGTTTCAGAGTAGAGATCGAGTATTGTGCAAATGCGGCTCATAGTATAAGAACGTTCAATATATATATATATATATATATATATATATATATATATATCGATTTGATTTCTGTGAAGTTCTTAGCGGGAATTCGTCCAGGTTCAAACACCGTTCATCGATGTAATACACGAATTTCATGTTACGATTCTTACACGGTGATTTTTATTTTCTCGCGATAGTGTTACCTGATCGACTACGACAGAGTATGTTTGCACGAAGGTGTCCAGAACAACAGAGATTGAAATAAGAGTGCAAACTAAGACGAAATCGTCGACACAAAAAGAGTCGACTATATCGTGTTTCCGATAACTCTAATACCCTTCCTACACGAATAAGTTCATCGAACAGTATAAACATTCTTCCATTTCAAAAACAGTGCTCCTGGCGAGCATCTCCGTTCGCATTACAAAACGAGGAGTCAGCTCGAAGTTCGAAGAAATTGCGTTTATACCTCTTTCTTTTTAAATGAAAATTTAATTTGAAACGAACTCTCCATCAATCTCCAAATTCACGGAACAGTACGCGTTTAATTTTAAATCAACTTGCACGGCATTACAGTTTTTCTCGGAGAGCGTTCAACGCGAAACGCAAAGTTGTTCCAGCAACTTTTTGTTGAATCGATTCCTTTCCCGCAGCGCGCGCCGTGTTAACCCGCTTGAAAAGCGAAATACCAATGCACAAATTTAATTATAGTTCGGTGATTTATTCCGGAGCGCCTCAGCTTGACGTGGGTAACAGTCTTCCGTGAAAACTTCGAGCTCCTTTGAACAATGTTAATTCAATAAACATCTTGCTGTAACAATTTGCAGTTTCATTCATTTTCCATATCACGTTCCATTAATATTTTTTCCATGTAAATTGTGTTTTAATTCTGCACGTACGTAATATTTTATTACCGATCGTACGTGCAAAATCTTCAATTTTAAAGTATAGATAAGTCACGAGTGAACAATTAAGAGTAATGATAAAATTTGCTTCTCCCCTTTACACTTTTTCAACAACCACGTTTCTGTTCTTAGTTCTTTCATTTAAATAGAACTCCTCCTTTTTCAAATAAAGAATTTTTCTTCCAATGCAGAAATTTCGTTGTGAGCATTAGGCATTATTGTACGAGTTAGTTAGATGTTCAAATTGCATGCTCTCGGGTTTCTTATGCTCCTGCATTCTTTCCAATTACAATGGAACGACGCGTCGACTTATTATCTCTTGATTCGCCCATTTTCCGTTAAGTATCTGCGAAATCACGTGCCGGTCGTTCATTGAAAATCTATTTGCGTTGGCTTTGCTAACTATGTAACGACGGAGCCACGAGACTTACCATTCACGAGGCCGAGATGCGCCTTCAAGAATGGAAACGGCGGCAACATTGTACGGCGATGCTTTCGGCCGACACCTAAATTGAGAGCCAGTTTAAAGCTAATTTACACTTGCACGACGTTAAAATGAACTGTCACATTATAATTTCCGAGACAAATATTAATCTTCTTATTTTCGTTTCTCACTAACATCGGAAGGATCAGCCAAGTAATGGATCGGTAAATGTCTTCAAGGTCTTCGTTTCGTGTCTTCGTATCATTAAACATTCGTACGAAATTATATAACGAAGCGAAAGAATTTTAAACCAAAAGACTTACGATGTTTGTACGCGCAAAATCTTTTATCAAAGATATGATTAAATACACATCACTAGATAGGATTGAATTATTCATACGTGGGATGAAAATTATTCATACGCCCTCTGAGATTGCCAGAAAAAATCGTGCGTAAAATTTGGCGAATTATATTAAAAGATGATTTTAGATGAATAATCTAAACTGAGAAGAACAGAGAATTTCGAGGGTTCGAGGGATTGAGAGCAATTCCGCACATTCGCGCTTACATATTTATAGCTTTTGGACTAGCCAATTTAACTTCGCGAGTCTATGAAACGCATCCTTCGCTCTAGGTCTACGTTGTTAGAACGTAGTTGCGCTCCTATATTCTCCTATATCATAATTTGTACGGCAATCGTGGCGATCTTCTTCTCTCGAGAGAGTAGCAATGGATCGCAATATCCACGATCCCCCTTGATATTAGATATGCCTACAATAACGAGCCGTTCCACGTACTTGTACATCGAGTGCCAACTATGGTAGAAATTCTTCTCGTAGCAGTGGCTCCGATCGAAGATACCATTACTCCCACATTATTATTTCACAAACCAATTTTCTGCTTCCTCGAAGCAATCCTTTTGCATTCTTCTACTTTCGGTCGACGATTACTTACGCTCAATCCTTTCGCCCCCACTTTCTTTCTGCTGTTTCTTACGAAAATTGAACTCAATCAAAAAGCACAACGCACATAAACAGCAATAACTAAAAGGCGACAACTTTTATCGAAATTATCGAATTACGTTGGTACAATTGAATTACGGGGTTTTGTTACGCAATCGAAAGGCGAGGACTACGACCATCTCGTTGTCTCGAGAATATCTCGTTCATTACGCAGTACGCTATTGTATTCGATGACTAACGAAGAGGCTCGCGTGAATTCTACCATGTTCCATTCAATTGTACACTTTCCAACATATTCTGTTATTAACGTCCGATCGAGGGATCCACCGAACACGTATCATTTAAAGTATCAAACACACTGTTGCTTGTAACAACGCCACTTAAATGCAATGAGTTAGGTATTTTAATATGCACTTGTACCTGCATGCTTTCGTGTAAGCGTTGGAAATTAGTTTGCAAAACATATTTCGCAGCCCAACGTTTTTTGAATGTTCTTACTGCTGAACTATAACTCCATTGTCTCGCGAGTTTCGTTGTTAATGGTATCGGCGTGTAACCGATTAAGTGAAAGCTCCCTGTCGTTGTATTTAGACAACTTTATGGGACATCTTTACTTCACAGCCAGCATAGTCAAAGGCAATCAAAGGTTTTGGTTCGCGACTGCATTATCAGTCAGAGATCTTATCTGATTTCAGGTTTATTTGCATTTGCGGTACCAAAATGGCTGCTCGCCACGGAAACCGCAAGCAGGTAATTCGAAACCATTGAACTACATTTTCCATAGGTTAATCACCGACAATGCTCGACTCTTGGTAACACGCATACATTAACTGCGATACTTTCATTGCCTTGTCAAGGTACGCTTTACTAAACGATCCTATTCTTCCATCGTTATCTGCCATCAAAGCACGAAATTCTACTTATACGTTGATGTAAGGAAACTTTACATGAATCACAAATTACGCACTCTCAAATTTCTCAGACTGTAATCTTTGCATTATGTTAAATTTTGTTATTTAAATATGTATGTATTTAAAATATATTAAAATTTTATCACGATAAATGTGTCCCTTAAGACTTATAGTAAATAATTTAATTTTCTTAAAATATGAAATTTTGTGATAGAATCTAATTTTATATTATATTATACTATATTTATGGTGTACTGCAATTTAAAGTTTTGAACTTCAAAACTCATTCTTCAAGGAAACTTTGTTATTCTTTTATAGTATGTATGTTAAAATAAGTAAGTTGAATCATTAATAAATAAACCTATTTATAGTATTTTAATTATTTATAATTACTAATCACTAACAATAATTAAGATAATAGATTTTGTCAAGCTACACTCAAGTATTGAAGAAACCGCCATACTAATCCTCCTTCAAAGTGGAGGGGAAACACTACCATAGCGCCATTAACAGTGCGCTTACTAACGCGTATGTGGCACTAATATTAGCAGGACGTTTTTCAAATGGTTAAAATATTTGAAATCTGGTGACTTGTCATAATAACGAGTCAACTTACCAAAGTAATTTCATTTAGTAGACGTGAGTAAACTTGAAAATGATACACCTTTAAAGTTGCAATTGATAACCAATCATGTGAAGTAAGAGATATAGTGAATAACTCGTTGAAGATTGTTGCGTAAAAATATCAAAATAAAAACTTGTTGATTTGATATTTGTATCACTGGAAAGAGCAATTATATTCTCAACGATGTTATACTTTCCTATGAATTATAAATGAATTTTATCAATTATATTGTTTAACATTAATAACTTTTATATTCTTTTTGTTATATTAATTACTTACTTTGAATTTGTCTAAATTGGAAGCTTCAATTCAAAGTCGTATTGAGACATGAGAATGAAAGCAATATTTCGTTGAATTTATGCTAGTGCTAGTACCTTTTAGTTTATGGAATTTGTATGTTGGTAGACCTTCCACGTGTTGACGCCCAAGCCATGAATATACTAACAAGTGGGTAGTATTTATTAATTGAATCATTCATGTTCTCTAGTAGCTAATGAACGCAACCATAGTCATACGTGAATTTTTATTTTAACACAACCATAACCATGTTGGGGTCTTGCTGGTCACCATTTGTCTGGACCAATAATGTCAAGACGGGATGCAAAGCTATTGCTTTTTACACAGTTGTATGTATCTTCAGTTAAAAATCACTACTACAGTTAGTTTTATGTAATTTCAATCTACTTATTCCTTATTACAGGCTATCAGTATAATATCTATTACATTGGTTTGTTATCAATTGAATGGAGGGGATTCATCTCAAATATATAATCCCTTGTTTGAAGCTGATGTTAGAGGATGTAAGTAAAAGTAATTATGTATATAATAATATATGTCATTACATTTACAAATTATGTGTAAATGATGTATATGTTTTTCAGCAATGCAAATTGGTGGAGGATTCATCATCTTCTATTTGAGTCTCTTAATTATATCAAGTGGTTTGATGATACATGGATTAAAAGAAGGAATAAGAGGATGGTTACTTCCCTGGCTTATATTGTGGTTCATTGTATGTTTGTTCCAATTAGTTTTTGGCCTTTGGCTTGTAGGAGGATATTACATCTATGTAAGTCTTGTATATTCCACAAACTTTGTTTTCCACAGTTCATAAATAATATTTTACTGCTATGTTTGTAGCTTGAGGCAACATTTGCAGCACTGTGTATTTGGCTTTGGATGTCTTATAATGTAAGCACAAAACAATACTTATTGATGTATTCTTTTATTATATTTACATTATATTTATTTAATTGTCTTTTCAGATATATTGTTGGTTAGTCGTACTGTCAATGTACAAAATATTTGAAGAACTACAATCTCCAAATATAGAGCTTCTGTGGCCTTGAATAGGTGTATGATACTAGTAATAAGATATAAAGTACATTGATTGGCACCAAAGTATCATACAGCGTCTTTAAAAATGCTAGTATAATTTTTTATTTTTGTTATATACATTTTCTTCAAAAGAAAAACTGTTTATTCATAGAGATGATATTATTTAAAAACTAATTTAAATTGAACAAAAATCGTATTATTATGTGTTCATCTTAGTTATGCTTATTTATTTTGACATACCTAGTATTACAAATACAGGTATACCATACTTACGTGTCATTAATGTACAATTAGCTCGATGCTTTGAAAGTTTAAAAAGTTCAAAACTTTCACATTTTAACAAAAGACTGATAATGGTCTAAAGAAACACCCGTCCAAATTTCAAAGTACTCTTGTGAACAAAATTTTATACATGGTTGCTTTACACGACCAAAAGAAATGTAACAAACATTTGTAACGAATAGAACCTCATTACAAATTTTTATATGAGATATTCTATGACATTTATAAAAATTTTGTATGTTTGATATGAATAAAAGAAAGTAAGTTAATATGCCTTCAAAAATATTATATTAAGAACAAACATAAACAAGCTTAAAATCCAATGCGTAAAAATGAGGTTATTTGAATAGATACTCGGAAATAACTAATCTAATTAGTATTGAAATATTTTGAACTGTAAAAGATTATTCGATTAACAATTCAAAATTATGCAATGCAAAAACTAGCTACGAAATAACTCAAATAATTATGTAACTTACATCTTTAACGTTATCTTACACCATTAAGCAAGTTTCTTCGTAAACGCAAGTGCCATCTACCGAGCCATCTAAAACTAAACTGAAGTTAGACGCGCAGTTAAAACGCGCGAAAAATATATTTTTAATTTTATTTTATTTTGTCAGAAAATATTGTGAATATCCATTTTAAAGAGAAAGAAATAGAGTTATTTCTATTTTTTCTCAAATTGTCGTAAATAGACGGTAATACTTGATAAGTTTAAATAAGTTGGAATACGTTCATGATAGATGGCGTAAAGATGTACTCATTCCTGTTTCAAAATTACTACATAATATTTAAAATATCGTCAAACATTGAAATACTTACTATTCAAAATAATTACTTTTCAGTAAACAATTTCTAAATCACGAAAAATAAATTCATTTGTTATGTATGTATATTTGTGTATGTTATGTTTTGTAAATAACTGTGTATTACAATAATGATTTCTTCAACATATCTCTTTCTTAACTCGACTCGTCAATCTAGGCATTTCTTTTAATAAAGATATAAAAATGTGAAATAAATTCTAAATTCATCGACCTATCCTTAAAATTGAAAGCATGATATAGTTAGATCAAATATGATTAAGGCATTATCGATGGAAACAACGTTTTCCAAGTCTTTTTAAAGTTGTTATATTCTTAATGTGGTAATTAATGGACCGATTTGAAGAAATCCTGTCCCGAGGACCACCATGTTCGTCTCTCGAAGTTAATATTAATGAGCCTGGCGTTAGTGACATGTTTCATATCTTACGTGTAATTAACAACTCCGGTTGTCTTCGAAGGAGAGAGCGCGTGACAAATTTCCACAAAGTTTGCCGCCCATGCAAATTAAGATAATGATCAACGACAATGATGCAAATTATTTTGAGAAAGTTTAATTTATTGTTATAATCAGTGACGATGCCGAATCGAATAACCGATGGAATTAAATCGATTTCATTATCCGCAATTCGAATATTCCGTAAGCTTCGACAGTATTCAATTGTCGCATCTGTAACTCGTATTACGTCCGTCAAAATGAAATTTAACAGTTGTGTTTCATAAATTCGTCAATAAAATTATTATTCGAACTTTAGTTTAGAGATTCCATTAACTTCGAATGATTAACAGAACATAAATATATCCGCTTGGCACCACAAAACGGTATACAAACCAACAAAACACCGAGCAAACGAAATTTACAACCGGAGATATATTTTTCCGGCCCGACTTTCGACTGTCGACAATAGTTTCGCGAAAGATGGTAGGCATAATAATGTACAATCTTTATTGTCACGACTACTTTCACTTCTGAACCGACCACGCCCGTAGTAATCGATCGCGATGATCATAAGCACCTCTAAGCATTCGAATAACGTTTACTCGTATTTTGAAGCCACTCAGGTCTGTTCTATTAACGAAATTAATTCCAATATTGAACTGATTCTCTCGTAATAGTTCACAATTAGTGAATTTTATCGATAATTGGGAAAGAAAATTATTGCGTTAAAAATATGCAGGTTCGTGTAACTTCGATTGCGTTAATATTGAGTAATCATTAAGGGTTAAGACGATTGATGCAATGTTTCATTTTCCAGTTAATTGGCATCATTGAATTTGTTTTTGAAGATTGCGATTAGTAAAAAATTCCTTAAGACTGGCTTTTCCAAATCATTGTTCCATTACGGTGGTCAATAAATTCATATTTTGATTCTAATCGAATTCGTAGGTTTTTTTTTAGTTTTTTAAGTAGTAGAAATCACGAACGAAACTCTTCGAATTTATTTCAACGTAAGAACATTGTGCTATTAAAATTTCAATCTGTTTCTTGCGGCGTGGACAATCGCGAACATAATACTCGACTGTTTTATAATGTCGTCATAAATATCGAACTTGTCACGAAATAAAAAGCAAAGAATTAGAACGATACTCGAATCCGCCGGGATTGGCATTGAATACACGTCGACAAGGAGTTTCACGATTGTTTGCCGTGCAGGTAGCATTTCTTGCAACGCAGTCTTTCCTTTTCTGATAGCTCTACATGCGTATATACAACCGCATTAAATTGTAGGCGGCGTAGAAGTGGCTGATAAGACTGATATCGCGCGCATGAGGCGTCCATAAATGGCGTGTAAAAGTATGAATGGAACATTCTTCTTCCACCGATAAAGCGAAGAGAAAATACTTCTCTTCTTTATAGCTTTCTTCGAAATGCGTATTCGAGAAACGCGAACTATGAGCTGACGAATTATTCAACGTTTCGCAGAATGCTCTGTTTAAAGAATTAGTTTAGCTTTTCGTTAAGGACTCTCTATTACAAATGAGAGATATTTTATTCTAAGACAATTCAAATCAATAAAAAAACAGATATAATATAACAAATCATATTACGGCGAATATTTTGTAAAATTATTTCGTTTCTCTCTAGTTTTACTGTTTAAACTTTCTTTTGCTCATAACTGCGTATGCAATGACAAAGATTACGAATTTCTGTGCATTTTAAAATTTGCATTTTGCATATAAATAACATAATCAATTCATCACTTTGCAGCTTTGATTTTCCCATAAAATATTCTACTAACGATGATATAAAATACATTTAAAGTTCTATGAAATAGACTTAAAATATACTTAAAGTTAATACTCAACAAAATTCGCTATCGTTGTCTCGATCATAATGTAATATTCTACTTGAAAATTCCCATAAACCAACTCTCCCATAAATTATTTCTAGCACGAACGAGTCGCGCGCACACTCGCTGGATATCGTTAAAACGTAATCGATATGAAATAAAGAATCGTGATAGATACTGTAATAAAAGTGATGGTTGCGAGATTATTCGAGCATGAAGCTTCGAGCGAGTCGTCCAAGCGGCGTAAAGGGAACGACGCGAATTCTAACGATGACACTCGCTCGTTTCGTAAGTTCACTGGTCCGCAGATCCAACGTGTCAGATAAGACTTGGAACTTTCGCTGTCCGCTCGTTGCGTCCGCATCTAACGAGATGCGACAGAGTTAATTATTGTTTCAGTTATTGCGGGAACGCTTGACACTCGAGCTCGTTCGATCTCGCGCTTCTAAAAGAAAAAAAAAAAAAAAAAAAAAAAAATGCGAGGACGCGCTTATGGTAATGCGAGCTAACGTGCGCGCCGGCACAATAAAACAGATACAACGAGACGAGTGTAAACGAGAATGTGTTCAACGTGTTGTAATCGACGTGTCCAGATCTAGAAGAAATAGGAAAACTTCGAACGATCATGCTCTGTTGAATAAAACAAACGCAGTTCCAGAAACTTCTGCCGGGGCGATTTACATAGCGTGGCTGATCATGACTGAGCGTATTTACGTTTTACTGTCAACTGTGTTAATTTCTCGCCTCGGGAGAGATATCGTCGCGGTTATTATTATGTTACTAAATCAAATGCCTGTGGTCAAATGCTTGTCGCATTCGTTGAAGCTCCGCTTTGATTCTGACTTACAATTAGTTTACACTCGATGGAATGTCTACGATTTTTGTTTGTCACGATATCAAAAGCGAACGAATGAGATAAATAATATATTTGAACAGATAAAGAGAAAATAAAATGGCACGTTTTAAAAGAAGACCTCAAGCATATGAGATGTCAGAAATATGAGATTAGTTAAACTAATGTAAAGATTTATATGAAATTTCTGGAACCGATGCACGTATCAGCTACAGGTATTTTATCAAAACGATACCTTTCGTTTAATTAAAAATTTGTTGTTTTTACGTTATCACCTCGCCATATCTCTTGCAGTAGCTATACGACGTGGACTTCGATCGACGTGTTTCTTTTCTTTTTCTTTTTTTTTTTTTCGCGACAAGGTTGAGTTCTACGCGTTAACGCGGCGCTGATTGTGCGACACGAGTTTCACGCAACGCGTGTTATGCATGTGCGATGTAAAGCGAGCACGAGCATCGACAACTCGCATCCGTGATACGATTAGTCGTGATCTTTTATGGGAGCATAATGCTTGGTCGCGGGGATGCCTCACAGTCGTTACAGACTTCCGTCCGTCCCTTTTGTCACGCGCTGGTCCCTTTTTCCCTCGATTATTCGCGCGTATTTTGCTTGACGGAATCGTAAATCGCGAGACTAGCCTAACGAACGGTGGACAACGAGTCGTGAAACGGCCAACAAAGAGAGCCTCGTCGAAGCGAGGTGCCGATGATCAATCGGTTGCGGCGATTATAATTGCTTGAAATTTATCGAGCATTATACCCCACTTGCTTCTACTCGAACTTGATCTCTGATCTTTAGATCGTGGTAGGTGTGCTGTATCCTCTTATTGTAAATTATTATTGCTTGAACAGAATAATAAATTCTGTATTCTGAAGTAGTAAAAGACCTTTTTCCTTGATTGATATTGTACACCAAGAGATGGGAAATTTTCCGAATTTATTTGACACCATGTCCACATTTCGCGATGAGATAAAAAAATTAACTAATCTTGCTACAAATCTCCAAGAAGGAGACGTAAATTACAATAAAAATGATTCTCGATCACATGAAAATTCGTCTCTACTCGTTTGAACTCAATTTCTCCAACCTACGACGTTCAACTATACGTGACTCTTCCGTAACAAAAATAATCCCCCTATATCGTCGCGCGTGCTGTCTCGCGAGAAATCGAAGAAGTTCATTCGCAGATTCGCACACGGTGGGAAAACAGTTTCTGTTATTGTCGACTTTCTAAGCGAGAGAACGGGTTCGCGTTCGACCGATGCCACGACTCGCGCAGAAAGCGTATTTCCTTCGACGCGGCCATGATTTACGACGTGTCACAGCAGAGGTCGTCAGTCAAATTGTTTCACATTGATTTTGAGGTCAAGAGGCTCGTACCGTAGCTGCGTCTCTGCCCACACGCGACGTCGTCGTCCCCGCAAAAGCATTGTGGTTTCCAGCCGCTTATTTATGCACGGCTCGGCCGTTTCCGCCCCTTCCGCTTCTCTCGCGGGCCGTTGACTCGGTTCGCTTGGTCGCACGACAGTTTCGTCGCCGCGCTATAACGTTTCACCGATCTAGCATCGTGAAATTCAAGGTGATTATTAGACCGCGGATCCTCGTGTATTCGTGGGAAATTCTCAGCTGCGAGTGAATAATTTTTGTAATAAATTGTAAAAGCCAAAAGTCGAGCAATTGTACTGAAGTGAATCGAAAGATACAAAGGTGTATAAAATGCACAACAATAGCATTGCGCGTCTAATCTACAAGGTGGAGTAACGATTTCCATCATTTCACTCCAATCTTTTTCTACCAAACGGAAAATTTACCCAAGAAATATACGCGTCAATAGGAAGTCTTGAATCGTTTGATTTAAAAACGCGTTCGACTAATTTCTCCACGTTTGAATAATACTGTAATTTCCACTATAAAAAGATATTTCGCCTTGCAAAATTGCGCGCGTTTGTCTCTCTTTCCACAAAACGAGGCGAGGGCCACCTCTTCGTACGCGTTTCATGCGGTTTCCTATTTTTAGATCGGCGCTCGCAACCCTCTGGATTTTCCTCTTTGATGCTCGTCAAGCGTCGACCTGCACGAGACAGGGTTAAATCTGCCTTTTCAACGCGTAACACGCCTACTGCCTCGTTCCCTTTCGGCCAAACACAATGATATTTTTGTTAATTCGCAAGCCACGTGCTTTGAGAAAGAGTTTTCAAAGGAGCGGCAGAGTGCGGTCGCCGTACTCGCTTTGATCTCCGAGTACCGGAGACATAACGCGCCGTTCTGCGGCTGTTCCTTCACGCGAATTAGAGAAAAGTGGGACGACTTGGCTTTTTATACTGCTGGAATCTCGGCCCTCCAGACGGCGCACCGTCTCGCTTGACGCGCGGATTTTAAGAAGGTGTGCATAATACGACACTTGGCAGAATGACGCAGTGGACGAGTATGATAAACGAGCCGACACAGTTTGAATTTCTTCTTCGCGACGTCCCTTAAAAATAACAATGCCACTTTCTTTCCTCTCGAAATTTCAGTATTTCTTGAGTTATCATTGTATTTGACGTTACAACTGCTCGAAATAGAAAGAAACACGTTTCTCAAAATAATCTTATTAATTTATGTTTGACTGATTATAACCGAGCGTCACTGAATTCTAAAAAAGGAAAGATACGTTTCTACGCAAATGACTAATTGTCCGAGCCTTTCCCTGTGTCTTTCACTTTGAAATTCTAATACGGTATTTTGAAAAATTTGCAAGGACAAAGATATCAAAAGAGGTGATAGTTTAAAAAATCGATACAACGAAATCGATCTATATCTCATATGTTTCACAAACTTTTGAAACTCGGAAATTTTCTTTTTCTTTTTTCTTTTTTATTCGTCGTACATACGGTAACGGAGAATTGGCGAACAATGAAAGCTATCGCCGCAAATATTCGTGGCGATCTTGCGACGTTTCAGATATTTTTTGCAGATTGAATTTTAAATCGTGACTCGGCCAGCCCGAGGTCCACCGCTCGAAGTTCAATGTTTATCGTTCGATCTGCTTCGAGGGGGGAAAAAAACAACACTTCACGAAATGTCTGGCCGATTTCATCGTTACGGCGAGTAATAGCTTCGGGAAAAGGTCAGGTACTTTTTAAGAAAGCACTCGAGTCGCGATCCAGCGTGCAGTTTTCCATCCACCAAGCGAATCGACAATGGCCGCTCGAAAGGATAACGTTAAACAAATACGCCTGGAAGACAGGTCTTTTGAAATCGAAACTTATGCGCACTAGGTCTCCTTCGATCGTCGTACAATGATTCTTTCGTCTCTCCACTTTTATTTCTTCAAATTTCCGAGAATATTTCAGAATAACATGTGTACGATAATCGACGGTGCGTTTGCCTTTCGATGAAATTCGTCGAAATTTTAAATTCCTGGCGTGGATTCGAAAAGATTTCTCGCAGTTTGCATTCTCGTTTCAGAGACTAGAGAACAAAGTGACTTTTTCGTTAATAATATTGTGCCGTATTCTGCGAAACATACGAAAATAAGAGCGCTCGAAACTTGAAAGTTACGCGAGACGAACTTCGAAGAGTTGAAACTCGAAACCCGAAAGTTTCGCAGAATTGAGAATGCAATGCTTTAGGTTTCGACTTTAAAAAAAAAAAAAAAGAAGCGAAAAAAGTATCCGAGGTGAAACCATGAGTTGAAAATTTCGCCGTGATAATATGATATTACGCAGAAAACGTACCAATTAATGAGTAGACGCGGGACACGACGCAGAGGCTAATATGGACTGCAGGCGGTCGTTGCAGTTTGCGCAACACAGGATGCACTAATATGGTTCCAGGGGCTGCGATAGAAAGCGAGATACATACGTTATGAGGCCGTCTCGGCCTCTCTTTGCATACGCGCCTCGTGTGCGGCACGACCGGAGCAAAAATCTCCGCCGATTCCTCCGAGAAACCTCTTTTCCGTGGAAGCTTCGTCTCGACGTTGCACGCCTTGTACTACACACACAAACACACACACATACACATACACACATCCACACATGGCGAGGCCCCGTTTCTCCGTTCTTCTTTCCGGCCGATTTTACCGTAACTTTCTCGCGGAGCGTGCGCCAAAATAAAAATTTACATAATCGACGGCCGATTAATCGACAACGTTGCCAACAACATTAATCATGCCCCCCCCTCTCCCTCCCCCCTTCCTTGGAAATTCGTAAGGCGCCTCAACGAAAGACGGAACGCAGAATTGTTTTACCTTTTGCCCCTGCTGTCGTTTTGCTTTCGTTCTCCAGCCAGAGAAGAGGGTTCCATTCGTGGTTATAAATGATACACGATAAAATTTGGAGAAGAAGAAAAGGAGTCGAAGATTGTCTGTTAACGATGAAACTATCGACGATCAATGCACGAGAGTTGTGGCTGAGGAATCAAAACGAAAGGTATAATAAAGATGGAGGAAAAACAAGTTAGAGCATCTGTTCTTTAGCTTTAGTCGGAAGATTCGAAGAGATTTTAATATTTTACGTTGTAAGATACGTATAGACGATCAGAATTCACTTTCTTCGTTGGAAATATATCGTACGCGTGTAAATAAAACACGCGCAATAAAAAATGTACCGATGACTCAGGGAGCTGCAGAGGATCATTAAAAAGAATGAACAATAATTACTTCGTTAAAATGTATTGTCATTACCGGTCCCAGTTGAATTGTCGTTGCGCAACACGGCCGTGAAATGTGGTTACGCTGTTTAATTTCGTCCCTGCGGTTAATTGCATCGGGCTGAGTTTGCAAAATTGAATTGACCCGCGCTTTTTTTCCCCGCCCCGTATCAAATGGAACGTAGCAGGAAACAAATGGTAATTTCAAGTTACAAAGTTTAACGCATTTATGCAAATGAACGTAACCTCTGTTTGTCGCCCGAACGCGTTTACTCGCGCGAGAAAGTCACGCGCACGTGCGTGTTGTGAGTTACTCGCCAGCTAAAGGAAATTACATACGGACAATTTGAAATTAAAAGTACCGTATGTCTCCAATGGCGCGGAACAAAGTCACGAGTGGACTCTCATTGGCCTCGGATCTTAAAACGTACCGTTTCTCTTATGACAAATTAATATTGGGATGATTAATTGTCGGCAATTTGTACGCGTAATTTGCAACAGCCGATCGATCGATCGATCCTCTCTTGCAAATAAATCGATCCGTTTCAAGACCGATATTCATTTGCATCCGTTCTTCCAAATTCTTTCAAACTGACGCATTTTCCTTTTCAATCGTCGAATTCTGTTTTTTTCTTTTCTTTTTTTTGTAAAAATATCGAGGATTCGCGTGGTATCTTTCGCGTGAACATTAAAAACTGTGAAACTAGAAATCCACAACACAGTAGCCACAACTAATTATATTTAAATGTTTCCCCGCGTCATAAAAATATTCTTCTACAAATTTGTCAAATTTCCTGCACGCGATGCATTCGCAAAATGTTTTCTTCGAGAGCCACCTTGAAGCGAAGTGCGCGATGTTGAGAGATCTTACGAGGAGGAAGGACGTGAAAAAGGAAAATGGCAAAACGAGGAAAAACGCTGGTAGGGATGGCGAGAGGGAACAATTGGCGGCAATTGAGGCGACGAGTTGAACGCAATTATCGCGACTCCCTCCGCGTTACTTGATAGCCTAATTAGCGTTGTGTCTAGCGTTGTGCAAGCGTGTGAAACACACGCGCCGGTGAACACAGGCGATCGTATTAATCGTTAACCATCTTGTACCGTGAGAGGAACTGTGGACCCGTGCCGCCTTCCAGTTCCAAGCCGTGCAAGCCGTATAATAGTGACAGTCGTAAAGTTAAAGCCGCGTCCAATTAATTCCCTGTGCCGAGGAAGGGTCGCCCGGCAAACGACCGCGTTACCTCGCGCGCCTATGGAAATCCGTGGAAATTAATTTGAGGGTGTGTCCGTGGCTGTCGTCACGATTCTCCTGTCTCCTGGAGGAGTTTAACGCGCGACGTTAAAGGATTTCGAACGGAGGAGGGAAAAATCCGGGAATTACCATCACGCGGATTTTCGCGCTCGTTTCGAGACTCACCTGAGATAAGAGATCGCGTCGAATCGATCCTACCGCGTGTAATTTCTATTAATCCGACTGGCCGAGGCAGCTACACTCTTGACGGATAGTGATACTGATATATCTCGAACTGATTCTGTTGGATTTGAATCTATTGGAATTTCCAACGAGACGAGTTCTTTTTCTTTTTTTTTTTTTTATTTCTCTGGTCTGTGCTTGACGTTGATACAAGGAAATTTGTTGGGACAACGCGACGACTGACGATACTGGTAAAAACGTGCCGAATTTCGAGAACGAGGCTCGTCGAATTTATAAACTGCGTTAATACTTTCATTGTTCGAACGAAATTTTAGTCGGATCGGGTATACACATTTAAAATTTTAAAGATTGTAAATAATTTAGTCGGTAGATTGATAATTTGTCCCTCGATGTATAAGAATATCGTCTGTTAAAAAATACAGATGTATTACATCTTGCCATAGTGAGAACGGAAAAATTCCTCGCAACTCCGAAAAAAGAAATCATAGATAAATCGAGAAGGATTCTCTTCGTGCTTCTATGAATGGAATCATAGTCGAGACGTTCGGAATGCTCGAGGAGTCAAAAGACACGGGGAAAGACTGGATTGATCGCGATTCCCTGTTAATCTCCGCGGGCTAAAGTTCCTATTATTATTAAAATTATAGCGCGCCGGAGGTTGTCACGCCGCGTTAGGGCTACTATGTTCGCGTCATTATGCGAGGGGTACACGCGCTTCGGGAATTATTTCGCCCGTACGTGTGTGGTCCGCTGTTTTTTTGAAACTGTTTCACTCGACTCAGATAGATACTTTCTTCACGCACCTTTATACGCTTGATAATAAAAATTTTATACCTCAGTTTATACTTGTAGTTTTTCTCAATGAAAAGTATTCCTCGAACGTATTCCTCTCGATGGAGAAAAACGAAAGACGCAAACGGCTAGTCGCGGTTCATAAAGCCTCCGTTTATGTTAATAAAACAACGAATACGCGTTAGAATGCGCACGTTTGGATAATCAGGAACGTAACTGATATTTACGATCGAAAGCGAATGCTACAGCCTCGGACTAGTTTTTTGCGAGGAGAGGAAGAAAATGTTCAGTCAGATGATTGCGACGAACAATTACAGTTATGTGTGTTAGCACTCGTCCATTTCGACTGCTGGTTACTTATATTTGAAGACAGAAATACTTTTAAATACTTTTCACTATCGACTAAACAAGATTAAAATTCTTCCTCAAAAATTAAAAATTTAAAAATTAAAAAGGAAAAAAAATTAAAGACTCTTCTTAATAGAAAGAGATACATTAACAAGAAATATTTTCTACGTAAAACGATGAAATTTGAATTGTGAACACATTCACGATGTGATTTCGTATCACGAGAAGATAAGCCTCGATGCTCGTTCGAAGCTGTTACGCTCGATCGGAATGATTCAATCCGAACATCTGGAGTATCAAGTGCGGGGCAACAACGATCTCGTAAAACTTCTGCATCCCTGACACAGTTAGATCTCCCGGAGTCGAGCCGGATTGCACGTACACCGCGCCAAGCGGATAGGCCGCGTTGGTAGACCAGATTATAGAGTTCACGTGTCGTATTATCATAGACAGTGCAATGTCACGAGCTCCCTCGTCTCGTGTTTGCACGTTAAAGGCGGCTGTAACGGCTTGCTATAATACGCCGATCCATATATCGCGAATACCACCGGTTGCCACACGTATTCCGCGTGCACGTCGGCCGAACAAAACGTGGATTCAACAACACGAACCGTCCGCTGCAAATCCTGATCGTGCTCCCCCTCCTGATCCGCCATTGATCCTTCCCTAACAATCCGGTTTCCACCAGTCACCATTCAGCGTTGCTTTTTCCTATCAATATGCGAAATTTGTCCCTCGCTGCAACGATGAAACGCAACTGTGATTTATCAGAATTTGCACCGTACCGTGTACGGTGTTTTGATATTTTACTTTAAAGCTGATGTATTTTCCATAGAATATCTTATTGTCGTAGGTAAATTATTTATTTTTATTCTTAATTTCTATATTTTAAACTTTTATTCTTAAATTATTTTTAAATTATGTGTAAAAAAAAAGATGCAAAATTATAATAAATCTAAACATTTAGTTGTTTTTAATCGTTCCTTTGGAACTTCTAAATACTCATTCTGCCGCGAATTTAATCGACACTAAAATCATGATACTTTATACAGAATCTTTGCTAATAAAATTTCACACGCGATAAATCCATAAAACAAACGTTCGAATGTACAACAAATTACTGCACAACAAAAGAATCAACTTATAGCAAGTTGTGCGCAATATCTCTTTCTATTGACGCAGTAGATCCTCCCCGCCGCTACACAGACGCAAACACCGAAGCAATTCGGACGACTCTCGGCAGATCTCTGTTTTGTTACTCACACAGTGACATTTCACATCGATCGCCACATCCGTGCAAGCATGTTTCGTGTTTCGTGCGTGTCCCCAAACGCGCAACGCGCCCCGTTCATTTTTCAAACGGAACGTTTCGCTGGAAACTCGTCGGACTTTGACAAATGTCCGGCGCGAGGCGATCGCGACAGTTCCCTTATCCATCGAGACACGTCGTAAGACCACGTAAGATTCAACCCAATTTCATCTTCCCACGAGTGGTTCGTGTGTTTGCTACGCTCGAAAATGGCCGCGGGCGGTTTGCAAGTAGTATCAGAAGCAACGAGCACGTTGCACGTGATACTCGCGTTACCTCCAACCATCCTTGTTTTGTCTTTCACCGGCGAATAACAATCAGCCATCTTTCCGCCGGTGTACGTGAAATTCTACATGGCGTTCATTAGCTTCGTTTTCCCAGCAACGAACGGCGGTATTTATACGCAGAGGATAGAGAAAGAGAGAGAGAGAGAGAGAGAGAGAGAGAGAGTGAGAGAGAGAGACTTGGATGGCCAATTTCTCCCGGTACCGTTCTTCGCTTCGATTATGAAACCGTGCTTCTCCCAACCGTGACCCAACGTCGATGAACCGACTTCGATTCGATCTTGCTTCTTCCTTCTTGCTCGTTGATTTCGAAATCGATCGTGAAACTATTAATTTTTTTCTTTTTCCTTTTTAGTCGATCAACTATTACAACAGGTTTATTAGCGTCTCATTCTTAATTGAAATGCTAAGTTTTTTTTTTTTGGAAAGTTTGTAGCGTTCGATTATTGCTGAGTTTATTCGAGTCTTGAGTTTATATTAATATTCTAAAATATGTGTCAAATATTTGATATTACCAACACGTACCAGTGTGTAACTTTTAACGTTGTGCGACACGCATAGGTCTCGAAAGCAAGTTTCTCAAGCAAATTGACGGTCTTAACCAGTTTTAGAGTGGCAAAAATTGCTCCAATTGCAATTAAGTCGTCCAACAAACGCCGGTGAAAGTGCCTCAACAAACGCCTTATGCAACCTCTTATATTCCAGGCGCATTTTCTTACAATATGCTTTCCACGTTGCACACCGGCTTGCGAAACATTCGTTCAACACCGTTTGCGAATATGTTATTCGTGTTACATGGAATCTCTGCGATTATATCTGTTATATCAACAATCTCTCAAGCGTTCAATACTCGTCAAACGTTCAAAATTACTATTCGTGCTTCTCAGAAATTTTTTACGAATTTATTACCGGTATAATTACGACGATGGTATTGTATATTGATTAAATGTTTTTCATCGCAAGCGTTCAACCACTTTCCTGAGTCGCTTCTACACTTGCGTACGAGATTTATGGCACCGGCGTGAAAAGAGCATGGAGGAGGATCCGCACACAATTGGCCGGGCGAGAGTAAAAGTATAAATTGAAATCACGTCGGTCGCATAATGGAAATATAACGACGAAGCCGGAGAAAGTCGTCTTCCTGGGAGAATTTGCAATCCGGATGGCAGCCGCATGCGCTGCGATATCAGCAGCCGTGCGCCGAGCAAATCAATGCCTCCTGCGATCGAGCGAGTATTAAGCTAGTTTCCATCTCTGTGTTCCCTGGCGCACCTGAACACGGAAACATCCGCAATCCCTGCTTTTCCCACGAACGGATGGCTCGATCGCCGAGAGATCGGAAAGAAGTGGAAATCGAAGTGGCCTACATCGGCTAACGAAGGAAACGACAGCGGGAAAATTGATAACGCTGTAGAACCCAGGGAATCTCTGCAATCTCGCGTCCGGTTTCTAGGAAATCCTTCGTGCCCATGTTTGTGCTCGTGTCTTTTTGGTTCTCGAAAGTGTATTTTTCTAAAATCCACTCAGTGAAATATACGTCGTATACTCGAGTGTTTTATCGTTCGAAAACGTTGGAATAATTTTTGTAAAATTCTTCGATCAACTAAGAACTAGTGCAGGAATTTTGTAGTTGATCGCATTACTCGTTTGAATTTATATATATTTTTATAATATAATATATGTATATTTAATATATTGTAATATATAATTATTTTTATAATATATGCTTTGTTATAAACTGTCTAAAGATGGGAATTTCTTCTTAATATTGTAATTCCCTTTTCCACAATTCGAAATCTACCGGAACTCTCAAAACATACAGATATCTATAATCTTTCAATAAAAGAATCAAAATATCACAGGTCCTCAGCCAAAAATCCAGCGAACATAGTCTCACTTTACGTACCAAATTTCATTCAACAGTGAACGAAATACATATATATAAATTCGTAATAATAAAATAATAAAATCAATAATAAAATAACGCATTAAGTGAATTCCCGTTCGAAAAGTGAAACTCTCCGACATCGGAAAGTTTTTCGGGTCGTTCGCCGTTCTCGATCTCGTCCAACGTTCAAATGCATCGAGATTTGAAATTCTCACGCGAGGTGTCAAGCAGCGCGAGCGCGGCCGAGATCGATACGTGCCGAATGGGATCGAATATGTTAACTAGGGCTGATCTACATGCACGCCGAGCGAAACGTATGCGGAGAGGCGAGTAGAGAACGATTGCCAAGGGATCTTGATCTTGCTCGTTCGTTCGACGCCTCGGTCGACCGTGGCGTGCAACAATCCGCCGCGAGAAAGAAAGAAAGAAAGAAAAAAAAAAAGAAGAAACACGGCCTCGGATCCATCCACGTCTTTCTCTCTTTCGTCGATCACGGCCGAATCCGCTCCGCGAACTAACGCTCCCTCCCTCGGGGGCATCTATTTGCAAGTGAGAACGGACAACGTGTTCACGTGAACAAAGAGCCGTCGTTACTCTATTCGACAAGTCGGACATGCAGCCAGTCTCGTAGATCGTCCCGTCTCGAGGTAAATACCTAATCTAAGAGCGAGCGAGCGACCGGGAAGTCCGAGGAGGAACGGTCGCCGTTATTTTCTCGTCGATGGTACCGCGAGTGCGCAGAAGTGCGAAACGAAACCGCGAGAAGAGTGAGAACGGACTGGATTCGGGGGTTAAGTGAGATCGTTAGTGGACTGCGAGTTTTCGTGCGCTTACTTACATTGAGGATTTTAAAAGGGTGAACCCCTTGGTTAGATTTAACGGCTGACACAAATTGTAAGTGCAAGATGACGAGTCAAACTCGTCATTCGAATTGAGACAATAATTTTACATGTGCACTGTTGTTCGTTTGGGAGTAGTTAGTATTAGTTGCAACGGAAGAAACATTTTCGATATTTCGATGAACAAATTAAATCTCATATGTCGAAAAATTTTTTCAAATAAATCGGTACTTAACCCTTTGAGTATCACTAGCGACCGACAGTAGTATTTCCGTTCAGATCTTTGTCGGTAACCGACGAAGCAAATTGAAAGACTTTAAGATTGCAGGAAAGAATAGTAGCTGAATATTGCTTTTATCGATACTAATTATATAAACAATATAATAATGACCATATTAATGAGTTTTGTTAAAACAATTTAAAAGATGTGGCTTTTCTTTGCACCCATCACAGAATATTGTAAATTTCTTTCGTCACGTTTCTACTAATATTTCTTCCCAGCAGTGTTTTATTTCCTTCGTAACAATTTTTACATAATTTTCTGACTTGGGACGCTGAATGTAATCGTATTGCGATCTTATCCAAAGTGCTAAAGATTCGAAAATCATCAAGGTATAAAATTCGCATAGTACTTCTAGTTCTTACGTACGTGTACAAATTTCAATTTCCAGTAATTTCATAAATTTTGATTGATCTGTGAATGTTGAAGAGAGTTTGCCAAGCATTTGTTGTTGAAAATAGAACTTTGCGATCCATTGAATCAGAACAGGAATTACTCTCGTCATAAATATACAATTCATAATTTCCAAATTTAAAAGAAGAAATAATAAGAGAGAAACTTTAGAAGAAAACTTTGCAAATTACAAGTTGTTTAATTACCCTACCAAGCTGCGAAATTATAACTCGTCGGAATGCTAACGGTAATTGATAAATTATGAGAGAGGGCGATCTAAGGGCCTGTAGCTCGTTCCCCAACGAGCCAGTAAACGCACGGTGGAACACGGTAGTCCAATTACCTGTAAAGGAGTCAACGAAAACTCGTGCGCAGGAACCTCCCGGAACGATGCTCTTCCCGTGAACGCGATATTCTCATGACGTTTATACGCGAAACGGACAGTGTTCCTTTGAGAAGGATGCCCGGGCACCGGCACAGTTCCGAGGATTCACGCACACCAGGACGAAGGGGGCTCTTTCGAGAGCCAGGCTACTTCGGTGCTGACGTCTCAATGCAGCCACCGGGTGGACCACCCAGTCGCGATACTCCCTGCGACCGCCCAAACCAGAATCCACCGAGAAAAAGACGATGCACGAAAGTCGATGCAGCGAAGAAAGAAGTAGAGAGAGAGAGAGAGAGAGAGAGAGAGAAAGTAGAGGGAGCTTGGGAATATCGCGGCGCAACAGGACTCGCGGCGGAGAAGAGGAAACGAACGAAGGAAGCTGAAGAGAAGGGAAGGCGAAACGAAAGAAGCGAACGCTAAGCGAAGAGTGAGATACGATCGCCGGCAAAGAAATTTACTCATCCGGCCGTAATTGCTTTCGGGACGCGCACGTACGACAGGCAGGGGGGCCCCGGTGGGTACCACCTGCGCTCACGCGATCCACTTTCGAAAACAGCGTTACGCCGGCCGGATGATTGTCAACGAGCTGCGTAATTGAAAATCAGCTGCCGCTTAATGAATCCGATCGATTGTCTCTCGTTGCCGCGCGTCGAGATTTAGTTTCTCTAGGCAGGCCTCAGTTCCGCGGTGAAGAGTTGGAAGAAGACGTTGGCTGGCGCGAAGTTTACATTCTGTATTTAGGAAACTGGAAGATGGGAGAGAGATAATAGTTTTCTTGGTAGGAAATCCTACCAAGACGTTAAAACGAGAGATCGATCATTGAGAGTAAAATTTTGAGTACCATCTGAAATTACGGATTATCAGAATACTCCCCATCGCAAAGAGAGAACGAAGAAACATAATTGATGAGAAAGTGTCACAACACGCAAACGAGGTACGGTTTCTCGGATGAGAATTCGAAAAATCTCGATCGCCGTGTTCCGTCGATTTAACCGACGATCGAACAAGATCGGGCCGACAAGCAATTATCGATGCCCCGAGCAAAAAGGCTGGCACGCGAGACCTTTAATTACAACGCATATAAATATCGACGAGTACCACAGGCTGGATTTCGGGGATCTGCATTCCGGGGATAGCGGCGCGCGATCGTCAAGATCGTCTGACACCGGCGGATTATAAATCACTCGGCCGTTTCGAGGGCCGAATTAAACACGCTGGAATGCTATAACTCGATAGTCTATAGATTTAAAATGGATCCTCCGTCGGACCGAAAGGATCCGCGTGAATTAATCCGATGAAATATCCTGGCCATCGGTCAGACCGTCTCGGTGATTAACATAAGCTTTCGTCCATTGACAAATTCAAGACGACGAGCAGCGACGAGAGCTCGCTGCCGTGGATAATCCGTCTGTATAGAAACGCGAACTGGTTGCAGACACAGGATGAAATGTTGACGATTTCGTTGATACATGCATCGATGAATTCGAGAGTCTTCGTATTTTGATTCTTCGCTCAGATTCGCCAGTTGATTTAATCGAGATAATTGATAAAACACCTGGGAATACACCCGAGGAGTAATTTATATATCGTAATTAGAACAGATCAATTTTAATTAGAAACGATCGCTTCCCATTCGAAAACAAGAGAGCAAAAATGTATAATAAAAATGTACAGTTCTAATTGTAATTGTTCAACGATGTGTTACTTTACTTTACTTTACATTACGGCGCAGTTTGCGATTTTTATCGTTAGCAGACAATCACTGGAGAACCAATTCGCTTAATTACAAAGGTATGCCGTTTGCCATCGTTGAACTTCCACATTTGACCCGGCCACTTAAAACAGCAAACTACTTCTGCCACGCGAACTTTCGGAATATTCCAGTGGCCAATGGTTAACCACCTCGATGTCACAGCATTGAGTAACAAGCGTTACGTGATACTTGGAACGAAACTGAAAATTCATCGAATTCTTCTTCAAGGATACCGGAAATGTCTGACCATACAACCTTTTCCACTGCTTTTCTACTGGCTGGTATTGTAATACAGTGCCACGATCCATGATTCATCAGGAAACTAGAGGTACCAGAGGCCAGATAAGTGAGACAGAGTGATTCAATTGCAAACACGTACAGTCTTTTGTTGTCTGACCAAGCAACCTTTTCTACTCGTTCATTTTTATCACATTATAAATACAGTGTCTTCATCCATAGTTCACCTTACTAAGAAACATAACGAAAGTGAAGCGAATTAATAATCTACTCTGACAGTTTGCGGTTGTCTGGTCATGAAACCTTTTCTACTTCTCTATCTTTAACCTCTTGCGCTGGAACGACGTGCCACGCACGTCGAGAATTCTTTTGTCCCAAATTCGAAAATTTAAATGTAACCCAGACAAAAACAAACGATAAGTTTTACTACTTCTTAATCATTTCTGGCCAGTGATGTCATACCGACGGTTCGAAGGAAAAAGAAAGCGACGAACTATTGTCTACCGTTTGGTCACTCGTTATGGTCCGCGAACCAGTTGCCAGCGCAAGGGGTTAATATATCGTAGAATATATGAAGATATAATACATTTCCCTCGTTCATGCCTTCACAAACCACAAAACTAGAAAGTATACTCGTCGAATAATTGAATTATCGATTCTATTCCTGAATCGTTCTATTTGTCGTTGTCTGGCCATGCAACCTCTTCTACTTACGTACCTATTATATCATACCGTAACTGTCTTGACCTGCAGTTTGTCGCGAAATTAAAGGGTGTGCTTATCGAACAAGTAAGCCAACGATTCAATTTCAAGTGCATTCGGTTTATCGTTGTCAAACCACCGTGATTCATCGGCCGGTCACGCTGAATGACATTATTATGCAGCGTTTGTATCGGCCGAAAGAGGCCGGGTGGGGCACGATGGTTGGGCACGTACATACAAAGGCACGAAAGCTGTCGAGGCCATTGTGCGTAGACGTACTCACGCAACCCGATGCATTATCTCACGCAATGGGACACTGACACCCCGTTTGCGGTCTCTTCTGCGGCGTAAAGAGCCACACAAAGCGACAGGCGGACGCTCCGCGCCTACGGAAAACTGATAAGCCGCTGGTCCCTCCGTAGGGGAAACGAGTTTCGTCGCTACGGGATCGAAATCGGTCTCCCTGTCTTTCCCGCTGTTAACGCTAATGGGTAAACGCGTTCTTCGGCCGCTGGAATTTTTAGCGGCTCGCGCTTTCATTTCGTTCTCTACTTTGAAACGTGCCACTATGCGAGCGTCGAAGATTCTTTCTTTCTTTTTTTTTTTCTCGTGAGAAAGCACGCAAGTTTCACGAAGGACGCGGTGAGAAAATTTTCAGACGTTCAAATAATTTGTTTTTCGATTTTGACGCAGAATCGTGTTAGCAAACGTAATGTCGATCGTAACGGGAATGATTCTAAATTACTGGCGTTGATGTGAAATTGTAGAAATATTTTCAACTGTAATTACGTGCAATAACAAAAATTATGCAACAATGTATAAATTTATGTAGTAACGTGGATTAATTTTGTTTTACACTTTGAAACGTGTCAAAATAATGAATTATATAATAACAAAATTGTATTTAACAACGTAGGAATAAAAATTTACAGGTAATATATTCCTCTAAAATTAAAATTTAACCATCTGACACGTGTTTATACAGCGTCTTCGCAATTTATTCAGTCAATTGATTCTTCCCTCCTCCCGTTACAGCAACGCATAAGCCGAAGCAGATGTGTTTAGAGAATATTAAAGTCAAGTTACTACAGACATCTGACGTGGAAGAAAAAAGGCGATCCTGGGGAAAGGGAGTGAAGACCATTTTGAAACATACTCCTTTGTAGCCTCGTCTACGAACCGTAACCTGTCACTGAGAGACGCGCCATGTTAAAAGGCATTACAATGAGGTTCGGGCTTCTCTGTCGTGTACAATGAAGAGGCCTCTATGAGGTTCCGGAAGAGAACAGTGCCGACTATTGGAAGGTAGCTCGAAGGCGCTCGTAGAACTCGTCTGCATCACAATGACCTGAAATTGTACGTAGACTACTGCTGACCGCTCGTGGTAAAATATTCTCTGCAGTTAATTCATAGTTATTAAAATTAAAATCCAAATTACTTTGTTCAGAGTACGTAGAGAAATTTGAAAGTCATCGGCGATATTGCTGCACTTTATTGCATGGTAAATTCTTTCAGCAAAAAATGACTGTACGTTCCTCCATTCTATGTTTCATGTATTTTCAATAAATTTTGTTTCAAGAAATAATTTTTAGAAAAATGTATCTACGGTGCAAGTACGGTTTTTAGGATAAAAGAGTTAAGGTATATTCATATCTTGATTTAAATCAAAGTCGTAAATAACTTTTGGTTCGGTTAACACCGAAAATCAGCCAATCTTTCAATTTTAAATCAACGTTATACACTATGCCTTTAGGATCACTCTTCGAAGAGGGGAAACAGCATCTGTCTGAAGTTCGATCGAAAGGGAACATTCTCCGCGTTCTCCACGCGCGTCCAATGCAATTCCAATGAAACCCAAGCGACTCATTGTCATCCAGCCGTCCCGATAATACATATTTCATAACGAGACGCGTTCTCAGGACCGTCTGCTTGCCGCCAGGCCAAGCTGCGGTAACGCCGGCAGAAAAACGGCCGGCGACCGGCTGAATGGCAGCGTAAAGCAAATAACAAATATCGCTACCTGCGTCGAGGTGATCGTAACATTTATATCTTATCACCGGCGTGGCTTAATGCATCCTAGCGCAACGTCTACAGCGGCCCGCTGTAATTAAATGACTCGGTATGAAGTCCAGGGAACGAGCCATGAAGAATGAGGTCTCTCGCGCGAGCGTGTTACGATCGTGCCTTTTCTCCTTTTTGTCCCTCCAAACGATACCGACGCCACGGTATGCTCGCCGCGTTCATGCTTAAAAAAGTTTCACGGTTCGTTCGTTTGAACGGTGGCTCGAAAGGCTCGGCCATGCCGAGCATAAAAGCCTCGCCAAGTTACATAAGCTCGCGCGAGGGGGCACACGCTCGCGTTACACCGAAACTCCCTCTTCCTGCTGTTACTACTGACTCACACCTTGTTACGACTAGTTAATTATCGGCTATTTCTCGCGACCGGCCGGAATCGAACGAACTGTCCAACGAGTACGGCCCGTCGATTCGATGCTACGGGGCCTCGCCTGATGGCAAGAAGCCAAGAGAGAATGGACCTCAACCGCCTTCGATTATCGTTCGACAGGTTCTCCCTTTTCTTTTCATTCTTCTTTTTTTTTTTTTTTTTTTTTTTAACTCCGTTTTGCTCGCTCGAATTGCCCGTTTACCCGTTTAGGAAACCCTGTTTCCGTGCAGTTGCATACATACGTGTCCGACACGATGTCCCTCTCGTTCGAGTAGGAGGAATGAAACGATACGATGAAATTGCGAACGTAGAGCGATAGGTGCACTCGATTTTACGTGGGATGATTTTTCTTTGAAAGCGTACACTTTTCAACGGAACATCCGCGATGTTGATAAATATGTATTTATTGAAAATGCAAAAAGAAAATTAATCGTTTCCTATATTTGCCGCAACGTGTGAAATTGATACAAGAGATGGATGAAAGTTAAATGTTTGAAAAAGAGGCGAGTTTCTTCAGCTTCGAAATCGCGACGTTACAGAAAAACAAGCACTGAAGTCAAAAATAATAAATACCAGATACAGTCTGACCGATGCAACCTTTACTGAGCTCCTCAATTAAAAATTTGAAAAAAATCCAACGACGTTGCAAAACATTATTATCCCAAATATATTCTAGAAATTCAATCGGTCAATGAAAAGTGGAATCGATCGGTTCAACTTCGAACAGATTGAACAATCAAATCGTGATTTATCAACTTGCAGACACACTCTCTACGAATAGAAAAACAACACGCCGCGTGATAAATAGTGCTCTATATCACGTACCATATATTATTCTCAACAACAGTGCGAGAGAGTGGACGAAAATTAATAAAAGTGCTCCGAAAGGGATTAACCTTAGAGAGAAACAAATGGACGTGCCAGAAAAGGTGGGAATGAAAGAAAGGTAGCGCAACAGGGAGGACAGTGTTCAGAGCTAAAAGAACCAAAAAAAGAAAAAACCAGAAAAAAAAATGAGAATGGCAAACAGCTGAAAAGAGAAATGCAGAATACACCGAGGGAATGAGGGGGGCAGGGATGCAACGAGAATGTTGGACGCATCAAACGCACCGCGCTGCACGGTAGGAAACGCATTTCGGACTTGAATGGTAATGCAGTGGGAACAAGTTTTCGTTTTATGCCGACATAATCGCGTTTCCTTCCGCTGTCATGAACGATTTCAACCGGGTCGCACAAGACGCGAACCTCCGTCCAACAGGGCCCCAGAAGCGATCCGAGCGCTTGTAGCCGCTTCTCGAGAAAAAGGTGAAACGTTCGCCGGGAACTGTGTTAAGATGTACTAATTATCATATTCGTTATAAATATGATAATTCAGCGTGGCCGGTCTGAGTCGACGGCGTGGCAAAGACAAAAAGAAGATTAATCGGTGGGCGTAGAAGGAACTTTATAAATCAAGCCACGCGAGTTTTTACGGAATAAGAACGAGCGCCAGTGTTTTTTGATACGAGGCTCGGACTGGTTCTGTTTTCGGGTGATCTTCTTTCTCATCGTGTTTTAATGGAGTCTGTCGCGAAGGATCCATTGTGGAGATGTTTCAGCTCGAAATGTTGACTGAAAATTTTTCCAGTTTTTTTTTGGTCTAATTATTCGAGCGGCTTGAATGAATTTAAAAAAATATAATATGATAAAGATAATAGATATAACATTGTAGTGATGATAAAATAAAATAAGGAGATAATAAATGTAAGATATTGTTAGATTTATCTTATAGATTTATTATAATTGCGACATCTTGTATCGGTTAAGTGTACAATTAGTATGTATGTGATATGTGTGTATGTGTATGTATTATTTATATATTGTCAACGTTCATCTTTGTAATAAGAGTCCGCTGAGTAAAATTGTTATTCCTAAGTAAATTCCAAAGTGATTATTACCTCATTAATTATTATAAATCCACACTGCTCTACGCGCTCCAACAGATATGTAAGAAAATTATATAAATATCAAAGGACGTGGTCGCTAATAATTTAATCATTACTTTGATATTTCTCATACTACTCCTTTGATACTTTATTAATTCTGTCGTACTAAGAATATTTTAATAGTTTTATATTATTTTATAATATATTTATATCATTATTATAATATTTTAATACACTTCTTACAAAGAGAAAACTCTATATAGAATGCTCGAAAAAAAATCAGAGGACCAATCGAAAAGAGATGACATTGTCTTAAAAAACAGTCAGGAAAACATTTTACTATATCTAATGGTTAAATATTTCCTGAACACTATCTTTCTTCACCACCACATTACATACAATCGTCACTAGCAATCACATACTATTCCTTTGATACTAGAAATTTTATTAATTCTTCGTCGTACTAAGAATATTTTAATATTTTTATATTATTATATAATATATTTATATCATTATTATAATATTTTAATACACTTCTTACAAAGAGAAAACTCCATATAGAATGCTCAAAAAAAAAAAAAAAGAAATCAGAGGAGCAATCGAAAAGAGATGACATTGTCTTAAAAAACAGTCAGGAAAACATTCTACTATATCTAATGGTTAAGTATTTCCTGAACACTATCTTTCTTCACCACAACATTACATACAATCGTCACTACGCGACATTGTACCAAACTCAGTTTGCGCGTAAACCATTCGCGTCAACGACGCACATTCCTCATGTGCTGTTCTGAATCATCTTTAAAATTCTCACAGTGGCCATGTAGTGGAAAAAAGAGAGAGAGAGAGAGAGAGAGAGAGAGAGAGAGAGAGACGGACAATCGGGTCTGAGAGAAGATGGGTTTGGTCTAAGGGCTTGGTGGCACGAGTCAAGTGGATGCTCGTTGCCGCAATTATCGCGGAAACGAAACGACTCCGAGGAACAATGCGCGCGCGCCACGTGAACGACGGGAAGAAAGGGGAGTTACGATGAGAACGACGGCCGAGAGAAGGAATGCGTCCCCGTTTTATGGAAATTAGAGGAAGGAATGCGCCACGTTTGAAGGGAATTGCCGTCACGGGAACTCGCACTTCCATGGAACTCGATTGAATCCTCGATTGAAACCGAGCGATTTTACTTCGCCGGAGCTGCGTAAAGTTCTTTGTTCTCACGCTTTTTCATTGTCGTCTGCTGTTTCTCGATTTTCACCGGCAGTTCGTTGCGAGGAAAGCATTCGATCTTAGGTAGAGAAAATCTTGGAACTATGGAGTAGAAATTTTGGAAGCAGAGTCGAATTTTGTTCAGTATATTTTATGATACAAGTTTATACTCGAATAAGAATGAATAAAATGTGAGGCAAAGAGGTGACGATTGAAATTCGATGTTTTCTCATGGTTAGAGTAGAGTAGAGTATTTCTGGTGCACAGAGCAAGTGATTATTATTATTATTATTATTAAGATTAATAATAATATTATTATTAAAGTAAATATTATTATTATTATTATTATTATTATTATTATTATTATTATTATTATTATTTAGTAGAGCAAGTTATTCTGTCTTTTTCTAATGTCCTTCTTATAAATTCGCTATTTGTAAATTGTTAGTTTTTGTTGTTAAAATAATTTAGTGGCACATTGTGGCTTGAGAAAAAATTGGCACGTAAGGTACAAAAGTTTAGCCACCTCTGATCTAGAGGAATGTTAAATTAAATTGCTCTTGAAATTTATTATCATTTTCTCAGTATTGTATATTAATATAATTTCAAACGATTTATATTTATATATTTTTCCTCCTTTCTGATGTACCATCAAAATTTATTCAGAAAACAAGTGAAACACTATTGTATGTATAGCGATGCTTACGACAACGATCTAAAATAACGAAAGACAGATGAAATACCTTTCTGAGCTGATTAGCGAAGAAAAGACGCCACGTACCGTTTCTTTTTTCTTCTTCTTCTTCTTCTTCTTTCATCGATAACATTCATCTCGAAGGAACGACACGGCCAGCGCGAATGTGAACGTGAAAAATTTCGGAAGACGTGAGAGAAGCCTGATGAATAATAATTATACAGCGAGCGGTGAAGATTTGAAACGACGAAAGGCGGGGATACTCGAGCTAATTGATTCGAGAGAGAGAGAGAGAGAGAGAGAGAGAGAAACGACGCCGCCAATTATCTTCGAGTTTAAAACACATCACCGAGCGCGAGATGCCAGCAATTAAAAAGAGTTTACGACGTGGCGCGAGAGTTAAAACGGTTCACGATGAAGAGGAAAAAACAGGCTGCCGAGGATATTGCCTCGCGATATTGTCGTCTGCGCGAAGTGAAGACGTTATAGAGCCGCTGAAAAACAGCGGACGATGAGGTAACCGTTGATGGGTTCTGGAACCTAAAATCTGACGTGCCGTCTTGCCTGATGTCTGTCAACGACGACGACGACGACGTAACTTTACAGACGCGTTCAAAGGTCTCTGTTCAAAGGCCTTCGATCGTTTTTCATCGTTTCTACTCTTTTTTCTTTGATCCGTTCGACGCATATTTAATTTCCAAGCGACGATACGTTTAAACGTAATGGTATTAATTCTGATGTGTTACGTTATGAGAAGATTATTCGCGAGGTATCGTTTCGTCATTGCGTGGAAATTTTGCCTACTGGATCAGTCTGGTATGCGAGTTCGAGGAATTCTTAATCATCGACAATAGTTATTGAGAAGATTGTTGTATCATCGAGTTGCCATCAGTATCTAGTTCTACATGCGTTCCGCATTTGAATATTTCGAAAATTTCACGTTGAATATTCAAACATTGTCACTGTGATTAATCTCAATTTTCATTTTTACTAGTACAGTCAAAGAATCGGAACGTCGAGTGAACTGTTGCAAAGAGCTCTTCTTTCATCCTTCGAGTCCGCAGAGAACGAGGTTATAACTTTCTTAATTTCCAACAGTTTGACAATTGAAACTGACTAGATGGAAAGTACCTAACATTCAAAATCCCGTGTGACGTGCGCAACTGTAATCTTCGATCCAGTATTCGTTTTTCCAGTGATCGCCTAACTGTAAATGCAAAGCGGTCTCAATATTTCTGAGAAAACTCAACGTCTCAATGTTTTCAAAGTCTCAACATTCCAATGTCACTTCAAAGTCTCGATATTTCCAAAGACTCGATATTTTCCCAGAAAACGATTCGAGAATATTTTGTCTAACAGTTGTCCACGAGATACTTCGTAACAAGGCCGAGATCCCACAGAGGACGCCGACGCGGCGCGGCACTAAAAAACACAGGGGGTCCGTAGCCACCCCTGGCTCCGTTGTGACCGAAGATTATTCTTCGTATGTAAGTCGCGTCTGGTCCCTTCATTAGAATAATTGCGTACCGCTGGATGATTAAGCGGCCCCTGCGCATGCTTAGACGATGCGTGTACATCGTCTTTCCTTCGAGTCGGCATCGACGTCTTTTTGTTGCAAAGTACAGCGTACGAGTCAGCGTGTCGCTTTATTATTTCGAACCGTATCAACCCCCGGAATGGAATCGGAATCAGATTAAATTGTCGTTCTGCGAATTTCGTCAGTCTTCGAGGAGTATGCAAATTCATTTCGACGATACGAAGATTCACGTATTTTTGTCAAAACGTTAAATTACCTAATAATGTATTACTAAAGTAAAAAAGTAGGTCACTATTTCTTTCCATTTCTACTAATTGATTATCTTCAAAATTTTTCTCTTTCCCTTTCCTAGTAAACGAAAGAGTGTTTCATTTTCTTGCTTGAATGAACAGGTATCCGACATTTGCAACAGATTCCTTCTACGATAACGATTGTAAAAGTCCAGCATACTCCAAATACGGGAAAGATATTCGTGATTAACGATATTTGCGGTGGATACGAGCTCATTTGCATGCAAACAGTTGATCTGAACTACTGATATCATTTCTATTATTACCATTGTCTAGCGATGACATCAGCTCATTCACGATGCTACTGCAACGATGTTGATCTCGTACGATGCAATTTTAACCGGAAGCCAAGCTCTCTAGGAAAGCTATATACACGCGCGTGTATCCACCCGCATGTAAACATTTCTCTAGAGCTACGCTCAATTAACTAAATGTGCAAATGAAGCGAGTTTTCTTTCCCACGAATGTTCCGTCGTGTCGATTTCAACGTTTGTTAACTCGAGGAACTTGTCGCTTAATGAAATTGTTTATTTCGAGTTGAATTCACAGTAACGTGGTAAAACGTAACAAATTTTACTGTATTCATAAAGTTTTTTTCAATCACACTAATAAGGGAAAATTGCCCGAATTGTGTCACTTGACATACGTTGGCGACTAAAAAGAAAAAATTCTTAAACATATATTAATTTATTTTAATGTAAACATAGACATTCTAAAATAATTGTGAAAAAATTGCCGATCTCGCAGAAAATATTAGCAAAGCACTTTTTGGCAGTCGCCGAACGTGAGTTCAGTATAATTCATTCGTGTGCATTCATTATACATCTCGGCTATGGTACAAACACCATATTTGAAAGTCGAAAGTATTAAAAACGATGCTTTAAATAAAAAGGACTCTACAAGATGCAACAATTGTATTATAAAACACACGTGCAATATAAAAGGTTAATTACCGAGGTTATTAAATCAATCCATAATATTCGTGTCGCTAAAAGATACATCGTTGCGCCAGTTGCAGTGCACAACCGAAGCGCAAGTGGAGATGAAAGCAAGCGACAAACAGAGGAACGAGGAAACAATTTTCACATGTGTGCATTTCCTCGCGATCAGGAGGGAAGCTCAAAGAGAAACTGTGAGAATGGTAAATGGAAAGTCGGAGTGGCGGGGAGAAAAAGAAGGATCGAAAGATATTCGATGTTGTCGAACACTTCGCGCGGGAGAGAAAAATCGCCACACACGACGCCGAACGCGAACACGCGTGATCGAAACAGGGAACGAAAGGGGAAAGAGGAGACTATCGAGACCTCGGGGTGGTTGCTCGTACAGGGAGGGAGGGGAGGAAGCGCGGCCACATTAACAAACAAAGGCTGCGCACGCCAAGAGGGAGGGAATGACACTTGGACGAGAGAGCAGCGCGCGAAAGAGAGGCAACTGGCAGAGAGCTTCCAAGGGGAAAAGAGGGAGGGAAAGAGGAGGGAGGACACACGAACAAACGGAAGCAACAAACAACGAGCGCGAATGGTCGCTTTTAACGAGCCCGGAGGAACTTTTCTGGATTTCTTGCTCGCTCGCTTGCCGATGCACGCGCAGCTGCGCGGCGCGATCGCCTGGAATTCAGTCGGGAAGGTGCGTGGACGTGTCACGCCGGACAGGATAATAAGTATTTGTTGGAATTTATGACACGGTGTACCGAGCTCGGCCCCGCTACGACTTATCTTTATGGTTTCACATTGTATCGCGGCTGAAGCGTCGTTGCGACGATTTAAGGAGAGAATTAATGGGAGCTGCCTGGTACTTTCTTCCTCTCTTTCCTTTTCCCTCTTCTGCTCCGCGGTGTGTGTTGCAAAGTGGAAACGCGGCCTCCGTTCACTCGGCTTCGAATCTGGGAAATCAGAGAGGCTCGAGAAGCTCTTTTTTGCCAGAAGGGGATACGCACGGACGGACGAATTCGTCTCTGAATACGAAATGCGAAGTGCAACGAATATTTGGAGATTTCATAGAAATTCGTAATTCGAGTGCAAGCAGGAAACTCGTGGAAGACTCGTGGAAGGACAGAGAGGACAATTATGATCTCGGGAGCGTGGTTCGCCGAGTGACGCTCCGAAATGACACTGGTTCCTGTTACTTCCAACGACAATGTCTACACGAAAGTGCATAGGTCAGAGACGGCGTACCGTTGGACCACCTGGTCGCAACAGACCGCGAAAGTGTATCGCTGCCAACGAGAGAGACGGAGCCTGCTCGAGTGACGAGTTTAACGTTTCGCACACGAGCTATAGAAATCACGATCCTTTACGGTGCAATATACATCCGTGTTAAAGCGTAGTCTGACAACTAGGTGGTCTCGGTGTCTCCTCGATCTCGAACCACAACCGAACACTGGTCGCAAAAGCTTCACGATCACGCTCTATCCTTCTGCTGTTACGAAATCACGAATGTTTCACGAATGTACCTTACGATTTCACGGAAAATCTTCCGTTCGAAGATTGCACTTTCTTCTCTCTCTTTTTTATTATCAACGAGTGATCGATGGAACTATCGATGACACGCGTACACGTCGCGAGCGATAAGTGGAGATCGATGGAAACAACGAGGTGGTAATTTTATCGCGCGTATTTGCGCGAGGAGGCTAAAAATAAGGCTAGGAAACGGAAAAGGAAAGTCGATTGCATGGTAATGAGGGAGTCAATGAACAGACTCGCTGCCAGTCATATTAGAAAACGAGCTTATTTGACTTTCTAACGCGGTGCATAAATTTCATAAGGTCTTGCTCATTGTTTGTAACGGGAGTCGAAAGTTCATTGCATTCGAGATAACTGGGAGGGCAATGTGGATCTCGGCGAACGCGTCGGGCTAGTTCGCCGAGCGAATCATTCGTTTATTTGCTAATTGCATTTGCACAAGGAACGGATCAATTTTACGATTTCTTTATGCGCCCACGAACGATACATTTTATGTATACTATGTAAAAAATCACAGGAATATTCTTTTATTTATTTAGACAACTACTAACGAAGTTTTGTCATTTTTATCCTGTGACTTGTAATAAATTTCTTCGTTAGAAGCTAATATTCAAAAGTTGAATAAAATTAACTCGAGTATGTAGAACAAGAAGTCTTTGCTCCTTCGTCGCAAATTATTTATTTACAGTAGTTATAGTAAATTTGACTTGAAATTGACGCTGGAGCAAATGAGTAGTATTTCTCCCGTCGAATTCAGAACTTTGCAGAAAGCGAAACATCAAAATTTAATTTCCAAATAACAGCCAAATAAAAGAGAAAAGAAAAGAAAAAGGGAAAGAAATCAAGTTACAGGTGTTCGCCTTTTTGCAACTGCAAGGCAATTGATAATCATCGAATGAAGTGAAAGAGTACGAAGAGACGTTAACTACGGGAAACTAGAAACGTTTGGTCGGCGACGGTAGTTAATCTTAATAAGAGACTCTCCAAAAGCAGAGAGACCATAAATTTTCCGGAAAAGATAGATGAGTATCTGACGAAGTCGTAGGCGGCCCGCTTATCGCGACTGCTTCATGAAGATGCAATGACGCATTAATGCAACGACACGCTTTGCATCAACGATCATTTCCTCGCAATACTCCCGAAGAAGGCGTTGGGCGTTCCCGATCACGGTGGCTGTCGAGCAGACACCGAGCAACGCTTCCATCTTCGAATCACGCGGCGTTTCTGCTCTTCGCCGTGCAAATGCCAATTATTTAAATAATTCCTCTCTCTTGCGCGCGAAATTCGTTTCAGGTTCGTCCAAGGTTCGATCGCACGTACAATGCAAAAGCACGACGACGATGAAAAATAAATCGACAGTTTAAACTGTTGAAACTCTGCAAAAGAACTACTTGGTCTCGTTTTAAAGTGTAAGGTCTCTAATCTGACAGTTCTGAGTTTGTTTCCTCTTTCAAAGATATTTTTGTATCGTGTTCTCAAATGTCTCTGATTGTATTAAAAAATTTTCCTCCGTGACAAGATTCATCACGATCTTGAAGATTGAAATCATCCATTTACGAGAGTTACGATTTCCTTTTCTGAACTTTGAACATTCGAGTTAAAATTTTAGAGATCTTGACATTTCGTTGTCTAATCCTAAAGTTCAAAATTCAATAAAACGGTAAAAAAAAAATTTCAATCTTCAAAACCATGATAAATCTAGTTACGAAAAGAATTCTTCAACGTTTTCAGGGACATTTAAATTTTCAATCTTCGAATATCTTTACTTTCCTACCCACTGCTTGATGTGAAAGTCTTGAAATTAGATAAAATGAATTGTTACATGATTTTGTTTTTTGCAAAGTTATAACAACTGAAAATACCGACAATTTTTCACCACTGTTGATTCAGTTATATTCCTCACCGAAAGAAAAAAAGAAAGGAATGGGAAATGTCTGACCACACAAGCTTTTCTACTTGAGTATATGAACCGTTCATAAACCACATTGACTAACTCTATAAATTAATAAATCACGAACTGGAATTCGATATTTTCTTTCAAACGCTCCGAGAAGCACTTCCTGTTCATATTTTTTTTTTTCTCACGTCTTTGGTGAAAGGTGTCCAATCGATTCAGTGAATTAGCTTTCAATGTGTGTCAGCGTTTACTTAAATCGAATTAGCCGTTAAATCGAGTTTATTGAATACGCGGATGATTTACGTGCGTTATAAAGTATAGGTTGTTGCCCTGGACATAAATTACACTTGGCGGGTTACTCGACGTTTCTCAAACTCAAAGTTCATGGACAGCGATGACAGATTGGCAGGGCTCCTCGACAAAGAGCATTGTTTATTCAGTCTTTCGCATAGCGGACGCGCCGCAAATATATTACTTTCTTTGCGCGTTATGTGAGTCATGCCCACGAAATAATGACTAACATGTTAATACTCATCATTCGCTGTATTTATAACCGTGGCTAAATAAACGCTTCGATCGCGATTCGAGTTTCAGAACTTAGAACAGGGATCGAATTTGACGAATGCAGTTGGCGAATTTTCGAATTAGATGAGACAAGTCAAAATTTAGTCGAAGATTACGTGTTCCACAAAATTTTATAAAATATACAGTATAACATAGAGATATTATGCTATTTTAACGTGAAGAGTAAGTAAAAGAATCGAAACAGTCTTTGCTTGCAGGGAATCGTTCCGCAGAATGGATGAAAAATTCCCGAGAAACAGCTGAGACACGAAGGGACAGAAGATGGGCGAAAAAAATTGTGCCGAGGCAAATATTTTCTTCCTGCCACCGATCGTTTCCCGTAATTTTATCGCAACGCTTACAAACGTATCGTGACCATCGCGTCGCAGGTGTGGCTCGCGACAGGATGTGTCAACGCTTGTGGAAGCCGGTCACGTAGGTGCGTGCATCTCGTGATTGTGGACGGTGCATTAACCCCGGTGAAGATATAATGAACGAGCCAGCTTGTCGACACCTTTCCTGTTTCTGAAAACGCCTGTTACCATTATTATCGCCCCTCCTTAGTAACCATTTCCTTTCTTTTTTCCTTTTCTCTTCTTTCTTATGTAAACCTTTCGTCACTGAAAGTTTTCAGCAGAGTTGAGATCCTTAAAGATCCCAGAGATTTACGAGCTGAGAGACTTTCCTTTCGTCGGAAGAACCGAAGAACCTAGAGAGCGCATTTCATACGCGTCCTTTCAGCTAACAGGCCAGTTGACTCGGATTTATGAGCAGTAAAGAAGACTATGAAAAATTGGGCTAGTGTAAAGCGAGCGAGAATTCGTTTTTGGTTTTCTGTTTGTTGAACTTGTTTAGGACTCGGAATACACTTGGTTTCCATTGTGATTCGAAAACTTAAAAGAAGATAAGGGAATTTTCGTCTCTTGTAGATCACGACATCACAATTCAGATATGATGATGATAATAATCTTATTAATTACAGAAAACATTACACTCTATGAAGAATTGTCAATAATTTCGAAAAATAAATTTTTAGAAATCGTGGAAACAGGGGAAACTTCAATCTTCAAAATCATAGCGGATTTGGTTATGAAAAAGATCTTTTCAGCGTCCATGAAGATGTCTGAAGTCTGAAAGCAAAATTTCCTCCAACATTCACTACGATCTTACCTTTTGTATCCTCTGTATGTAACATTGAAAATTAATGTAACTACTACGTGAAACTTAAGTAAATTTTAAATTTCCACTTGCACCTTCTTTCCAACTACTAAACTATTAATTTATTCTGAATTCCCGCACATTTGAAACAATCAACTGATGAAAAGTTTCGCAAAACGACCTTTTGCGAGATTTAAAAAGCGAACTGATTCCCCTTAAATTCTACCTAGTGACAAAGTTATTCCCCGCGTGCAGAAGCAAAGATCTCTAGTAAGTTACTCAACTATTCCGTTCAACTCTCGCGCGGTTAATAACGAGAGGTTTATTCCAGAAGACGATCGTCAACGTTCTTGCGTTTTGCTAAACCTGCGCTCGCAAACGCGAGGACACGTCGCGCCGGCATGCCGGCCACGAGCTTGTCGCGTGTTTCTTTTTTTACAGGCTTTATAAACGAGGAAAATGCACGAGATCGTCCCGAACGTGTATCCGCGATAGCAGCCTGTTTATTACCTGTTAACTGGGTGGCACTTCTTCATTCTTTCGATCATTCAACCGGCTCATTCAACAGCGCCATTGTCGTGCCTGCTACATCATTCAGCTCTCGTTTCGCCAGGTTTTCCACACCGCGAGCCCGAGAGAGCGCCGACTGGTTTTTGTCACGCGCGGATCTCGTTAAATTCCATCGTCAGTCCGTTTTATCGATCCCTCCCTCCCCCTCCGCGAACTCGATCTCGCTTTACACGTGTATTATATAATCTCGCCTTCGTGCTTCTGCCTTTTATCCACCGAGCAGTGTTTATCGTATTTCACTACGTTCCACATTGTTGCTACATACAGTACAACGTATAGGAAGAGCGTGCTGTGCCTTACTCCTGAACATTTATTTGCAATGACAGGCACGCACGAGCTCAATGAAAATTATTAGCGAACGCTTTGATCCTGAAATATCACGACCGGACTAGATATTGTAAAATTTTTCGGCAGATTTCAAGAATAACGCGTGTCGCTTCATAAATTCCACAATCCGTGTTTTTAATATTTCACGTATTTTTGTGTCTGCTTCATCGCCTGTTGGTAATTTGCGAAACACTCATGTTAACTTTGATGGATGTCTCAGTTAAATAATAATCGCGAGATTTCTTTCTCGAAGCGATTGTTTTCGCTAATCTCTTTTGATTTCGGTTGATGAGTGAAAAGCGAAAATCCAGCTCTGCTCTCCAAAACTCTAGAATAATTGCGCCTCGACGTAACGCGAAAGTGACGTTGTTGGGCGGTCAGTTGAAAGGAAAACGCTGGAAAAAAGGGATGATAACGGCGCGGCGATCGCGTCAAGAGGCCGTTCATTAGACTTTTCCTTGACTTTCGACCATTGTGCAACCAGGTCGGATGAGATTGACGATACCTCGTCAGCAGTTACCGGCGAGACAATAGAACGTCTGATGCTCGCCTCCCTTCGATTTCTAAACACCACCTTCAGAGAACAACGGCATATCGTCGTTCACGCCTACGCGAGCCTATTGTCGTACAGGGGGACCTGATGACGACTCGGTACACCGCGGATACTGCCTTTCGATGGAGACCCGCTACTCATCCACGACGTGTCAATACTCCCCTCGATGGAACTAACCGATGTCGTTCGATACGCGGAATATCTCGACACACGGAAATTGTCGGACCGGGTGACTCAGAACGAGAGTGGCCAACGATCGTGATCGTGGGTGGTTCTTCGTTGCGAAATGGCACGAACGTTGAAACACCGAGAGTGCTTTAGAAGTTTTCGGAGGTTGCCTTTCGAATTTTGTTCGATTTATTTTCGTCCGTCTATTTCAGTTTATTTTAATTTATTTTCGTTTGTTTTCGTTTAACGACGGATCATTCTTATAGAATTTTGTTCGTCTCGTTTCAGTTTCTTTCTAAACAAATTTCAAGTTCCTTTTTAATTACAAATTTTTAAGTACAAATCCGAGCGATTTGTTCGTGATTTCAGTGAGACGTGACGTGACGTTTGGAACAACTCGAAGAATCATTGGTAATTTTCGCTCGCAACGAAGACGGAGAAAATGATCCGTTGTACGGAAGACGGTAATGGAGTTTTCGGTCTGGTGAATAAATTATGGTAATTCGAGGGAATATCCCTTGGACTTTTCGAGATGGTACTGGCGATGTGTCGTAAGTAGCGGTACGTAGCAAAATTGGCGAGAAGTTTCTCCGGAACTTTTATCGAAACCTACGAGAAAGGGAACGGAAACAACGTTGGAAAGTTCCAGACCGACCGTGAAAACCTTCAAATGAGATTTCTTCGTCGTGATTCATGGAAAGATTGTAATAAACCTCGCGAAAGAAGTTTCGCTAACTGGCAACTGCTGGTAAATTTCAATTTCAACTCTTCGAACTCTTCTTGGCATTAAAGTCGACAGACATCCTCTCCGATTACGTATTATGCAAATGAGATGTTCGAAGATATCGTAAATGTTGCAGATTACGCTTAAATGCAGAAACTTCTTGCTTGCTTGCGACTAGAATTGAAGATATGATTACTTTTTGTTTCAAATTCCATTCAGCTATATATTTGTATCTATGGTGTTTAAAATATAAGAAGAAAAATTGAGTTCAGAACAATGAAAACGTGATTTTCGACAAACACTCTGTGCAATTCAATAACATTATCGAACTAGATCAAATAAATTTCTATCCGATCTTGATAAATTACTTAATCATTTCTTCCATTTCACACCTTTATCAAAACTTTATCGAACTATGTAACATTAACAAACTAGACCAAATAAATTTCTATCCAATCCTAGTAAATTACCAAACATCTGCCCATTTCATCAAACAATTTCATACATATTTTACGTGATTACATGTATCACATGACACGTCAACGCAATTCTGTCACATTAACAAACTAGACCAAATAAATTTCTATTCAATCCTAGTAAATTGCCAAACATCCGTCCATTTCACACTTATACAACTTTATCAAACTTTATCAAACAACTTCGTATATATTTTATACGACTACATACATTACATAACATATGTTTCACATTGCTTCGTCAAACGGCTTCATACATACAATTACAACAAAATTTCTATAATATTTCGTAATACTTCGTAATAGTCTATAATATTTCTATCTACGCAATCTTGTCGTATTAAAATGAATCTGAGTTTCACTCCCGCAAATGACCAAACATCCACTCTGCACAAAAGCTCGTCGTTTCAGTTCTCCTCGTTCAACCGTATCGTCACTCGGGCGCAGCGAACGCCTTCACTTGAACACCTTTGCTATCGATAACCGCAAACATCCGCAAACATCACTACCCATTGGCCGTTCCGACCCACGAAACAATTCCCCGGACACGGTGTCAACCGTCAGATCTGCGCGTGGTCGACAAGCGAACCCGGTCCACCTCGAACAGATCGAACTGGTCTGATTTTGTCCTCTTCCATCCGGCTCGAGCCAAGCTGAAGATGCGTGAGCGCTCACGCATCTTAGCAGGACAGGTTCCGTACCAGTCGTAAAGAGTTCGCTGGCCCCTACAGCACCAAGTGTCGTCCGGGCGGTGCATCAGGATGAATCACCTGGCCGAAGGCTGTTTTATTATGCAAATACGCGGCGGTTTCACGCGAGTCACGCCAAACGCGGCCGATCCGCTCCCTCTCCTGTTCGCGGCTCATCGCCGATCGGACAGCTTCAAAAAACGTTCGAACATCGCCGCGTATCCCATATTCTCCGCGCCCTGTCACCGAAATGCGGTTTTCGCGGTTTACGACCGCGTCGCGCAACTCCCGACCCGCGATTTGCACGTTCAGAGCGAACGTTTTCGTCGACTCCTCCATTAACGACGACCTCGTCGTTTTTTTGGTACAATTTTCGATTGTTGTATCCGAATCCGAAGCACTTTGAGAGAATTTTTGCATGTGAAATGAGTCTAGACACATTGAATCCAGACAAAATATGTAAAATGAGTCTAGACAGATGAATAGGCTTTCGAATGGAAATACGTTGATCCGTTCTTTGACATACACAAGGCGTTTCACAAAGTCTAGCACAGCGGACAATTAAACGGTGCTTGAAAACTGTTAAGACAAGATGTGTATAATTTTAATTAGTAAAAATTCAGCAAACAAGTTGCAACAACGAAAATGATTTAGGAGTAAGAATTATCTTGTCAGCGTGGTACAAGGATGAAATAGAAGTTTTGTAGGTATTACACGAAGTATCTCGAAAGAAGTTGCTGAGTAGATTATTATGAAATAGGTGAACAGAGGACGAAAGTTTCAGAAGGATTTCATTCATCAATTAAAATAATTAAATATGATAGAATTGTTGTAATAATTTGTTAAAAGATCAAGTAGAAGTTTTGTTCCAGTTAGTGTATATATAAAGTTATTGGAACAGGTAATTAAATTAAGTAATTGAATGTTTGGTAATTTACGAAATTGGAAATTTATTGAATTTTATTTCTATTAAATTGGAAATTTGTTCCAGCGTTAATGTATATTCTTAACGTGGCAAAATTGTACAGCAAACTTAACAAAATTGTTTTGAATGAAAATGAACAAGAAGTTGTTCAATAGAAATTCAAATTGATAAAGAAGAGTTGGTAATCTAAAAATAAAAAATAAATTTTTTTTCACACCGCTTACAATTCCGATAAAACTGTGCTTCAAGGAACTTAAAGGAACTACAAAAGCTGCTTCCTTACTACCAAGAAGATTACTTCTTCAGTAGTAAATGTACCTGCTCATTGTGAGTCAGTTAGCTCAATGACGGAAATAAATAAGAGAAATGAAAAGGAAAACGATTGCGGGTAGATATCAGCGTCATTAACGTAGCAACTAATTTCGATAATCCTTAATTACACGGAAACTTTACGACTGGATATCAGGCGACCGCGTTAATCGTTTTTTTTCTTTTTTTTTGTTTTCCTTTTTCGTTGTCCACAAAAGAATCTGAATCAAAATCAAAAAGGGGAAAAGAAAGCAGCAAGTCGCCCGGAGTGCTTCATTAATTAACCGCAATCGATATAGACTATCGCGAAAAAACAGCAAGAGTTTGATTAACAAACGCTCCATCGTATCAAATTTTTCCCTACACGCGATAAATTAAATAATCCAGGTCTTATCAAACGGATGGCCACGCGCGAAGAAAAAAAGCTTACCCTCGTACGTAGATGGTTCGCGATAGCGGATTAACTGGATCGATTGCGTGAAAAAGTGGATCAGTGTGAAAGAAATAAATTCGAACCAGTTTCCCGCGGCTGCTCGCATTTTGAATCTATCTGCAAACCTACGTGTCCTCCGCTATCTCTGACAGCTGTGTTCTTTAAGTTTCAACTGCCTTAATTTATTAAATCCGTTGAACAAAAATTCTCGACCGAAACTTGAAAAGTCCTCTATTTTCCTCGAGATAACATCTCTGATAATTTAAGAAAGAAGAACAACTTGCTATCGTGTATATTTGTATCGACGAACTATATTGTGAGTCGACGTTATAAGTTTGAAAAGTTGCCAAATTGCGACTGTCAGAGATTTTCTGCTTCATGATTTTTTATTAACTGCTTGTATGATGTTTTTTTACATTTTAAACTATATAACATACAACGTGGATGAAATTTGTTTCAGATAATTTCAAATTCGTGTGTAGAATTCGTAAAATTTCCTAACGACTAACTATACCTTTCAAATATTTAATCATAACTATAGTAAATATTTAAATGTTTAATCACACTATAGTAAAATTGTGCAAATTACGAGTTAACGAGTGTGATAAACGCGCTCGTGAGATATTAGCAATTATCACAAATTATCCGATCATCCTTGACCAAGAACGTTGATAAATTATCGAACTCCTAAATTTTCTATCGCAATGCACGTGACCCTGACTTTCGTGACTGTCGAACGATACTGACCTCGATCGAGAAACCAGAGAAACGCGTGGAACGACGAATAATGGTTAAACGTTCCGTCGGTTTTCCACGTCGAACTGCCCCAAGGCACGCGCAGCTCTATCCGCGCCAGAAAGACACTAACGACCACCCTTGGCACGTAGCTGGCTGCCGCATAATTCCGATATTTTATACGGCGGTTTTACAGGCGGTATCGGTGCCGTCTGCGCGCAGCACTGGCTATACGCTATACGCTGTGTCAGCGGATCAACGCGAACGACGAAGGCCTCGACAAGCAGGAACAAAGTCACTTTTATGCCGGACCCGGCGTCCCTGGCGACGGAAGTCGAAGAACCGCCGGCAAGTTTTTGTCGAATTGGATGAAGCATATAACGAGTGCAAAGTGTTCCTCGAAGACCGCGGCGAACGTGAATTCAACGTTTTCCCCGCCGCTTGTCGTCGAGGAAGGGAGGGGAAAAAAGAAAGAAAAAAGGACGAGGCTGGTCGCGAGTGATCATTCGCTTTTGTTCGAAGCGGCGATCAATTTTCATCCCGAGCGAATAGGATTCCGTAGGACGTTGCGCAGAAAGATGTCGAGAAAGATTCAACGTGGGCAACCGTGGCGCGTTGCCTCTCTACAACCGAGAGAGGTCTATCAAAAGTCCATTAAAGTCCTTTCGCTATGTGGGCACACGCACGTGGGACACGCGAACACGCGAGCGCACCCACGCGTCGCGTTTCGCGGATTCTCCAATCGAGTCGCGATACGCGAGATTTTTCCTTCGCTCACTCTCTCTCTCTCTCTCTCTCTCTCTCTCTCGGGGTGATCTTTCAAACGGGTTGTTGAATCGGTTCTTCGCCGTCGTGTCTCTTCGGCCATTTTTCTCCCGCGAGCTGACTGTGACAAATTCAAGGTGTCTCGAGATTTTTCGCGGACAGAGAAAATTTTTTTTGGGGGGGCCCACGTGAATCCTTGAGAGAACGAGTGAAGACTATTTCTTGGAACAGTGTTCACCGGCATTGTCGTCGAAAGGTTGAAATGTCGCGCTCCTCGAGGGATTACGATGGTATTGTGACGAGATCTGCTGACTTTGTGATTTCTCTTTTAACACAATTTTCTACATTGTGTTCGTCTGTCGGATAATGTTCAATATTTCACGTTCTTGTGAAATTCTGGCCAAAGTCAACGATTCAATGTCTATACTATTCTTAAAAAAACTTAAAATTTTATTTATATGTCTTCAGGTATTTAAAAGAGTATAACAATAAAACAGATTACTACGCAACTGTTTCATTTTCAAAAAACAGGATCCAAATTTTCAAAATTTCCAAAATCCAATTTGTCTCTAAACGAAATCTACCTCTACCTTTATCTTTATCTCTAACCTATTCCCATTCCGTTGCTGCAACAATGTCATTTCGCAAGAAGCATAAATCGACAATGTTCATCGTATCGAAGTGCAACTGGTTCATTTCAAGAGTGAAACAAGAAGAAGTCCGCTATTTCATCCCCTATCGTTCTGCTGTTCGGGATCGATCGTACTTTCCAATCGACTTAATCTCGCGTAGGTGGTGCGCGATCAAGAAATTTGCGCGGGCTCGCATGATCATATCGGGCAAAACACATACACACACACACACATGGTGTAACAGCGAGTTGCAGAGCAACGAGGAAGCTATTGACGATCGACAGGGCCGACGTGATCGTGGCGCAGCTTCCGGTATTACATTTGCGACTATCGGGCCCGAGATATCGTCTCGGGCACGTATCGATATTATGCAGCAGGAGAAATACGAGACTGCAGAGGTGCTTGGTCTCGCGCGCCAAGTGTACCAACGTCGTCGACGACCGATATCAACGTAATACAGGATGTCGTCGAGACGTTAGAACAGGTACCGATAGACGCTTGATACCATGTCTCCGAGACTTTTCGATCGAATCGCGCTCCGATACCTTTCGTGCACGTAACTACGCTTGGAAATTTGACTTCTTATTGTTGATTATTGGCGGCTCGAACGCTTCCAACGTATTAGCCAGCGACAATGGTTTCTAATCGTAAAATAGTTTAGTTTAATTTAGTTTTAATTTAGCAGAAATTTTGTACGGTGAAGTTTCTCTTGTGCACAGGGTCCAGTAATTAAATTATCAATCTCACAAAAGTATCTGAATATGTTACACAACTTGGTCTTACTTTTTATCGAAAAATGATGACATTTTCTGTGTTCCCGTGATTGCACAGTAGATATTTATATATTTTCATGTATTTTACAATTTACTTTAAAAAGATCCCCCAAAGGCAAACTGTTCTTTTTTACGATTGTTTCATGTTTTTCTCTTAGAATCCTTCGTTTAACGTGTTTACGCCTTCTAGTTTTTCACGCAACATCCACACGCGATGTAACAATGTAAATTCAGTCACACCTACGCGAAAATATCGCGCTAGAAAAATCGCCCGCTTGAAAAGTGGCTATACAGCTACGCGTGTATATAGCAGTTCTGAGAGTGAAGAAGTTCAGAAATTACAGTGCCACGATGGAAGTTTCCTGTCTCGGCTATACGTGCAACGTCAGGCCTCGGTCTCCCCCGGACAATGGGGAAACATGGTTCCAAGGCTTCGAGAGTTTGAAACGTTTTAATGATACACGCGAGGAGGAAACGAGACGAATACGCGGGGGCGTACGGATCTCCGGTAAATTGATCTTTCTAAAGACTAATCTGACGAACAGTACCGTCCGTTCTTCCCCGCAGAAGGATCTTGCGACCTTCTATGGAAGCTTGCGCTCGGCTACGGCATTTCAAGTATCTCCGAATGGCACACGGACTCGTATTCCCATTAGCCGAGTTGCCTTGAACTTGATTCGATCTTGCGTTCTTTCGTGTCGCGCGAGCAGTCTGCCCGATCTGTTCGATAGTCTCGTCGATACACCCGACGCTCGTTACCATCGTTTCATTGTACATCGAACGATAATACTCGTTCGAAGTTCACCTTCGAATCTATCGGCTCTCGGGAGAGTTGATTGATCGCTCGGCGAGCGAACCAGCTTCATCAACGTTAAGCCTCTTACGCCGCCAAGCTGATCGGCTTCGTTTCTTTTAATGAAATGAATTGTCGAATTTTACGGAACGAACGACTTGTTCCTACGAAGAGACAACAAATTCAATGCCGAGAAGAAATTCCAAGTTATTTTCTGTCGCGTGAAATTGATCAATTTCATGTTTCATTACGACAAGTAACTCGATGTATAAGAATGAGAATATATGGAACAGTTGCAAAGTGAGTGATTGCATGAAAGTGAGAATTTCTGTTGTAAAACGGTTCCACGCTGGTAGAAAAATTCAGGAATACTTGGAACGCAGTTATTTCTAGGAGGAAGAATTTAGAATTGTTTGATTTGACTTTACGTTTGATTCTAAACGTCAAAATTCTATTTCATATTAATCGCGTGTTACGAGAAAAATTAGAAACGAATTTTTTTTTTTTCTTCAAATCAACTAGAGAAAAATTGACCATCGAGAAGCAATTTCATTTTTTAAAAATCTTCCAACCTAAACTCTCTTCTCCGAAAATAAACCAATGTAAGAACAATTTTATTCTATCGTTCTATACTTCAAGCACCATAAAAGCATTTGTTACAATATTAACTCGCATCTCTTTCGGGCAGTTAACGATCGCTTAAAATACCATAACTCCAGCGGTTCATATTCCCAGGGCGCGTGATTTAAATACGCGCTCGCGCGTATATTAAAATTGTAACAAATGAGCCGTTGGTATGCGATACGACGCCGTTTCGCCGATCTCTTCCCTGTTATTACTGCCGAAGCTTTCGTTGGTTAATCGCAGCCTCGATTTCGAGGGGCCATTTCCCTTCGATCGACGCGTCAAGGCTCATTTGAGCGAGCCGTGCTTCGCTGTCGATTCTAAGAGCCCGCGTACGCCGACTAAAACGCGAACGAGGAAAATAACGAGGCTGCCCGGTGAACAAAAATTGATCGTTAAGCATTGTTTTCATTAACGAACAACCAAGATGGCCTCGCTTTCGAGAAGAACCATCGACTGTTACACTGTAACTCTTACTTTATAGCGAGTTTTTTTTAATGCAACGCCTTTCGATCGCCTCGTTTCGGAATAAAACACGGCAAAATTGTACAGTTTTATTTAAACAAAATGCGCAGAGATTAATATTTATTTAATAACAGAATTAATATTTATTTAATAACAGAATTAATATTTATTTAATAACAGAATTAATATTTATTTAATAACAGCACTGATGCAATTGGTAATTAAACAAGCTAATTAACTTGGTCACCACTCTAAAAAAACTCTTTTTTACAACTCTAGTTCACTTCTCGACTCTCCTTCCTTTCAAAAAATAAAAACGTCTCACGCCAACTTCTTCCATCGCATTCATACTTTTCTTTCTTTCGTGCATTCCTTCACTCGACCATCCGACATAACTAAACAAACTACAGCTAATATGACTCACATCTACGATGCATGTACTTCCTGATGCCGTGAATTTCGTTTCGATTGTTGGAAGAACTATTGCAGCTTCATTTTCTTTTTGAAATACTCTTTGCCAAGTATCTGTTTTATTCCAATCTGACTCTCTGCTAGCTTATTTCCGCAAAAGTCTTTGGACCAGGAGACTTTGTGCTCGAGAGATTTGAAATATTCTTCTCTCAAATTTTCGCGTACGTTTTCAGTTGTAATCAATGTGTAATTTGGCGCAGGAAAGAGAAAGCTCTGACAAGCGATGTTTAGCGGTTTCGCAACAGATGGGGAATTGTAATAGACTGACAGCTTGATTCCAGGCCCAGGCTTGGCGAGGAAAGTGAATTCGAAGACGTTTTCACTCCGTGGACCGTTATTTCTGAAAACACCCATCATTTCTAAAATGATATTCGTATTTCTGCGAATTGTGTTACACGTTACATCTCCTTTCGCGTTGAAACGTACCTTTGATATTCGACGAAAGAAAATGTATTAATTCACTGCGAGATCGTCGAAAAGTCTCGGCTTTTCAACGTTCATTTTTATCGATTCCATTAAATTTTCGAGAGACCTATAGCTGGATTCCAGAGAGTAACAAGCAGGAAGGTTTCTCACGTTGCGGTATAAACAAGGAAATTCCTCGATTTGCATCGATTCGCAAGGATTCGCAAATTAAACGTTCGAGCACGAACGTCTCAATTTCGGGGTACGAGGGCAGCCCGCGGCCATCGATTCCGCCCGTGTGATGAATTTTCATCACGATGAACAACGTTTACCGGAGGGGGGGATCGATGCAAAGCGTCCATTGTATGCTACTTACGCTGACATGATACCATTCCGTTTTCAAGTACGTGATATTATCTCCCCTCTATGCTCTCTCGTTTCGACGAAAACGATTTCTAAAGGAGTTGGTGCGAGGCACGAGGATGATGGAAAGCCGGGATCTCGCGATCATTACGATACCACTTTGCCCAACGAATTCCATTTAATTCGGCCGAGTAATTGGCGTGCCGCGCGATGTGGCATTCGCGTGTGCGTATTACAATTACCGGTGGCAAAAAATTCTTTACGATACGCGTGAAAATTGTCGGTGTAAAACGTAAACGCGCGAGAGGCGAACGTCTCGCGAGAGTGAACGTCTCAATTTAGTTGAAAGGACGCCCGCGGCTGCGAGCATGCCATTTTTCCACCTGATCCGCTATCACGGCAAGCATTTACCGTAAAGCGTCCGTTACTCGGGCACCGAGTGGCTGAAAAATCAGCCAGTTTCCGCGAAAACGAAGAAATTAGCAACGTCGACAAAACGGAAAAGAGTAAAAATTGGCGAGACGTGAAATGACCGCGGAACGATCCGACCAACTCGCAAGCGATACGAACAATCGCGGGAAATTTTGCTAGTACGTGATTAGGTGAAAGAAAGAAGAGGTTTGCGGACACTTGTGAGACAAAGTTTGATCAATCCTGACACACTGAACTTATCTGGTTCGTCTGAAAGTTGAGAGTTGTACGTAAGAAACATCATTTATTAGAACTGTCGTTTATAGAAGTTTCACGAGTAATTGCGCGATCGCTGACTTTGGACTTTCGTTTTCTGCAACTGCATGAATGATACGGGGTTAACATTAATTTCTATTTGGACAGAAATATAATTGTACGTCTTATATAATTAATTTCAATTGTCATTTAAACTACAATAATTTGTACGTAGAATATTTTAATACTCTCGTGAAAATATTAAAATAGTGGTGATAGGATAAATGGATAAATGAAATTTTAGTGCTACAGCTGGTTTTTCATTAATATTAGCAATTACTTCTTGTTCACAAGATGAAAATCCTTTACTTCGAAAGTCTCTTTTACCCCTTTCTGGGCAATTTCCATAAAAGAAAAAAAAAAATTTGAGTAAAGTAAATACCCTTTCTTATCGAGATGAACGACGTAAACAATTCCTGTCTATTACGTCAATTATTTTCTCACAGTACACAGATCATTCCGCCGATTTCCTAACGAATCAACAGAAGACAAAGAAGTGCGCGAAGAGTGGGCGAAGCGTATCGAGAATTGCGTCACATGGAGGCAATTCTGCCCCCGTGGTTCTCGACGTGGTCCAGTCGATGGGATCGCGTGGGACTGATCTGCCCCACGAACCGTTAACGGTTCGAGGCTGATAATGACGGCTGATGAAATGATTGAGGAAATCTCGAAACAGTAGTTGGCCAATTTAGTCGTTTCGTACGAGCGATGCCTCGCGACACTTGTATCGTTCGTCTCTCTTCACGAACACTTTCGACTACCTTCATCACCCCGAGTGGATGCTCGTTAAATGGCGCAATCTAAATATCTAACGACACTTGGCACTTGGTTTAAGCGTGTGAGACGGCGCGTCTTGCATTTTATGCGAGACGCAATTCAAAAGTGAATTAAGAACGATTATTAAGACTCTCGTGGCACGAGATATTGCGTTTAATCAAACGCTAGAACGTGGCATCGTCTTGCGTCGGAATGCAAAGAGAAGAAATAGAGATAAAGAGCTTGCGAATTCGTAAAATTCCCATAAAAAGAAACTAACGACATCACACGTTAGAAATATATAATCAACAAAATTTCATGTTAGACACCATTTAAACGATTTATAGTAACAAAGTGACGCTTCGTAAATAAATCGCTGTTGAGTGACACAGAAAAAGAAAGTTTGCCGAGGGTAAACTGGTAAATGTGAATCGTGTGCCTTCTCGCACCCTGTGCCAAAGATTCCCGCGCGATTATCGAGGGAAAAATCGGCTGAGGCCAGCGGTGGTTAACAAACGGCGGTTCCTTATTTATATATTCCAGCGGAACCTTCGTAAATTCTCGGCCTGGTGGAACGATTTCGCGATCGTCGCGACGCGATTCGACTCACGACGAAATGATTTCGCGTCCGAGTAACCAGCCAGGCGCTCTCGCCCATTAATCTAATCGATAAAATCGGCCGGTAATCGATAGCCTGCTACGCGGTCACGCCGCGATCGTGAGCTCCCACGTGTATGTACGTATGTACGTACTTACGTTTGTTAAAGCAGCGCGAAACTGTACCGAACAGCTGGAACACGAAGAGCCTAGGAGAGCTTTCCATCCGGGCACACGCCTCAGATCCATGCAGCGCTAACTGACGAGCAAACTGGCTAGACGTGCTCGTCGATTTTCCTTTCGTCGTGTTTATGGATCGTTCCTCAACACGTTCCGCGCCCCGTCTGTCAGCTGTGAAACTCAGCTCGATCCTTCGCGATCCGGATTTCGATCGATCAGAGGCGAACTAATTGTGATTGATCGCGATACTCTTTGTCTGAACTCGCGATACTCTTTGTTTGGAAATTGGCGATCGATGCGAATGGATTTCGAGGATTTGAAAATGTATGGAAATTGAAAATTCGTGGCCTGATGATGATGCATTAACAAAGTGCCATGAATTTGAATACTTTGTGATTATTAATCGAGAGAGAAATATTTTTAAGTAACCGGACATGAAATCTCGTCTATTTGTATCAGTAATCTCTAACAATCAACACAGATTTTTATAGATCAGATTGTTCAATTCTTAGCGATTTTCCAGACAACGACTAGCTTATTTACTAACTTCTAGCAGCTTTGTCACGATAAAACATTTTTGGATCTGTCATTCGTATTGGAGATACGTCAACTTTTACAAGTCAATTAGTAAATGAATTTTACGAAACTTACAATACTCGTCGGATCAAAGACTGGAAATCTCGGCGAAAATTCCAAATAATAAATCTTACTGCCAATTTTCAACTTGAAAGCTCTTTTCAACTTGAAAAATTGCCCTGTTAGAATTAGCTGTTTAACGATGCGCGCGTGTCGTTTAAACTGCAAAAAAGTATGCGACAAATCGGCCGGTCTGTCGCGCCAAAAATTTCGTATTTCGTATTTCAGCGACAACAATTGTCTCAAGAGAATAGGAACAACGACGCTATTTGCGAAATCACATTTCGAGCGCCGCCGTCGCGGAATCGGTTATTAACACCTCGACAGATTTTATTGCCGCGAAGCGTACCCTGATTCGATTATGTCGTTACACGTTTTCAGATAGCGATCGACCGATCGATCTTGCAAGCCCAACCGACGTTATCTGTGATTTCTATTATTTCAATCACGCCGCGCTCGCAGACGCGTGATCTCTGCCTCGTATACGTACGTACACCCCTTTTTTCGCTTCAGTTTTCCAGTCGTTTGTCGTTTCTCTCACGTACGAGAGATTTTATCTGATCGAACGACCCGATCCTCGTTTTATTCGTCGAGGAATTACTACAAAGATCTTTGTTTAAATGAACGACGATCGTGGGTGTACCTGACAACTTAGGAATCGTATTGTTACCGCCCCACGTCCGTTTAAATCGAACGTGCACCGATATTCATACGATCGATCGGTCGCCTAATTGAAAATTGCAAATTACGCAAAACTTCGTGACTCTGCTAATTTTTCTTTTTTTTTTTTTTCTTCGTCTAGTGTGATTTATCTCACATCGCAAACGAAATATTGGTAAATGAGAATTAAGGCTTCGACAAATCGATGAAATAATAATTAACGCACGAGAGTTTAACGCGTTTAACGCGTTGAGTTTAATCCGCTAGGCGAGTTTCACTTTCCTTTAGAAATGACCTTTAGAAGTATATTACCCTTTGATATATGTATATTTCGTAACAATTTAATCTTGCCGCGTTGCTGAAAATTTTTTAGTCTATTAGTAAATTTCGGTCTATTAGTTTCTTTTAGTTTCTAATTCTAACTCTTTGATGTTTCATTTCTTTAATTCTAAAAAGCAACAGGTAGTTAATGTGCCGACGAGCAAACTTAATAACGAAATGAACCACTTAATTCCTTCCATTCCTGCTCAGCGATTTCTCGACAACTACGTTGCAATAATGATTAACGACTGACTTTTGGTCCCCGTACAACTCATTAATTCTTGATCAAGTATAGGAATATTACTAGTTATTACAATCCTTCCCAGAGTGATTAATGCTCGATTCGCGACAGATATATGCATTTTTGTCGGGCACGAGGTGACTATCTTTCCGTGGAATCTTAATTATCGCAAAACTTGGCGATTCCTTTTAAACTGTCATGTCACTAATTCGAAAACTGCAAAAAATTGCGAAGGAGGAATTAGAGTTTGAGACTAATAGTTCGATAAATTGACACGTATACGATGTGTAACAAATCTTGTAGGATACGTATTAACTTCTAGACAGATCAATGATATAACATGATTAATGGTCAGTATAAAAGCAGCAATAAGACCGTGTCTTTATGTCTATTAATAGCAAAATGAAACTGTTAACTGTGTATGTTTGTTTCTTCAAAAATCCTAATTTTAATTAAAACTCTAACCTGCTTGAAACAACACGCTGTTCCCAATGTCCCAAATTTCTTATTATTGTCTTGTATAATAACTCCTGCATCGATACATTTACAAATTTCGAATCGTAACAATTCCTTTCGTTGCAGTTTCATGTTTCGGTCAAAACACGTGGCTGAAAGTTCACGCATGGTCGAATGTTTTTCATAAGAAGAAGAAAAGAAATTCGCAGTGAAGTTCGAACGAACGCGCCTGCTGGAAGGCGTTGCTCCATTCAATTGCAAGTAGTTGTAGGAAAATAGGACACGAGTATCCGACACGGGTTGGTTACTTGTCGCCATTAGTTCGGCCGCATTCCGATCGAATTTCATCGGACGCGCGGAAGAATGACGAGCGTCAAAAACCGGCTTGCCTCATCGACGCTCCGCATCGCGCGATTCTGCCGTAATAATTCACTGTCACCGATAGTTATCGTCCCGGCTCGATTGAACGGCTCGCGCGTCGATTCCTCCTGAATATCGCCATAAATTTGTGACGTTCGCCACGTTTAACGAGAGGCGGCGAAAAAAACGTCGCTGCCTCCGTTTGATTCAGAAATCACCGTTCTCTACCAACAAAGTTTGTGTTGTAAACTTCGATTTAATTTAAAGGAACAGATGGAAAGTTTTGGTTCTGTTATATCTCGTTCGTTGGCTATGGCAGTGATGAGTTGTTTTCTGCGATTATTTTACAATGAATAGGCATTTTCAACTCCCTGAGCGTTTTGTTTTAGTTTGAGAATGTGCACCGGCCTGCTGTAATTACTTCTGTAATTATTGCTGTGAGAGTGAATTAAGTTATAACAAAGTGAAAAATTCTTTTTGAAAGATTCTTTTCATTTGATTGGTATTTACGATATTTACAGAACTTAATTTTTTGAAAATTATTTCGTTAAATAATCATTGAAAATTCGAAATGTGGAGGAAAGAGTTTGAATTTTCATCAATTCGTCAAAAAGAAGTAAAAAGTATCAAATATCTGCGAAATTAAAGTGATCAGAGATAAATTTAATTCGTTTTCGAATTGCATCGATCGCGTCAAATTTCTCCGAACAATTCCCACTATTTTCAAGTGTATATTTTCTTTGTCTGCCCTGTTACCTTGAAATACACTCAAATGTGCTAGAATTGCACATAATTTTTTACAATAAATAGCAAAAGCGAATTTTTGCTCTACATGACGTAATTAAACAAAAAAAAAGTTCCATCCTTTTCACGACGAGTACACTCTTAAGAAGTTAATGTTAACGCTGTTTATAAATAATTTTGTGATTTCTTGCTCGAGTTCTAAACTAACTGCTGCATATATTTTCAATCTTCTTGAAACTGAATCAGAATAATCTCGATAGTAGTGAGTTCTCGTCACGGTATCGGCGAAGTATCAAAATGTTTCACATAACGCGCGCAATGTACGCGCAACGAGTGTTCGACAGATACATTCGCGAGCAACGATACGTCGTAAATGTTCATTTAATTCGATCGTTTTAATGCCGCGGGCTTTCGCGCGAACGTGAAACCCGATCTATCGAATCTGCGCGATATTACACGGCGTCGTTCGCGTGAGCTCCAGCTCAATCCTGAAACTTTCTTAACAGCTGGAACGGCGCGAGCGCGCCGAAACGATAAAGTTGCCAGTGTATTTCACGTGGTTTCGCCTGCGTGGTGTCTCCGCGCTTTGTACGTACGACTGGTTCGATCGTAATTTCGTTGCACCTGGAAAAGAATGTACACGCACTTTCACCGTGCCCGGATGGCTGTCGCGCGTTATTTGTTTCGTTCTAATGGGGCTGTTCACGCCGCTGGTTTAATCAAACGGTGGAAACTGTACACATAGCATAGATATCGACGAATCTTTTCAGCAAGACGGAACGTAAATCACGAGGAACAAGCTGTTGGGATAACTAACAAAGTCGGGAAATGGGCTTACAATGTAAAATAACGAATTGAGTTCCAACGGATCTCGAACGACTACGTTCCTTTTGAATCGGATGAATAAAATTTCGTAACAACTCAACTGCAATTCCATAGATCCTTTCTTTTCAGAAGATTCTTTAATTCAGTTGAGCTTGCAGATCTAAACTGTGATTGAGTGAAGAAAGGAATAAAATAAAATTAATTAATAAATAAAAGAAATAAATAAATTTTGCTAGTCTAATATCGTTGAATCTTCCCTTGAATTCGTAGCAGTGATGAGGAATTAAAAAACCTCGACGCAAACAAGTGTCGGAACGGACAGAAATAAATGTTCAGTTTCTATTGAAGACGATGTTGGTTTCTAGCACGCGTGCGTATTACCAGTCCTCTTTTCAATTCCTTTCAACTGTCCGAACCCGGAATGCGAAGCGAGGTTGGAAACAGGTCAAAGGGTTCGGTTTCATTGACCGAACGATCAGTCGGTGACGCTTCTGGGAACGTTCTCGTGACACCGCGATGACCGTAATCGTTCCCTATGACATAACACCGTCGTGGTGGCCTAACGGTGCCGGACGATCGGAGATTCGCTCAAGAGGAATGTAGGTGACGTTATTACAGAAATTTGAGCTCCCCTCGAAGTGAATTGGAACACCGTGTTGCTCGTTCAAGTTGAAATTCGTACGTGAATAGATCCTTGAAACTAATTCGAAGATTGCGAGGAAGAAATGAATTTCTGACTGTAACAAATTTCGTCTTTAAGACAAAAGATTTCACGCGCACCATCTTGATCGATACATTCTGTTCTGTAGACCGTCGCTCTAATACTCTCGTCGATTTTCAATTTTGTTCTTGTCGCGTTTTCAAGAAAGTGAAGATACGATCGAGATATCGATGGATTTAATTATTCATCGAAAGACTATAAATAAGAATTACGTATTAGAATAAACGTAATTTCTTACGATCGCAATTACATATTGATGCTGTCGCTGTTGAACGATCAAAACACTTTTTTGCCGTTTTTCAAGATAACTATCAGGTTGCGACCTATGGTTTTATCTTCGTGATGAATAAGGCAAAAAATGAATGGAAAAAAAGAAAAAAGAAAAATTTGAAATTGAAGGTCTAGGTCAATTTTTCTTTTATATATGTGTTTCCATCAAATCGAAGGTGTAGAATTCATCTGTGATTGCCATGGACAAACTTTTCTTTCCAGCGTGTGAGCCATTGAGAGTGGTTCTTCTGTGTCTCGGGATCCAAAGAGTTCGATACCGAGTCGCGGTGCATTCCTGCACGAATCATTAGTAAAGCGCTGATTCGTGTCGAGCATGTTCCTCGCCCGTATCGGCGAATTTATCTGATTCCCGAGTTAACCGAGCCACGCAATAACCCTCAATTATTCTTTTGTTGGTCGCGATAGAAAGTCATCGGACACGCGGGGACGATTTCCAGCGCGCAATTTTCCTATTAAGATTCCACGCTGATGGAAAACGCCTGCCACCGGACGGTCACTTTATACGGCGTTTCGCCTGGAAGATTCGTGATTTATATCGGCGATAGTATCAAGCAGCGTTAGGTTACTGATAAAGAACCGAACTCTGTATCAGAGTCGGCCATTAAATACGATAGTGATGCAAATGAAACTTCGTCCACCATTTACGATTATCTAACCATCAATTGCTGCTTCGGTCACAAAGTAAATTCGCGTCCGCGGTGGCATTAGCAATTTAAAGTCGCTAGGAATCTGTAGTTCCTCGTTCGTTTTTTTTTTTTTTTTTTTTTTTTCTTTTTTTTTTTTTTTTTTTTTACTTTTTTCTTTTTCCTGTACAAAGACGGAAGGTATTGACTTTTATAAAAGATTCATCACGATTAAATCCGTGATTGATGTTGCAAACAACAAAAATATATCACAGAACATTTGTTTCTTAACAATTGAAACTACGAGCAGTAATAACAATTTGGTCTCTAAGAGGATAAATTTTGAGTTCGAATCTCGGGGCGTTCACTCGACTTTCGTTTCCCTTTTCCTGAAAGTTCAGCAGCGAGCCATCCGGTTATATCAGAAAAATCTTTCGCCTTATCGCGCGGTGGAAAGATCCCGCAAGCAGAAATTTAAGACACCGCGTATCCTGTTTCATCTTTCCGTAATTCTACGTCACGAGTCCGCCTTCTGACTTTGTCGTGGACCGGGCAGCGAGATAACGCGTAAAAGTTGCGTAAATGCATTACCGAAGGAACAGAAAGAGTTCTCCCATTCTTCCATAAGGAGTTTTTACGACTTAGAAATCTCGCGATTTCCTCAAATTTCAATTTTAAAAATAAACTTTGAAAGGCAAAAGGAAGCGTGCAAAATTCAATCGTTTGGCGATCATAGTAAAGAGATGAAAGAAAATCGCGGGTCAACATTCATTCCTAATGACTCTTGATTACAGTGAAATCGTATTAAATTTTATGTACATTTTCTTTTAACCTTTTGCCACGCACGTCGAGAATCTTTTGCTGAAGAATTGTAATAGTAATATTTTTTCAGTTTTACGTATATTCAAGTAAAACGAAATAGACAATACAAATAATAAATTTATTACTTCTCGATCATTTCTATCCATGCCGACGAGTTCGAAAAGAAAGCGACGAATTGTCGTACACGGTTTGGTCACTCGTTATGGTCCGCAATCAGTTGCCAGCGCAAGTGATTAATCGAACTAACGACTCTTCGCGCACGGGGAAGGATGTGGACGCGCGATTCAGATTCTCGCGGATTCAGAGTCGTCGAATCGGATGGAAGCGCGCTCTCTCGGTGGGCGCGCGAGAATTGCGAATGAAGACGAAGGTGGCCACGGTTAAAACGTACGATTTCCTGATTTTCGTGGCAATTTACCGCAATTCAACGCCCACGCGCGCGAGCCAACTGCAAAGTGCACGTAGGCCGGATAATACAGCCGCGTGTTTCAACTTTCTGCGCATCGTGGCCAGCTGGGACTTTATTTAACCTACAAATCAGTGGAGATTCGTTCTGGGCGAACGTGGGCGAACAACAGAATCTGATATCGTCCGCCAACGGTTAATCATCGGCTAATTAACGATGCAACGAAGTGGAAATCGAGGTAGAGGAAGAAACCGCTGGACGGGAAGGAGGCGAACTCTTGAGAAGTCCATTAACCGGCGACGCTTGATAATTGATCGCTCGTTACAAGTTAAATAATGCTCGAGGGGTTCGAGTGTGTTTGCCGCTGTACGTTACGGAGAGACGCGGTTTGAGGAACTGATAAATCGAAGAATAATAGGATACGACGCGGGGAGAGCTTGTATCGAATAAAAGTTCTCCAACCGATTTAACCGACGGAGCTACCGATGGCCAAAGTGTAGAAATTTGATCAGAGAAATATATACATGTATGAAAGTGCACGGAATAGGAACTTGAACGTTTATTAGACCGCGAATAAATGAATAAGAGAAAGTCCAGAAGTACGGTGCAGTAAAGAACGCAAGCTATTTTACAAAAAAAAAGGGTAAGTTTAGAGAATTTTTGTCGAGAAACTAAAAATTGAAATCCTTTTAAACCCAATCATTCTACCATTGGGATCGTAGATTTTTTTGCCTAGTGCCTGCGTAATTTGTCCCGAAAGTAGCTGTATTTCAGGTAGTAGAATCTAAATGAACCGTTATTCGAATGATTGTGAACGGTATTTCTGCGAATCGAATTATCAGTTCGATAAATTCACCGTGTGTTTCGTTGATAATGAACAAACCATATTCACAGTACTAAATTTACCAGTAACTTGCCAGTTTAATCAAATCAAATCGAACCGATTGAATAAGCTCGCAGCATTTTTCGAATTTTCCTCGTTCATGAATACTTATGTAAACGTCGTTGCCGATTAATTACCCAGCGAATTGAAAATGTGCCGAGTACATGTGCTTCGATTAATCGGCGATCCGAGTAAATTCGCTGATCTCAATCGGTGGTACGATACTGCGAGTACGTTTCAAACTGTATCGGATGAACCGGCATCGACCGAGACGTAATGACGGTCATTATGTCACGTTTGTTGCAATCGCTTGAATCGAGTTAACTCGCTGTTGGGAAGTCCTCGAAACGATTCTCGTTAAAGCCACCAACCTTTATTGCCTCATCGTCGATTGCGGAATTATGTTATACCTTAATTAATTGGAGCATGCTCGAGTGAGTGCCGCGACAACTTGGAGACCCTTGTAGAAACGTAGATACGGGGCTCGAACCGATCGTCGAACGCGGCTCTGATCGTCTTCGAGACGACTTCATAAAACTCCGATAAAACCCTCATATTTTTACAACAAGCAAAGTAAAATCGTTTCAAGCGGACCGTTTGATCAAGGAATTCTTGCCTTTCGAACGTGCGACAACTTTATAACCCTCTGTGAACAGAGACAGCTCGTATTTTTTAGTTATTTTCAACTTCGAGAACAATTATTTTAGAATTGGAAAAATTAATTGGTAGATATAGAAATATTACACGTAAATGAGAGATGTGTACGAGTGAATTAGTAAACTTTAATTTTACTAATCGTAAGTCATCGAATTATTGATTAGAAAATTGAACGAAGAAAGATAATTTTAGTCTGCGATTCGTGTATTAAAAAAATTGAGAGTAATAGTTGAAAATTAATGACAGAATAGTCTTCTGTTTGAGAGGGTTTTTGAATAGATATACCAAGAAGCCGATAACGTAAAAACTTGTAAAAATGATCTGTTATGAGTTCAGATATACAAATGAAGTTTTACCGCATTCTAGTGCAATTTCAATATTTTAGTTCGAACGTGTGAAGCAACGTGTGAACGTGAGAACTTGAGGAGTTTTCAACGGACGAAGGCAATGGTGCTGTAATTTCTCACAGTCATGCTATCTTTATTACCCATTGCAACAGGTGCGGACTAGAAAGATAAATGAGCATTTGCTTGTATCTAATGACGTTTCTTGCCTCCAATCGTTGTTTTCTATTATTTGAAGTAACACGATTTTCGTTTAACATTCATAAAATATTACACATTAATAAAAATATCGATTTCTCTCGTGATTATTGATAATTTCTTCGGTGCTACATCAATGTGTTGAATTAAATTAAAATCAATTAGAAGTTGGTACATAATAAAACGACAAATGAAATTTTCCAATGGAAAATAATAAATAATAACTTTCAGTATTTCATTATTTTTTTAATCAAATCATTGAGTGTTCTGATGAGTGTTCTAATAAATCATGGTGTAATTGATATCGCGTTACTAATCCACTGAAACTCAATACTGCGTAATATTTAATTTGCAAAAATAAATTTCAAGGATTTCAAATTCTGTTTCTTCCGTCCAGATTTTACAATTTTTTGAATGCTTCTGTGCATTATTTTACTGACCAAGAAGATTCTTCTGTAAAAGATGATACAAATGGAAAGAATGGAATTACATTGTTGGTATTTTCGTATTTTTTAGAAAATGTCGCTTAACTAGAAGTTAATACTACTGCAATTGCAAATGATCAACAAAAGCTAAATACTGAAGGATAGCGTTAAATTTCAGGTTCCAAAAATGAAATTTCAAGATCGTAATCACTTTGGAAGAATGGAATTTTCAACGTTGTAAAACACTGTTGGTGTTTTCATCCTCTCAATTGTACCCTAATAACTGATTAGCAAATCCTTTAGTTCGAACGGTGATAATGAGCAAAGATAGCGTAACTATACAGGAGAGTGAGGACACAGAGAGGAATGCGCGAAGAATGCTTATTACAGAAGACGCGTAAGGTGTCTTGAAACATTATTCTCGAAATTTATGAGGTCTCGATTATGGTGATGAGAATTTAATGCCCGGTTCTCGCGAAAGAGGGAAATCTTGATCGCGTATTGGAATACACGTAGATGTCAGCGATCTGAACGAATAACGCAGGCAACAGGACGTTAGCTGTAATATCAGTGTTCTACGAGAATCACAATACCTCTCAAACAAAGAACAAAGATAAAAGCTCTTTAACATTTCAAAAATGGCAAATCCATCACTCGGTAATAATACATCGATAAGTGTGAGAAAACAGAAAACAATTCACATCTAAATGACTGATAATTCTTCCACATTTCCTTTATTTGTACCAACTCTCGTAAAGTTATTTTGACATACACAAAAATTATTACAAGAACGATCCGTGTCAATTGGATCATTCTTTCCTATATCAAAAAACCTCTTACAAAATAAAAATTTCGTCGCGTCGTCTTATCGATTACTTTAACGAAAAAAAAAAAATCTCCGCTAACAAATCAATCGTTCCATAGCGTGGTGCTTCAATGATGAAATCGATGAAAAGAAGCATCGTCGCGTTTTGCAACATCGACAAAGTGAATCTACGAACTCGGTGTACGCTGGTCGATCGATAGTTTATCGTATTTCCCATCGGTTACGTCGTCGATTACCTTTATTACTTCCTAGCCAGCGCGGAGAATTATTTTATATACGATAATTATTTAGTTAACGTCGGCGCGGACGTGTGCACCGCGCATGCTGATTTCCCGGCTGCGTCATTACTCGCGGAGAACGGCCATCGACTCGGCGACTCTCGCGCCGATTTCTTCATAAATTTCGCGGATGTAAATGCACGGAGCGTTTACAGCTGGTCGCGCTCGTTATTTACGCGCGTGTCGCGACCGCTTCGCGTACGTTTCGTCGCGATCGTTACAATGTTCGAGCGGGGCGAGCAGCTTGGATTCGTCCCGCGCCGGCGTTCAAACGGTGTTCGTTCGTAATGCGTGATCGTTCGCTTTTATCGCTTCCCTGCTTTTATTGCAATTTACAGATCGCGCGCGGCGGTTTCGTGCGTGCAGGCTGCTACTTACTCGAAAACGACGACACCTCTCGCGGAGAAAACCGTGATCTCGCGTTCTAAGAAGAGGTTTCAGTCTTGCGGGAGTTGGGTTTCCCAGTGTTGATTTCTAGCCGACTTTGATCGGCGAATTCAATGTTGATTCAATTCTACCTGTTTTTCTTACGTTGCTGTCTTGATCTCGAACGATTTTCATGAAAGCTTGTAAATTTTGATATATCGAAAGATATATTAACTTACTGAACGTGTCCTTTTTCGCTTTACCATCCCTCTTCTGTCTTTTTGTCTTCATTGGAATCAGTTTGGAACATTTGAATGTCAATAAATGACGCATACTTGTCCCTCCATTTACGCGGTACTTTTTATGCGATTTTATATCTAAACCATTGTTCAACCAGCCTTATAAGATTTAGAGAAACGTTTCAGCGAGTGTCAGCAAATTTTTGAAAACTTAGATAATATTAACAAGGAAAATTAACATTGACAATGAAAACGAGGTCGAATTTCGAATATTTCAAGCGACGAAGATAATTCAATAACTATTATATATATAATTATTATATATAACTATTATATATAACTATTATGTATATATATAATAATACCAGCTTTTCTTTCCGATATTTTGTATACCTTTGTACCGACATTTATGTAAAAACCACGTAAATACAGGTACAAGAATCTCAAAATTTCTCAGACTTTTTGAAAATCTAAACTTGAATTAGAAAGATGAACAAGAAAAGAACAAGTCTTATCTTTCATTCTCTTAACTTCGATAGCAAGACGGAGTTAGTGTAACACGCAAGATCGATCTTGATCTCTTGATCTCTTTAAAACATCCAACACTTGCAACTACGTATCACGTTTCTATCCTTTTCTATTCTCCTTTGCGCTAACAGCTTTACGTAATATATTTAATCAAGCCACGGTCGTGCAGAAAAAGAAAAAGAGAAAAAGAAACTGCATTGAAACATTGAAGCGTTTAATTAATAATGCAATTTCCATCGACTTTGTTCTTCCTGGTTCGTCGACTGTTCGAACGATTAGATTCGAACGTAATATTGCCGGCTAGCGTCGCCCTAAATGGCGTATCGATCATTTCCTCGATTAACCACGAAAAGGGAAGAGAAACGATCTCCTACGCGTCCAGAGAATGAACAGTTCTTCTTACTCGATGCAACGACGCCATTTTCAACCAGATAGAGGCACTTTTTCTCGCGACCGTTGTCATCGTCGTGCTTTCACCGACGACGAAATTTCGCCCGCGCACTCAGGAAGTCGCCTGATAATCCACTTTATCACTCCTCTGATATTTATTTTTACAGGTGATGTTCCGGTTGCGATACATCCGAATGAAATAGAAAACCATACCATGCCGCGATACCGTACCGCCGTCACATCTGGGTAAACCGTGTTATCAATGCATGGATATCAATGCGTACAGTCTATGCTGCGATGCATCACTCGACATCCTCCATACACGTTGCTCGTGTGCAGCCTTCGTCATTCTCTTGCCATGAACGAACGCGAATTTTTATTTTCATGGCGTTCCGGACGTCCAAGAGAGAACGACCGGAACGGAACGATGTATAATAAACAAGAGGCCTTGTATTTTCAATATTAAATTTTTAGTCGAACTTTAAATATGTAAAGGAGATTAATTTCTTCAATTGAACGAACAAACAACAGTTAAATCAAGTCGAAAACAAATGTGTCAAATGCCATTTACCTGCACGAGACGATAAATAAAATATCGGTGGAGGTGCCTTATCTAATTCGTAGTTCAATTACGTATCGACGATCCGTCGATTAATTAACCTTCTGCTCCGGCCAATCGGCTGCTAATTATCAACTGACCAACTGAGAGATTTTCCTTTTTTCTTCAACTCGCTGTTTCTCTCGCCCACGCGAGACGCGATAACACGATTATGCAGCGATCTTTTGCACAATTAAGCGAGACATATCGGGTGTCGTGTAGCTGCACGCGAGCGAGTATGTATGTTATACGGTGGTGCATAGTGTACACGTGTTCTGGCAATGCGGTTGGAAATATCGCGTGTAATACACGGCCACGTGTGACCGGCTGTTCGCGTTCGAATCACTGCTTTGATACGATTCCGAAAATACCTGGAACGTTATATTGTTATTCCGAGAATCATCGCGGTGAGTGGAGTCAGTAAATTCTGACTTTGAGCGAAATTTATGCAAGCTCGAAGACAGGAGAGTTGTAAGAATATCATTTTACGTACATGCATCTAAATTATGTTCAATTAACTAGAAGTTGAAACGAAGTCTGAGATAAATACGACTCTCTGAATTTAGATAGAACTTAACTCGTAGATTCGAATTAAATGAAAATAGACATAATTATAGAAATTTAACGCTAGACCTAGGACTAAAATTTTCATAATTCTCAGAGATATTAAAGTGAAAAAAAATGTAAAATGCAATAGAATACACAAGCTTCTATTTCACGAAAAATACATCAATGTACCGAAGGAAAATTATGAATTAATCATTTTGTGGCCACTTTGGCAGTTCTAGCGTTAAAGTAAAAATTATAAAATATTCATCAAGGCTGAAATAACCCCTATCATTTTAATATTATCAGTCGAGAAAGAACACTGTTGCCTCGCATATTCAAATCTGTCCGATACAATCCTCCTCTCATCAAAATGTCAATTGAGTTTCCAAATGTTTCAAACAACGCACAAATTTGTCCAATGTAATAGCCGTGTCTCATCGCGACGCTAATTGAATTTCAAACTGTTGCCCGCGCAACGAGCAAGATATAATCCATACGTGTCTAAAAGTCTATCTGTAACGAGCGTTCGAATACAGAATTGGCAGACGGTGTGTGTGTGTGCCTGCGGTTGTTGCGAACCTTGTCCTTCTGTCGCGGTTTATACCTTGAACCGCGGTATGCGTTTCTCGCGGGCACAATGTTCGTTAAAATTGCTCGGAAGTCTGGAGGCCGCGGCCAGCCAGGTCCGTCATTCTTTACGCGTGGGATTAGCGATGCAAATTTGCACTGAGCATAATTGGCCAACATTGTGCGTTCGTTAGCCAGGCATTCTGCCACTTATCGGTGGCGGGACAAACCGCCGTGAACAGTCCCGCCACCTAATTGAGAGAATGTCGTTTCCCGCGTTGCGTTGCGTTGCGGTTTTCACGGCTCGGTGGAAGCCAGTCCGCCGGATATGACCGAGTTTTCTTTTTCTCTTTCCTCGTTGATTTGTTTGATGCGAAACAAGCGAGAGACAGAGGAGGGGGAATTTTAATTAAGGGAAAAGCATTGTGATCGTTTGTGAAACGCGTTGCTCGCAAATTTATGTGAGAGACTACTCAGAGAGGGGAAATGCGGTTGCGATTGTAGCACGCGCAAAAGGGAAGAATGGTAGATCGAGGTGCAGGGATAAGGATTATTACCTTTGCTTGTGTTACCATTGTTCGCCTCGTTTCTTCGGAAAGATAATCTTAGAGGCTGGTTTGATGGCAGGGCAGAAATGTGCATTGTATCGGGGTCGGGAGATTGCGATTTCGTTTTCCATACGAGAGCCACGTGTTATGAAACCTAATGTTAATTGGGTCACTTTCTTTCGTTGCACGTTCTAGATTTTTTAAAGACGATGAATTGGTATGTCGTGAATGTTTGTCGCACGAAACGACACAAACGACCACTGTGAATTTTCGTAGATTTAAATTTGATTTTTATTCGTGCAGTATCTTAATTTGTTGCAAACTGCATGGACCAAGAAGGATCAAACGGTTAATTTACGCAACCAATAACTTAATTCCATATCCTTATTTGTTCAACAAACTTCAGAGTTGTGGATAATTGTATCGAAATCGTCAACATTGATCACTATCAATCGTTCTATACTCTGATTTTTACATTTGCTAAGAAAAAAATCTAAATATTTTGCACATAGAAAATAGACACATTCGCAAAGGAAAATAAAGAAAAAAAGAAAATACAGTATCTTCTCTTGATAAAAATCCTATCAAAACTAGTCTATTTTGTGCAAACAAGCGCGCTAATCCAAACACATATTTGTGCTCCAGATTAAATGAAATTCTGTGAATTACGTCCACGCATGTATATATTTAACTCACGAACAACGGAAGACTATATACACGCCTAAATTCAAATAAACTCACGTATTTCGAGCCTCGTAACGAATTGTTACTCCGAATAATTTTCCAGGCTATATAAGTCGGATTGTAGCAAGGGAGAAACGAGAGAAGCCGCCGCGATATCCTCGGATGTCGATGATAAAACGCAACGTCGTCCCCTTCAGCTATTTATCCGCTTTCGCGGGCATAATTAATATCATTATTGTGATGTCAACAGGAGGAAAACGGTACGAGCGCGTGGAGCGTGTGTTACACGAGTTGTATATATGCGGACTAGACAGGCTACCGCGCTGGATATGCTAAATACGATCAAACAACGTTGTTTTATGCTAAGTGACTCCTGTCACGTCGAGAAAGACAATGCCGCTTGTCTGTTCTCTCCGCGAAATGCATCAGGATGTTTGCTCCAACGGGCAGAAGAAATCCCTTTACTCGAATCCCGCGGCCTTTCTCTTCCCTTTCTTCCCCCGTAGCGGCCCAGCGTAACTTTGTACGCTTCGTCGAAACGCGTTCCGCCGGCAACCATGTATCAAACTGACGTGCCAAAGCCGTAAAAATGATTAATTACGCGACGTTGATATCGCAACATTCTCTTTCTTTGGCTCCGGAGGATGGACAAAGATCCATCATATAACAAGGAACACTTTATTTCTTATTAAAAAACAGTTGGACTGTTAACGAGTTGTTTTCGCATTACGAGGTAAGGATTTTATAAATATAGCACGTCTTCTATACCGCGTGTCTATATTAGCGCCTTTCGACAAACCTAGTTGTCGCATTTAGAAAAGAATGGGCAGACCAAAATTCTGCAGTTTCAATTAGTTTTATTCATTTCTATTTTCCCGATTCTTTCTTCGAATTTATAAAATAAACCTTCGCATCTTTAGGACAAACGACTATTATTATCTTTGTTAGGAACAACTATAAATTATGTTCGCATATGATTGACAAGGTAGCATGCGATCTATGTATATATAGATACGTATGTACTATATAAGACCGCGTCATGAAAATAAAAACAAAATATAGAACAATAGAAAGCCGTCGTATCGTATAGATATCAGAGGAAAGTGATTGTAAGCTATAAATATCCTTAAAAAACCGAACATCTGTGTTTTATAAAACAAAACGTAATACCAAATTAACAATCTTCCTTACTCATACATAAAGCAGAAACAAATATTTCCAAATGAAAGAATTGTATATAATGTTTCATTCTGTAGCATGCTTTTGCATTACACAGTTGAATTCATTACGAAAAGGGATGATTTTCCACAGAAGACAAATAAACTTATAACAAGAGGATTGATCGTTGCGCTCGTTTCGTGAAAAGGAAGCCAACCGCTGTGAAAGTTCGCGACCGCGTCGTGACAATACAATAAACCGACGTTTCTTTCCAGCGTTCAACAAGCATCGTGAGAAAAATGCGGAGTATAACGATACGACGGTAACCTGTCGCGTAATAATATATCGATAGATATCCGCGGCTAACGAGGTACTTGGCTCACGGGTCGAGCGTGCCAATCGATTTGACACGCACTCGAGATCTCGAGGCGCCGAATAATCGCCTCTCATCTCCAACGACGGTATCTTAACGAGATGACAAAAAGGATCTCGCGCGTCCGCGGAAATATCTGAGAACTGTAGCCCATTTTCCCACGTCTCGTGTATTTGTCACGTGCTTCTGGTATTTTCTCGCGCGCTTCATTCCCCGTAAGTTCAATTCAGATTCGGTTCAGATTAACTTTTATCGAATTCGTAGAGAACTTAAAGCTTGCGCATAGAATACTGTGATCGTTTCCTCAATTCTCTTTCAACATGCACATGTCGCAAACATGACATTTTACAGTAAACGTTCACGAAGAAATTTATACTTAAATTGAAATCGTACCAGCAGATTTAAAAAAAAAAAAATCGAAATTCGAAATCACTGACTGTGAGATTCGATCAGTCAGGGTTAGGGAAATGTAATTATTGAGTGGAGAAGGATGACAAAAAGAAATAAACTTGTAAAGGGATCGAACGTGTACAGAAACGAATTCGAATTTTCGTGTCTCGATGTGATCTCGAGTGTAAATTGGACCATGTATGAAACCGCAGTTTCTCGAGTAACCTCGTCGCAAAGGAACAGACGATTTCTATCAGCGTTGTTCCTCCAAGGAGTTTCTAATCTCGAACTCGGCAAAGCCGTGGAAAACTCTCACGGAGAAAACACCGTGTGTTTCCTAGTTTGGCCGGAGAGATCTCGTTCAATACCATCGGAGTTCGCAATGGAATTCGCGCCAGGTGAAATTCGTGGCCAGGTTGAATCGGAAGGGGAGGAAAGGGAGGGACAACCGAGAGGCAAGGGGGGAGGCAAGAACAAGAGGAAGGCATTAATTGTACTCGAGAATTTGTTGCATCGTTAAAGTATCCACCATTGTCACGAAGCGGCGATGAATCACACGCTGGCCGTAGCATTGTCAAGTGCGGCTATAGTAATTTATCGCGTTGCTGTTAATCCTGTCCGCGGTGTCTCTTAATGTCTTCGATTTAAGGTACGGCGCAGATAAATCGCACCGGGGACGTTAATCACGAAATAATCGAAGGTGTTTTGTAGATTCAGCTTCGTCTCGACGTTTCGATTATCAGTAAACTGTAACTTGGCTTTGTCGTGGTGTTATTTACTCGGAATAATTCGAGAAATTGAAAAAACGTCGTAACTCTACGTTAATATTCGTAACTAAGAACTAGGCTGTATAACGAAAAATATAACATACAATTCGATCAAATTTTTAATTTAAATCAACTGTTGAAAAAAACTGAAAGAACTGAACTGTATAACGAGAAATGTAAACACGACCCAATCGAATTTCTAATTTCACCCTCTTTAAGCCACGCACGTCGAGAATTTTTTGTTCCAAAATTGTAATATTTTTTTCAGTTTTAAGTATATATTTTAAATAAAACAAAATAGGTAAAACAAATAATAAATTTATTACTTCTCATAGATATCAAGTGACGAATTATTGTATACGGTTTGGTCACTCGTTACGGTCCGCGATCAGTTGCCAGCGCAAGTGGTTAAATCGAGCCAACTATAAAAAAAATGCTATAGAAATTATCACGGTGATCTGAATGATACTTAAATGTAATAATGACAAAGATCTTCTCTTTAAAGACATTCTTCTTCAAGTCAGAATTAAATACAAACCGCTTTCATAATTTCAACAACACGGTAGTATATACATTCGTTAAACCAAAAGAATATAAGAACCAAGGTGAATTGAAAATTAGAAACACCCGACTCACTATCCACCAACAAGATAATAATTATTTCATCTCTCGTCGACCTTTTATTGCCACCTTGACCGTTCTCTCTCCTCCACGCGTGTTCACGATACGCCTTTCATTTTTGCTCCTAACCGTCACCCTTCCGCTTCTTAATGTCGTTCGATGCCGATTTAAAGAACCGTGGCACGTCGGGCTGCTTGTATTTTTTTAAGCGGTGAAATTTCCGACTCGTTCGAACATAAATCCTCCGACGGGCAACAGACGCGAGTTCGTTCGTAGGGTGAATTATGAATTCCACTCGGCCGCAGGACCCCTTTTATTCTTCGATCTCCTTTGAAGAATCGTTGAAACTCCGTTCGTGCGTACTGCAGCCACGCCTGGCCAGTGTGTATTCCTCTCTTTTTAATTCTTGCGACCTTGTGCCCTTGTGCATTCCATTTAGACTAGCAGATCCTCTCGTGAGTCTATTTCCAAGAAACAGGCGAGCAAAGAGCTACCTGACGTTTTGTTCCTTCGTTTTTGGAATTCTCCAAACTTTATATGCCCGTGTAGGTTCTTATATACCTACTTTTCTCCAGAGGAAAGTTAACAGGCGAGTAATAACAAGCTGCATCCTTCATCCTTCTCATAACGTGAAAATGACTATAATGTGTATCGCTGATGTTTCTAACCATTACGCAGAATTCTTAGAAAACATAGGTAATAACCTGAAGTTTGCATTTCCTAGTAGTTTAAAATTGAAGATTCAGGTATCTTTGACTAAAGTTAATACGAAGACGAAGTGAAACGAAAGGAATTAAACTGCTGAAGCTTTTCGTGTTGTTTAAGGAGTTTAAACGATAAGCAGAGGTTCAAAGTTACGAACATGTCGCTCTTATCTCGAGATACGTAACGGTATCTCTTACATCACATCAGATAAAAGAATCATGACAATCGGATTTTTCGTGCAACGCCACGTTCTTCTCGCGCAACGTTGCAGTCACGTTCCAACAGTCGGAAGCGTCGATGATCCACGCTTTAACGCTTTAACTGACGGCTCGTAGAAGCGGAAGATCGGCGAACGAAGGAAATGGAAGTTACAGCCAGATCTACATCCAGATTTATCTGGATTATTATTAGACTAATGTTTATCGCGCCCCGTCTCCCACGTTCTCCATTTAGATCTTCTCTAAAACGCATCTGTTGCATATTGACGAAACGTTGGTCACTTCCTCGTCGGTTCGCGCTTGTCGACGTTGTTGTCAGGAATTCAAACACTTTCGGGAATTTGAAAACACGTTTCACGTAAATGCACGTTTAAGTACACAACGTATGTCGTACGTTTTTACGGTATTCCTTTTTCAAGGAAACGTTCGTTGCGTGCAAAGAGATATTTGTCGACAGATTGCACGATGGACATTAGCACTCTCTAATTGAATTAAAAGAGAATGCGCTGTCGTGTGATCCATTTCACGAGGGTTGACTTTCTCTTGTATCCAGTGTCTATTTGTCTATTAGAGGGGTCCTGGCTGGAGTTAAATATTTAAAGAGGCACGTTCCAAGGGTGAGGTGTCTATTTCTATACGTATAATGCAAGGAACCGCACGTTGCCTCTTCCTTTCAGACGTGTGAAAGTTCCTTTTGCTTTTAAAACGATTACACCGTTGCTATTCTGAGGGGCTTCGTCGAGAATAAGAGCAACATTCCGGAAATGCAGATCCGCGAAATAAAAACTCTCTGGTGTTTCATTACTAATCAAATTAGAGTCCATTTAAAAATTCACTGAATGCAAATCATAATTCAACTTTACCATACTCCAACATTTTAGATAAGTAAATTGAACTCATTCAATGTACACGGAGCAGCGAAACTTCATTTTAGTATTCATAGATATATTTTCAAAGTAAAGTAAAGGCAAAGTTTCTTCGATACAATATCTAAAAAACGAATGCTGTTTTACACAGATATGATTGTAAGTGATACAGTGTACGATACAAGTAACAAACCGTTTCGCGTCAAGAAAAAAGACCCTATATATTTAGTCCATTTGACGTTTTACAGCTTCGCGGTACTGTACTTTACGAGCAAGTAATAACCATGCCGAGTTTTGCCATATTATAACGATCTGTTTACCGGCTAACCTTCCTTCGACTTTGAGAAACAACCCTTGAAAACTGACCCTCCTGACCAACCTCACGTGCGTGTCATATAATGGCCCCTTTGTGACAGAACCCTCATACGCGTCGAGTTTCTAACCAAAGGACCATGTCCTTTTCAACACAATCGTGGTATTTGAAATGGTATTTGAAAACCATTCATTATTCACAAATTCCATTAAATGAACCGGCTTGTTAAAGCTGTTTGTGATAGCTGTTGAAACATTAATAGCATTGCTACTTCCCTAGAGAGAATGGGCTAGTTTTATTGAGCTGAGTAGCACAGATGGAGAACCCTGATTGTTTTCATTTCTATATGAAAACTGAATAAAGTTGAATTGAAATTAAATTTGACAGAATTCTTTCGGCAGAAAAATTTGCAAGTATAACAAGTTTAGAAAGATAATATCGAATATAAATTACAGTGTTATTACAAAAGATAGTAGAGGTAACAAATATGTTTCTTTTTTTTCAGTCAAATGCAACGATACATTCTTGAAACGTGATCCTTCTTTTCTATGCTACCCTACGTCCTCTGGAGTAGGTTTCCTTAAATATTATACCAGCTGTTGGACAGAACACAGAGATAGGCACAGGGGTAGATATCGCAGAGGGACTAACTGAAATACGGACCCTTAATGGAAACGTTATCAAAAAGCGGATTTTCAGCGCTCGGCTTTTAGCTGAACTCGAATCACTCATACCTCTGCAAATATCAACAAAATATAATACGTGTACACTTGTCTGTCACTGTATAATTGAAGAATTACACGCAGAGGCAGCGAAATATCAAACCAACCGTGACGTTAAATAATTTTCAACCGCTGTTACATTTATCAAGATCAAGGATATTATCATTTATCAAGATCATTTATATCCGAATTCGAAGAACTTCGACAACTCAACTCGTCGAAAAGTCGCCACACGTTCGTAAATCCATCGTCTTCACCCTCGGATGTTTCATAACCGTTCGAAAAGCGAGGCAACACGGCGAAATGAGAAACACGTTTCCCGAGGAAATCTTAAATCATGCGGAGTGGCGGCGCGCAGCGCAAGCCACTGTCGGGTAACAGCTCGGGAACAACTCAGAGACAGTTTCGAAGCGATTGCTCGTCGAATGGAAAACTCGCCGCGCGTTCCACGCTAACCGCCAGCCGATTTATCGCGATCGCCGGTCACTTTTCCAGCGAGGTTTATTAATTCCAGGCAGCGAGACAATGGGACGAAATCCCGTCGACAGACTGACTGGCGTGGCTCGCGGTTCGCAAACAATGCTAGGATCGGCGAACGTGGCAGCCACGACACTTTGTCACGCAGAAATTGTCCGCGCAGCGATGGCGCCCGTAGTGGTATGGAAAGAGGGATGCCCAGTCCAGTCGCCTGTCTCTCGATGCGCGTCGTGCCGGAAATAATTTATCGGCCGCCACGTCAATAAATAATTCGTACGCGCGTGCGCGCGTTTCTTTAAGAAGCTGCAAACACCGAGCGTCGAGGGTGTGACACCGCGTGCGGCGCACAGACACCCGACACAAAACACGAAACCATATTAGAATGCACGCCGGTACACGCAGCCCCGACCCAGGGACGAAGCCTAGTATTTTTTCCCTCGTTCTGCGTCCCCTAGAATCCTCACCTCTGACGAGAAGGCGCATAAACAGTGAGGTAAAGGCCCTTTGCTTTGTTATTTCTTCGAGGAATTTCTCTGGTTCGTGTTCTGTTTATTTTGAGAAATTCCTTAGGAGACCTGAGAAATTTCATTTCATTTCAGGTTTTTACTTTTACAAGCGAAGATTACCTTTAAACGGGAATGAAACTTCAATTTTTTTGTTGGATTACATTACAGGTTTGCAAGTTACAACAATATTAAAAGTAACAATATTAACGTTACCCTCGTTAGAAGGATCATTTCTGAAAACAGAACGTGGGGTAAGAATGAATTGCTTCTTGGAAAGATAGATCAGAAAGATCGAAGGTAGGTTCGATTTTTAAGCGACTGAAAAAGGGATAAAAAAGCCACCCTCATTTGTTTCGGTTCCTAGAAATGCTGCAACAGCGTTTGTTGTTGTTGGAGAAGGTAGATTTTCTTGCGTCGTGATAATTTTAGATCAGTAATTTCGGCTGTTGGGGAAAGTTTGAAAAAGGCAAGTGCTTCACACGACGCGTGTTTGGTACTTCTATAAAGAGGGTCTGTGTTGCTAGTACAAAATTATCGTTTCGTCTAAAATTGTATACCTCTCAGAAGTGAAATGGAAATTCACAATTTTCGCTCGTCGGCTGTGACACACCCAATAATCAATTTCTTGAAATTTCTAGTTCCAAATATTTTTCAACGGAATTCGAAGTCCCGTCTTACTTTACTCAACAGCCTACTTTATTTATTTTCTCGCGTGCTATCTGAACTTGGGATTCTTAAGGACGATCTGGGATTCCTGACGAAGTTAGGCCACTCGTCGGCGATCGCTATCTCCTCAAACCGGTGAAGACAAGTCCCGGGCAACGATTGAAGACGCTCGCGTGAAAAACTGTGACGCGCATCAGTCGAATAACGGCACACCTCCAAACACAGGCGAAAGGATGAAGAAAGGATAACAAGCAGAAAGGTAAGTATTGCGAGGAAAAAACGAAACGGACGTCTGCCGTGCGTTCTCGCAACTAGATTCACACGTGAGTGGCGGACGAGCGACTTGTATCGTACAATACCAACAATCCATTGCTGAAAAACTTTCTGCGTCTGTTTTATAATCCGCATAAATCCACGGGGGAGATTCTCCGTGTTATCCCGTGTTATCGGTCCCCTTTGTTCAATCGATCGTATAAATTGTATTTTCAGTCTCCACTGATTTCAATCCACTCGAATCACAGAGAAAACGCAGAGTCAACACGATTCACACAAACGTGAGGAACAAATTCTCCGTTTACTAACATACCGCAAAACAAAGTTCTTTACTTGCACATCAACGGTACTGTTTCACCGTTGCGAATTATTTATCAATCGCGTTCCTTCCCAAAAGCGAATTACACAATAAAGTTTTATCCCCCGCGGGTATCTCTGGCTGGTAATCTTGGTTTTTAGCACCGAGTAAATTTCGGCCCCGTCAACGAACAGTCCGGAGAAATCCTTCCCCCCCAAAAACTAATCGTACGGATTAAATACGTCGTATTTCATTCTCGATTCGCCGGACGCGTCTTCTTTAATGAAGAAAAAGAACCAGTCGCAGCTTTATTCCCCCTTTTATTTTTCGAGCGGTGCTGACGCTCGAGAAGAGTCGTCGTTGCCGCAACGCGCGCGAGAAAAGAGAAGAGGGATGAAGATGCATCGTAAACGGAATTCTGTCCACAAGAAGAAGAAGAAAAAGAAGACGAAGAAGATGAAGGAGAGAAGAAAAGAGAGGCGATTTCGTCGTTCGCGGTTTTATCGTGTCGAGCGTGGCATTGCCGAAATATTTCGAATCTGTGAGTAAAGGGGAGCCTTTATGAGCGACCGTATACGGGCGAAGGTAGCCGAGGCAGCTCGTTAACCCATTTCAAAGTGGGTGGAGAAAAGTCTGAAAGGAGACGTAAATGCTTTATCGCCTCGTTTCGTGGAACTTTTTACTCGGTCTCGGCAGCTCGACTCGTCGGAACAGGGAAAATCCACTCGAGCTTTCTGCATCCATTTACCCGCTGGATATCGTGCCACTTCTATTTCTGGAAGTTCTGTAAATCCCCCGTTTCGACTTCCTTGAAACGTTCCGTACAATTTCACCGCAATTGCCCGGCTGCGCACGTTTCGGCGATTCTTTCAGAAAAGGACTTGGTTCGCGGTCACTCTATTTCCGTCCATCTTTCGTAAGAGTGTGACACGCGAAATGAGTCATTCCAGAGTGATTTACATCGATGTTGTACATAAGAAACGGACCGAGCGCGAGTTGTACAATTTCATGGTGTTCCCGTTTTAACGACGGATCAAACGAATTCTTTCTATACGATTTAAACCCACGTACATCCTGAATTCAATTTCATACAGGACAGTTATTTTTTAATACCTGATGATCCAAGTAAGAAACAACCGGAACAAGATTCGCCATTTATCATTGGAAAACTCTGTTCCTTCTCTTGCTCGATCAAGACGTTGGTCAACATTTCGCAAGTAATAAATTACGAACAATTGACAAATTATCACGCGAAAACGATCATGTACGTTCATCTACAAGCGTAACTATTCCATCAAGAAAGATCCCACGACACTAATATTATTAATCACTAAGTTATTACCCCTGAAAGGTCCAAATTATACGTCCATAGTTATTTCACAAAGAGAAACCCGTGTGTCTCGATCTCGAATCTTCTGAACCTTTGCTTTTTTTCCCCATCGTGTCACGGGGCACCTACCAGCTGTTCGTTGTTTGGCTCGCGATTCTCCTGCGCGTTTTCCTCCATAACGCGAGCACTGGCAACGGTGATTTCCATCCTAGAAAATGTTCCCCTCGATGGCATCGAACCGGTTTAACGATGTTTTCCATGCGGTAGTTAACGAGTCTCCCCTTCGCAGACAGACTGCTTCGCTTATGCACACGTCCGCATACCTGCGCAACATTCACGCGGCGTGGTGAACGCCGCCACGTCGAGGTGTCGTCGTCGTAGTCGTCCTCTCCCTGCGTGTCGCGTGCACACGCGAAGCACGCGGACGTTGGGATAGAAGCGCGGCTGGCTGGCGAAACTAGGTAGCCTTGAGGATCTGTTTTCTGCCGGCGAATTCTATCCGGGCATCTCTGCATGCCAGCTACGTACACCGCCACTATCTCGTACCGCGCCATTTTTATTTAACCATCGGCGTGTGTCATCGATTTGCATAATCACCGCCGTATGATCCGTGATATACACGCCCGGTTTCTCATCCGGTGTAACCTTGTTCTTAGTCCCGTGGCAGGTATCGCAAGCGCGCGCGCCTTCAAGCGTCATCTTCAACATCGTCGGGCGCACCGTATGAACCCTTTCTACCTTTCTCTGGATTCCTTTGTTTGATACAATTTGAAAACTGATCGTTTGAAGATAACTCGAGGTGATTGATTGCGCGAATATTAGAAATAATCATTTCGTAATATGTGTCTTTTTTTTTTTTTAAATTGATTTAAAGTGGATAGTTTTTATAAAAAAAAAAAAAAAAGGGAAACGAAAGAGCCATATCTGAAATCTTGACTGGTAATTTAACGTTATTTTCATAACTGTCATTCCTCTATAATTTTTTGTCAGAATTGATGTGGAAACTATTATGGACCAACGTGTATTATGAATCTCTTTAAATGTTGTAACGACTCGTGCATGAGATTACTATCGTCAATATACGTGTAATTACGTTGGATAATAATAAATTAAAGCGTGCCATATTTCTACGATCTATCGCACATTATATCGAGAAGTTTCTAAACGTTCTAAACCAAACGTGTTTAACTGAAATAATTTTCCAATTCTCACGTATCAACTTATTTTAATTAACATACTTATAAAACGTGTTTGTAACGCAACGTATATACTTTACGAGCAGGTAAATCTGTCTAGAAATTTTCATTGCATCGCGCTTTGCCTTTTCGTAACGAACTAACGAGTTTGTGATTGTACACGTTATTTATACGTTCACAAGCACAAATTGATTCTCGGTTACGATAATGCAAACAGCGCGAACGAAGAAATAGATATATTTTTTTTTTTTCACGAATTACACAACTCCGTGGACTTTCGTTTCAAGGTTCAACCGGTCGTCGACTGTTTCCCTGCCGACATCAGCCTACGTTATTATCAATTATCGTCTGAAAATAAGCTGAACCGTCGTACGCTGGTATTGTAATACATACATCTTTTGTTTATGCTGATAACATACCAGTGATAACCATAATGTGTTGCGGCGTTCGCAGTCTGCATAATACCCCGTAATACACGAGACACACAGCTGAACAATTAAATAACTTCAACATTAAGAATTAGTTCCAATGGATTTCCGTGTTTTTTTCTAAAAGCAACGACTCTCGAAATTGAATTTTCAATTGATCTCACATTTTTGCTTGAATATTCGTCCGTTCAAATTGTCGATTAAAATAGGATACGTATTGTAATTCCTTTCACCACCTATCCGTTTCTCTTTGCACAGTACATATCGATTTTTATTATTCCGTGCAGTCGCGATGTTTGTCAAACGCATACTTTGTAATTCAACGTTCTGGCATTCGCGATTAGATAACAGTTATCTGTACGAAGCTTCCTTCAGTCGCCTAGACAACGGTTTCTACTTCCTGGCCGTTTATTCCTTCATTTGTTAATTCATTGTAATAAATTCGAAATTGTACTCCGCTACGGATCGATATAGTAAAGTGGTACGAAGGATCGATAGAAAACGCAAAACAAAGAGAGTCGTTTTACGAACGAACCGGTTGAACACTCGATCCTCCGCTTTGAACTAATAGAGGGTGAAACGGGAGCATCGAGCACATGTATTCTAATGACAATGAAGAACTTTCGATGGAAAACCAATTTCTACGGAACGCCCTCTACTTCAATTCACTAGGTATCGTAGAAACTCGATGCTTCATTGTAGAAGGGTGAAAGAACTTTGAAGGAAAGAATATATTTCCATTGAAAAAAAATCGGAGGATCCTGGTTTCTATAGAATAGTAACTTGAACCTCGGATCGTATTTTCTTGTAAATTTTTCATCTCCGGAATCTAATAATTTACAAACTTTTAATCTTTCTAAATTAAAGACTTACACACAGAAATATGAAAAAAATCACCGGCTGGAAGTTTGATGTACAAGAGAATCTAAGAAAGCGTTGAAGCTATCATCGTAAATCGCTTAAAAAGAAATCATTAGAAAATGAGATCACGCTACGCGGACCTCAGGCTGGTTGATCCCACGTGAATAACAATCCGATCTTTATCAGGACACGTACCAGCATGCGGGAGCTTACGAGGTCGCCAGCAATCGAGAAAGCAACGTATTCGTAGCGTTATGCAAATGATGAATTTCTCTCTTCGGTTTCGTTTAAATAAATGCGTTTACTTTGTGCACTGTAACGACCAGCCTATTAAATGCTCCTTATTTGTACGTTTCTAATGTAATATACCGATTATAAAGGCGAGTGGAACGGCGCGAGAATAAATATCGAAGTGTTTAACAATGAAACCGTTGTCAGAGTAAGCAAGTGTAAAGTAACGCGACGAGTTGCAGATGTGCCGCACGTTATCGGAACGCTTTTCTACAGAAATTGCGTGTAATTCGTTTATCAAGACGATTCGATAACTTGACCCGCGGAAATGTGTCGTAAACAAAGAATCACACTTTGTACTTTTCACACTGACTCCTTACTGCAGACAAAGGAGCCACCAGGAGCAAAACGATTTTCTCGCGGTTTGTTCTTTGATTTCTCCCTAAAAATCTGCGATAACAATTAATTTAATCACCAGCGAACAATGTACATATTTTAGTTCAGAATACTAAGTTGACCGAATACTTTCCCACACGAGCAACGCGGAAACTAAATTCAACTTTACCAGAAGATCGGTTCGTTTGTCGAAAATTGAGGACTAATGAAAAAATATTGTAGTTTTGAGAGAGTGGTGGTGCAAGCCAACATTCTAAAAGTAAGGACGTGAAAACGATGAGAAGAGGCATAAGTAGAAATGGTTGTGGAAAATGACCATTTTCAGCTGTCAAGAGATTCAATGGTAGCGGCTAAAGTCGCCCTTCTGTTTCACAAAACGGTTCGCCGGGAATACTGCGAACGGGGAAAATTTAATGGGCACGAATTCACAAAAACGAGAGACTACGTGTCAGCTTGTACGGTCTCGTTCGGCAATGATTCGTTTTCGTGGTCGTAGCGATGGTGCAAACGAGATAGTAGGCAGAAGGAGCTACGGAGATACGATCTTCCGGTAAAAGGAGAAAGAACCCCCCGGAGTGACTTCGAATCTATGGGACCCTTTTAAGGTGTCCCTTTGCGGAGCTTGTTCAGTCTGGCTTAGCGTCGGAAACGCAACAAACGATTCTTAAACCGCCCAACCAGCCGCCCCTTCTCTTCTTTTGCCCTATTAAAATCCACTCGTGACGCGATAAACATCCTAGATGAATCGATAAGTAATTTCACTGTGATCCACGACTAATTCATAGATAATTCGCTGACTTCTGTCGAAGCACGAGTCGAACAATTTTTAAAATTTTTAAATTTTATTCGATATACAAGCCATTGTGTACGCTATGTAAAAGACATTAGGGGCATTAAACGCAACGATAAGCGATAATTAAGTGCAACTATTGAGGGAGAATCGGTGTTTGCAGTCGTCTGTTAAACAATCGACAGATAGAACTTCGTTCCGCGTCCTATTATCTTCATACTTGGCTCCTTTGAACGCTGGTTTCTATTGTTTGCTGAATCTTAAGTCAGTGGAAAGAATGTCAGGCAGATAGGGAGGAACGAGTTAAGTTTGTGCCAACCGCTGATTTAACGCCCGCATTTCCATCCAACACTTTCTATAATCGCGAAACGAGCAATTCTTCTTTGCGGTTGCGTGCTTGTAATATTTGTCGTTAATATTTGCCTTTTTTGCGAAATTAAGCAGTTCGATTATTTATTGCTCTAAAAAAACTCAAATATAAACGTCAGTGGAATATCCGTTGTCAGAACGTTGGAATCGTAGACTCGAATGAACAATTAGAAAAACGTAGAATTATATTACAGTTTCTCGAATCAAATGCTGCCATTTATAATCATTGTCTTTTCTACATTGATATCGAAATTTTGTCCTTAAATTTTCCTCGAAAAGAATTTATTTTTATATTGAAAAAGTTGCGAACTCGGCTTGTTCGCGATTAGTTAAATTGATCGCAATAGATTAAATAAAAATTGACACAGCGAGTTTCAAGTTTAATAAACCCTTTCCTCTACGATTCTCACGTGTTTTTAATTTAATCAGAAAATGGTTTGAAAGTGAAGATACGAAGGATGCTTCTCACGATCTACAGCGGCAAGCACAAACGCTGAGCAAGTGGCGCGGTACACAGTAATAAAACAGTTAATACCCAATAAATCGTTTTGGTGACGTGCCTAGCAGTGTGTCATCAATCGGTCAGGCCCGGAGAGAATAAAAGGAGGCAAAGAGAGACCGGTTGCAAAAGGTGGGCGCGAGCAACCACTGGTTCACGACCCCACTTTCGTTAACTGCTTTTAATTGCCCCGTAATTGAGATTAATGGAAAGGCATGCGGGCGCGCATGATATCATCCCTCGGCGAATTAAAATTGAACCGTACGACTCCGGGCCGCAAAAGAAACCGCCGCGCTTGTTTGCTTTCAGTTGGTCACGCGATCCCTCGCGGTTCCAACGCGGACCAAAGAAATTGCCATAAAACACCACGCCATAAAACTTCATTCGTTTTGTCGTTCGTTTCGCCATTTCGTGGCGCATTGTGAACGGCGCATTACGACATTAAAATGGACGTTGAGATGCAAATGTTACAACGAACGTATAAAAAATTCAGCGAAAATACGAAGTGGAAACACGAAGTGTTCAGGCGAGAAACATTTTAGACGAGGTTTGTTACATAAAACAAAACGAAACTCCACAAACGAGATTCACCTCGTCGGTGAATCGTCCAGCGAATATCACACATCTCGACTTTCCCATGAGAGTACTACAAACGTTATCCTTTTATTATATCCATATCTGTCTACTAACACGCACGTTGCGTGGGTGTGCCCATCATTCCTTTGACTCGGACGAACCACACCGTCGCTTTGTGTACTTCGGGTGTTGCTTATTTCTTTCTCCTTCGTGTTTCTCTTGACACGCCGGCCGCCTCGAGAGTCCTTGAAATGGGCCGAAATCTCACGTGGTTTTCATGACCGTCAAGTGGCATTAAGACCACCCGCAAATAACGCGTGCCATTAATTTCAAAAAACGGAGCCCTGCGATGCTAGTTACTTTTGCTAATACCCTTGATGGGCGTTTCGAAACGTCTTAAGAGATAACCACACAGCATGTATTATTAATACAACTTGGCAACAAAGAAATTGAAAGAACGTGCACACTGGCTAATGAAATTTCAAAATACTAATAAGTGTATGTAAAATATGTGTAATGATCGAACGGAAATTCTACCTACAACCTAACACTTTGGTTAAAATGAATAAGCACTTCCACGCCATTCGCGATTGTGTATTTTAAAAACTTTCTCGGATAACCGAGGAAAAGAATGGCCCTTTCAAACGGCCCCTGAGTAACAATCACGTTTTGCACACAAAGATCGACCAACGCGTCAAACGTTGCCAGACAAAAGCTCAATCAACGCCCATAGACAATAACGCACACTAATTTAGAAAATGTATTCTAACATCGGTTCATTGGCCGGTTAAGTCGAAATCGCTCGAGTTAGCGCGAATACAGGCTATTAGCACCAACACAGGTTCGAGGCGAAGTCACTCGAGTCCCGTGACCCCGTGTTTCGCCTACGAAACATCGTGGAGTGCAAGGCGGGAACCCGTTCAAGTGGTAGACCGTGAGGCGACACATCGCTCCGTCGTCTATTCACTCGAGATAGGGGAAAGACATCGCATACGTGTATATACATTTATGGACGGTATACCGGAGGACGTAGGGAACAGCTGAGAGCGAAGAGAAGACGAGTGTTGCCTGGTATGATACATCCACGACGAAATTAATGTCCCGGGATTCTCGGTTCCAAGGACAGAGGCTTGTACGTTTCGAGGACGAAACTTCTATCGCAACGGTGTGCCACCAACATCCTTGCATTCCGTCGATCGACCGCGATACGATAAATTTTCCGAGGCTATGCGATGCGCGATGTCGGGAAATACTGGTCGCTTTTAAAATATTTCAACTTATCTCGGGAACGCCAGAGGTACCATTCTAATCGCCACTCAGCTGTTTATTGAGCCGCTACATGGCCTGCGCGTGGTTCACATATTTCAAAGTACGATACTCCAACTACTTTGCATTTCGCATACGTAACACGATTATTTGCGCAAAATTTTATCTATTTAATCGTGTGTTTAGAAATGACACTTTGTTAAATATAATATCATACTAAACGTAGATTCGACGAACAACGAGCGGCGATCAAATAAGTTTATTTCAACAAATTTAATCAAATCATTCACTCACCGAATTCAGCATCCGTAAACCATTTTCTGCTTCCCAACATGAAACCTCGTTTGAATAAACTGTATTTTGGCGCCACTGAATATCACGGCTATGCAGGTCAACATAACAAGTTAATTTCATGTATTTGAGCAACTATTTATTATATAGCAATTAAGAAGCTTTGCAATCAAATCATTCACTCACCGAATTCAGCATCCGTAAACTATTTTCTGCTTCCCAACATGAAACCTCGTTTGAATAAACTGTATTTTGGCGCCACCGAATATCACGGCTATGCAGGTCAACATAACAAGTTAATTTCATGTATTTGAGCAACTATTTATTATATAGCAATTAAGAAGCTTTGCAATCAAATCATTCACTCACCGAATTCAGCATCCGTAAACTATTTTCTGCTTCCCAACATGAAACCTCGTTTGAATAAACTGTATTTTGGCGCCACCGAATATCACGGCTATGCAGGTCAACATAACAAGTTAATTTCATGTATTTGAGCAACTATTTATTATATAGCAATTCAGAAGCTTAACAATCAAATCATTCACTCACCGAATTCAGCATCCGTAAACCATTATCTGCTTCCCAACATGAAACCTCGTTTGAATAAACTGCATTTTGGCGCCACCGAATATCACGGCTATGCAGGTTAACATAACAAGTTAATTCATGTATTGGAGCAACTATTTATTATATAGCAATTCAAAAGCTTTGCAATCGTATTTTTCGTACGATGTACAGATTCAGAATAGAATGTTAATCAATATAAAAGTTAAGAAAAATCAAATTAGCTTTCCCAAGAGTTTAATTCTTTGTTAATTTAACTTAGATAACCTGATATGTAATACAGCATTCATATTCTTATGTACAGATAAATAAAGTTTTATTATACAAACAATACGAGCAAGCTTTTGAATTTACACCATAAAATAAATTTACTAACCTGAAACTGTTTACTTTCAGACGTGACGGGAAAAATGTCAACAATAACTTGACAACGCGCAATTGGAGTTCGTCAACCTCCGTGCATTCCAACGTTAGTACTCCAAATACTTGAAAGGTTAAGTACGTACAACCGATTCAAAATTGTTGGCCGTTCAAAATGTCTCGTCGTGTATCGAAAATCTGCGAAATCTCCTTCATCGATGAACACCCACGCCCTGGTTTAACGTTCACTAATACGTCGGTAGCGTACGCACTCACGTATGTACTTACGCGTGCAACAACTTACGGTGTAACAACCTCGTGAGAGTTGCAGCAAGGGACGCGTATACATACATATAACATTGACGAGTTTCCGACCGAGTCGGCGGTTGGTCGTCGCTTTGACAGCTCCTCGTCTCTCCCAGGTAGCGCGCGAGTATTAGAAAGAGACAGAGAAAGAGAGTGAGAGAGTGAGGAAGAAAGAGAGGGAGTCGCAGCGACCGGGTCAGAACGGAACGAGGGACCAGCGAATAAGGACAGAGATAAGGGAGTGCGGGAGAAAGATAGGCCGCGTGATCGGGAGAAAAAAAAGTGCAAAAGGGAAAAAGTGAGAGACAACGGGGAAAGAGTGGACGAGGTACAGAAAACCAGAGGAAGACGTATTGAAAACGCGTATGGAAGACACGAGGAAAAGAAAAGTGGCAAGCGTCGTTAGTGCAAAGAGAGGTTAGAGAAGGAAGGGTAGAGGAAATGATAAAAACGATGGAAAGCAACAAATACTTAGGCTGGAGCGACGAGAGGGGTCCGGAGAGGGCTAAGAAAAGCAGAAACGGGGAAAAAGAGGAATGAACGGAAAGAGCAGAGGCAGGAAAGAAGAGGAACGGTGGAAAAGGGACAGAGAAACCGCGTGTAGAGAAGGAACGCCATAGGGGAGTGAAAGAAGGCGTGAGAGAGAAAGAAAGAGGGGTAGAGCGCTCGTATGGTCGGCTTGCCGCCTGCCGCGTAGTAGTAGCGTGCCGAGCGAGCAGTGCCCAACGTCGTCGTCGTTTCTCAGTGTCGCCGCGGCGGTCGTGCTAGACGGTTCTCTTGTATTAGTTTTTCGTTGTGCGCGCGCAGCGTTCCGTTTCGTCTTGTTCCGTGCGACTTCGGAGCAACGTGCGACGGGTAATTCGGGTTAAATCGGATTAAATATACTCGCATTAAATATACGAACGTGATCTCCAGGGAATCATTGACTCGGCGGCAGCTTCGAATCTATCGCTGCACGGAATCATCGAGAAAAACCCTGTTGAGAGAATATACCTACGAGCAGCTCGTCCAAGGATGTTAACAGTTTACGCTGCGTGACAACGACATTACGATTTTTATTGGCATATCACCGTTTCTCGTTGAGGTACGTTCGTCGTGAAAAGAAATCATGGTTTGAAAACGTGCGTGAACGGGGAAACGTCGAAACGAATTGCAGTCGCGTGTTTGAAAAGTGTAACGACGTCGAACCCCACGTGGTACACAAGCGCCATCTTGTTGGTTGAATTTCGAATTTCGCGCGAATATACCGGTGTCCCGCGATCACGTTTCGTTAAGTTGGACAATCCTAACGCGGTTTTCCCCAGTGAAAAATCGTGATTATTGGTGGTAATCTCTCTCTCTCTCGTGAAACACACGGCGGGTGGCATATTGTAGCGTGTCCTACTCCGTGTTTGTACAAGTGGATTTAACCTTGCGATCGAACACGTGGATGCATGCTGTCCTGTCGACGATGTCGTGCTCCTGAACGGCCAAGCTGTCTGCACGAAAATTCCAGGTTAGAAAGATATTTTCAAGTCGTTTTAAATAGCATGTATAATTATTTCCAATTGTTCACTCCTGTTCATAATTACTCGAACAATTTGATGCAAACTGTTCGTACAATTATGAACTAACTCCAAAATTCACACGAACGACGAGCATCGTTTATTTTGATCATAAATAGCAAGTTTACCCACGTGGGAGGTGGGTAATCCCGGATTAAACAGAAACGATATTTGTTTACTATGGTTTTTTATCGAATCGTTTGAGACGCACGCACACTTCGTGCATCGAGTTGTCAATGGTTCTGTTGAGTGTCGAAAGTGACATTGATAATTGTATTGACTTGTTCCAGACCTAGCCCAGATTGTGAAGTCATCTTGTTTTAAATGTTCCGAATGTATTTCCCACAAATCGTAGGAAATCATAAGATTCCACCACACAGTTTCCACCACGTTTTTTACGTTTGACATTAGATGATATTTCGAATCGTTATTCTAGATGATAATCGCTGTGTTACTCTTATCGGTGACTCAGTTATCAGCTGACATTGGCGTTACATGAATATTACTGTAGCTGTAGAAACGGTGTCATAAATTCTAAATGACACAACTTATTCATTAACCGGGGCAAAGAACAACTGTTGACAGCATTCTTTCGATATCCATCTGAAATTGACAATGATGATCATCGACTTTAATTATTATTATCTAATAATTAAAGTTTCACTTAATTCATTCGTGAATCATTCAAACATTTAAACTTTGTTCTTATCTTTTTCATTTTATATTTCGTTTTCAAACTTAAATTCATTCTAAATTTAAATATTATTATTTATGGTTTTAGTATTTTAGAATGCTATTATTTCAAGATATTAGATCAAAATAATTACAATCATTTTAGTTGAAACATTTTATGTTGAGGCTTTTAAATAAAAATGCAAAATGCAAACGAACCGGTGGAATAATATCGCTATCACTGTTGAGGCAAGTTCCATTCGATTGTATAACACTGCTCATTATTACTCGAACAATAGCTAATTTTAATTTTACTGCAGTCGTATAATTATTCTTCATTGTCAAAACATGACTCTGTCGTCCGGTGTTTGTCGTGTTACGAAAATACGACGAAGTATATGCCCCGTATATTCGAAGCTTCCTCATTAGGTCACGCGTGTTGCTTCGTATTATCATTGATTTTGAAATGAGCTCAATTCACGTTAAAAATTACAATCACGATTTGTTTCGCCTTGAAGATAGCTGCCTGAAATATATAGGCCGTAATACTCGCATACTCTTCTCGAAGTAACGAGATTAAACGTTACTCTTCAACATTCTCGTGGTAATCGTCGTCAATTATTTTTAAATTCCACAATTCTACAAATTTCGACTTCCAAATTTCTTTCTAAATTTCAAAAACATCAGTATATCATATCAACGGCCTTTTACAGAGGCTATATCTCAACAGCTTAACGTATTTTGTTTGAAGAAAAAAGAGAAGAAAAAAAACAGTACCTCGGTACCTCGCTCGATTGAGTTAACCTGCAAGAGATTTGAAAATAACTGTTGGTACCGACGGGATAAAAAGAATCGTGTTGTTTGCGAGGCAGCGAGCCGCGAGTAGCTCCTAAACGAGTCGAAGAGAGTTGCTGGCTGGTCTCTGCATAGTGCGCAGCAACGACAAACGGTAGTAGTGGTTCGTAATCGGTCGATTTATCGAACTGCCGATCGGTATCTGCCGACGACTCGTTCGGCGAGTATGCGCGATTCTCGAAGGCGAAATCCTGATTACGATTCTGCTCAATGTCGCAGTGACATCATCGAGGATCATCATCCTCTTGGAATTCCCTGCCGGTTAAATCTGCACGCGTTAACTGAGATACCTCGCGTTATCCGCGTGCGATATTACCCTGTTTCTGAATCTTTCAGCCCTCAGAAATTTACATTTCAGTCCTGAATTTCCTTTATGAATCGTCTTTATGATTCTCTCAACTGGGATCTTGATATAAAAATTTCGTTTTTACGGTTGAACATCTCGCGATACGTTCTTCTTTTTCTTCTTTTGTTTTTATTTTTGGAAACTTCGCGCGAGATAAAGACAATTTTACAGCTTAGTAATTTCTTTAATTTTTAAGAAATATTTAGCATTCAGTTGAGAGAATATATCTGGCACTGCCTTAAATGGGAAAGTTATTCATCTTAAGGATGAATAATTTTAGAATTTATTAGATCCATTATATATTCAATCGTGTCTAGTACTATAAGAATTTGATATTTATATTAGGTACACTATAAAATGAAATAATTTTAATTTTATCATTTATCCTATCTGAAATTAAAAAATCGTTCCAGAATAAAATTCATTCCCACGCAATATACGCAAAATTACGATACGATACGAGCAAAGCGACGTGTAATTGAAACGATTACCATTCGAAACAAAACTTTATTTACTCTATCAGAAGCTCGTCGATCGAAATCAAGGTGCTCCCGTTGATCTCTTTTCCCTCCATTTATCACTATTTATCGCGATCTATCAAACGTTTCAAGCGAGCCAGATACGAATAAGTTGACAAAAGGTTCTCGATGTCAACGAGAGTTCCGGTATCGTTGTAACGTACGGCCGTTTCTATTCCAACGGTGTTGTATTCCCGGCATTATCGTATAGAAGGGGGTTCTCGCATAATCGCATAGAGAGAGCGAATTGTCGTCGTGTCAACAGCGAATGATTGCGAAACTGAAAAATCCAGCGTGGCGACAATAGTGCGTAGTCGGTACTCCGCTCGAGCCAGGGGACCTGAGCTATTTTCTGCGAGTCGAATCACACGCGATGCCGATGAGCAAATTCTGCGAACGTGCCATGCTTCTAATTAATGATAGACCGCGTTTGAGGTTTCGTCGTGGCCATATGTTCGTACATGGCATTGTTCTTGATTATGCTGCAAAGACTCTGCTTGGAAATCGAAATTAGAAAAAGTTTCATGGAAGAGTTAGATGGCAAATTTTCATCGATATTTTCGACGAGTTTCGTAAGACCAGTGCGAGGTCACGGCAAACAAGGGATCAGAAACGAAAGATTTATCTTTGTTGTACAGACAGTCGTGCGGAGTAATAAAATAGATACGACCAAACTGATAAAATTGTGTGAACAGCGCAAAACGCATAGACCTGAAGAATGAATAAATAGCAGACTTCTTTTTAAGTAACAGACTAAATATAAGCGATAGTCTGATAAATAACGATCTAAATATAATTGACTTCTCTAAAATTTGTTCTACAAAGAGTTCTAATACAAAATAACACATATCTCATCCACATTTATTTCCATGAGATTCACGTTTCACCAAGATTTGCAGGGGAAAACGGGCAGATAATTTAGTAGAAGATTTCCTTAAAATTTAATTCATAAATGGTGATATTACTAATATTTTTAGAGTCTCTGCGAAGAGATGATGTTTTCATTTTCGTAATAAAAATGTCACGTCTATTCTAACAAAGTTTACGTTTCGTCGGACGTTTACAGCAAAGTAAACTGGATTTTTTTCTTACAAAGAGACCACATATTGGAGCCACATCGTAGCGAATGCCACGACCGATCAAATTCTTATGGGAAACACGTGCGAGCTACCGTGGATGGGATCACGAAAGTATTTCTCCGGCCATAAATCGCTCTTACGTGATGTTTCCGGCGCGATCGACAGTCTGCCGACTTGTGAATGGCGGTCGGACATTTATCACCTCCGAATAAACATAATGCGCGTGTGTTTCAGCCCGTCGAGTCACACAGATATTCATGTTTGTCGTAAGATTCTTACCGAGGACTCTCGTCTCGAACCATCTATCGGTTATGATAAGATTGCCACCTCGACATTTCCACACATTTCCTCCATTTTTCGAAATACGCCGAACGGTTATCGATCGCTAGAAATTGAAATAATTGTAAAACAAACGAGTCTGTCATCGTTTCTCATTAAACGAGCCGTATTTGAATTTTTTCTCGTTTGCGTAATAGTTTAGCAAGGGTCGTTTCAATTTTCACAGATTGTTACCAAACGATTATGGTTTCGCGAGGTTTCGAGGATACGAGAAGATACTGGAGGAATTTTTGTCCATTTGTTTTGCTTTTTTAACAGTTCACAGTTAAATAATATTTAAACGCAAAACGTACTTTCGTTGTATGTAGAAGACCACGTGTTGACCACGTGTTGTTTGTCCTTTGCGAGAGACTTCGACGTTCTGCTCCGCCTTCGACCTACCGGAAGTAACGATGTTCTTTAAAGTCAGTGTTTGTTCTTAGTTCCCTACGTTTTCCATGCGCGATACTAATATTTTATTACCGCTATATCATTTTTATCCTCTTGCCAAAGGGTAACTCCAATATTACGCATTTACTATTTATTCTAATTTATACATTTGTTAATTCTTTCATTAATTCCATCTTCTCTCCTATTCGTACTAACGTGCTTCTTACTACAAACAAGTTTCTTCATTTACAATTCTTGCGTTATCCAGTTCGTAAGGTATGCAAGAAATAAATTTGTAGGAGCAATTGCAACGTCCAGTTGCTTCGGTATTCCTTGCGATTTCATTCAGAAAACCGGCGAAATGTAGCAATAACTCATCGAGCAAAAAGAAAATACCGAAGGGGACTGCAAAAAGGGAACACTTGTACATGTAATCACGTACTCGCGTGGAATTCACGCAAAATAATCTCGAATGACTGCGGTGAAAACAACAGCCGTTGTTTACAGTCGCGCACCGTGCCGGTATTCACGATCGGAGATCGCGCTTTTAATGATGAGATTTGTTTTTGCCGCGGTTCCGTGGAAATACGTGGTTGGCATTCGTGGTCAGCGTCTCCGCGAAAAACTACATCGTGATTCACGATACGCGACACGAACCTTATATCAGCGGCCATAATCGAAAGGAACTTCCGATGCAAGACGTTGCTAAATGCGTTTCTTCTTTTTTCGACGAAGTATGTTATAGCGACAATTAGGTTTAGAACAGGGACAATCGACGTGAGTCATTCGCAACACGTCGTGCATGAATTTTAATGTAGAGAGAAGCAACGATTACGTTGCAAATATTTATGCAAATATATGTTTTCACAAATATTGTTAGACGTGGAGAAATAAAATCTTTTATCTTGACACGTGACAAGTAACTTTGTAAACTAATGTAAAGTTGTAAAAGCGACGGTTCGATGCGTGATGATAATCGAGTATTTATTCTTAGTTGGCAGAAGTGATATATTGCTTAGGTCGGTGACGCCGAAATCTGCTCGATGATTTCTTGAGGACACCATACATAGATTCATCACGTTTCTTTTTTTTTTTTTTTGTTGATGGAAACATTGTCAATACTCATCGGTTGATAATTAGTTTCCACGTGGCCGAAGAATAGTAACGTGATTTTCGAACAAGTGCGCGCCGGTAGTTATAAATAGGTATTGTAGAAAAGAAGCTATTTGCTATCCACTGATTTATGATCGTAGCCAATAAAACTTTCTTCGATTTAAATGGAAACGCTGACTGCGTTCGGAGAGCCTCTCGGAACACGTCAACGCTTTCAGCAATGCTTTTGATGCATCGCGTTGAAAAAGCCATGAAACCTGTTGAAGCAAATAAGCATACAAGAAACAGAAGCTGTCCAGCATCACGTGATTTACAATCGCAACCAGCACAATTCCTCGCCAATTCGAGTGGAAACGCTATGTTCACGGAACCTTTTACACTGCCACGCTAAAATTCACTTGAGAGAATGCTTCTTACATACAGAGTCAATCATTTGAAAAATAATACAATATTCTTCCTGATTCACGAAGAATCATCAGCAACGCATCTAAGTTTTTCAAACGAGGAGTTGCGAAACAACGATTGTTGTCTCGATATTGAACGCACATCTTTCATTCACAAAAAATCATCAACAACTCTCTCAACAAATTTCTCAAACGAGAATCTCCCCGAAGAAGTTTCTCCGAAATTGGTTGCAAGTCTCGAGCAGCCTCTGATTTACAATTACATCGAAAACACGACCCCTTCGATCTGAACGGAAGCAGCAATCTGGCAGGATGGAATTGTCAGAGTCGATTACGACGACCTTTCGCGTCGCACATATGTACGTTTCGTCCTCTCCTTTGAGCTGGCCTTGCTTCCCTCCCGCGTTCTTTCTTCTGTCTGTCATTTCTGCTTTACGTGCCTCTGCAAAATCGACCGCATCGCCGGTCGTGATTTACACCCTGCGTTTATGACGCAAGCTAAGATCGCGCTGAAGTTTTCTACAGACGCAGCGCTGGAAGCAGCTAAACGCTTTCTTCTTCTTCTTCCGTGATCGTTCAGCGCTCCGTCGCGCTTATATCTCGTTTTCGGTCACTTGCTTCTTCATGTACGAAATAAATTTTCGATTCATCTTGTTGCATTCTGCCATCAGTTGCATTTCTACGATTGTAATTAGAGAAATCTGAATTTACTTCGATTCTTCTAATTTGGAGATAATGACAATACGTCATAATCGAAATTGTTTGGATAACTCGGTCTTGGACGTGGCTACTATCACATTTGAGCCTGCTTCTTCGTATTATGAACGTGGAGATTTTTATAAATTTTTGATAATGGAACCTTCTTGAGACACAATCGCAAGGAAGCGATTCTTAAATCGTTTGCTTGAATTATTTTTACTCTTCCCCCCTCGTATCGCGTATCTTTTTCGAATCATACGTAAGTTTCAAAATTTTCTCGAATTAGGATCGAACGATTTCGATGGAAATCGGTTCCAGCGGCGTGTCCATCGTTTCGTTTCGCGTAGAGATAATCGATCGCGGCGTCGACTGCATTTAGGCGAGGAAGATATCATATCGACGTTTCGTATGCGATGCAGCGTTCCTCGCGTGGCACGCCACCGCCCGCAAAAGTCAGACGTCCGTTAATTTTTATGGAACAACGCTGACGATGACTGACGCGGGGAACGGTCAAAGCGCATTCTCCACCGTCTATCGTTCAATGGTTTATCGTACGACCGCAGACATCTGTATATCTAGCAGTACGATGTATGAAATATTTATGCGCAACCCGGCCTTTATTCACTTGACATCAATGCGCTTCCCCCCTTTTCGCGATGCGTTGGTAGCTATGCGTCCACATTATCGGATCGAACGTTCGCGTACTCGCCCAATAATGCCTCTGCGCGGTTCTCCTTTTTCTTCGTTCTTCAAAAATCATCGACGTTCCATCGAGATCGTTTCATCGTCGACGTTTCAGCGAGTGAAGCGAAAAATACAGGGAGGACGCGATTGGTTATTGGTTACGATAGAATTTTTTCCCTCGACGAAATATTTATGACGTAGATAGCTTTTACAATAGAAATTGCCGTTATTTTTATTATACCGCGCTTTTATGCAAATTGGCAAATTGACACGGAGATACGGTAACATTTAACATCTTGGAACATTGTCGCATTTTAAGCTTTAAACGCATAGAATTATCATTTGATAATTGTTACATAACAGAGCAATTATTATTAGTAACTAGACAATAAAATATTAATGTAATTCAATACATGTGTTAATATGTCTGTTCCGTAATTTTTGTAGTTTGATAATAAAAACAGCAACAGGAGATGAAATACACAATTATATGTAAAGTATGTACATTAAAATACATTGTGAAACTGCATCGAACGTTGAGATAGTTAAATAAATATCGGCGAAGGAAAATTGAAGAAACAGAGAAGCAACATGTAGATAGGCGATTTCAAATCATATGATACGTACATACGTACAATATACAACCCACTGGTCTATCGTTTCGTTGCGTTTATATTTCAATATTTTAATGCGCGTGCATATTCGCGAGGCGTTAACTCCACGACCAACGGCAAACGCGCCGTTTAGTTTCGATACTTTCTCCTTTTTTTTTTTTTTTTTTTCACTTGGTAACAAGCGGCTTGCGGTACGAGGTTTAAATATGTTGTAAATTCTTCGCTCGACTGATAGGTTTATCGACAAAGAGGAAGGCGCGCGTTGCATCTGAATGTACACATGCGCGTCAGTTGGACAAAGTAATTTATTATTTGAGAAGTATTTGCTGTTAATAAGACACAAGACGGTACTCTCTGCGTAGAAAGCTTAGGCACAAAAAAAAAAAAAAAAAATGACCAAAACGATGGAAAATTAACGAGCATGCTCTTGAGCAACGAGCGTTTGGCACCGACTTGTCGCTGTCGCTGATTCCCGTTTATTTTTCAACAAGATGAGAGATATTAATAGTTGTAACGATATAGTGCCTCTTATTAAGAAATAGCAATAAGACAGTTATATCGTCGAAGTCGAGAGATTTCAGTTTACGTCAGAATGTGTGTGTGTAGAGAGAGAAAGAGAGAAAGAGAGAGTGGCAGATGAAATTTTCAGAATCTAGGTGATAGACACTATGCTATAAAAATTGTTAGATTAGCAATCTCACCTCGAATGGTGAGCGTTTATTATTCTATCAGACCACAACGACGATTTTACCTTTTCAATTTTTATAAAATGTAGTTGTCACATAAAATGTTCATTCACTTGGATCTTTGTTTGATCGCCATAAAATAAATAATGTCCGACGCTTCTGACAACAATGTTCCAGCTTCTACGAAATGTTAAACTTTTAATAACAAAAGTATTAGGGCTAAATTCCATTCCATTTCGTGCTTTGCATCGCGTAAGATTTATTATAAAACAACTAGGAGAAGCGTTCTCAATTTCTACTAAATATCAACAGGTATTCGTATGATTATTCCCCATAGTGGTAAAACGAAACGTAACTGACAATCGACGAATATACCAAATCTCGTTCATCATCACGTCATTGAAAGAGCCGCGGCTTTGATATATATTTGGCACCGTTTAAAGACGGAAGATTTCCCCAAGTGGTTACACGTGTGGCACCCGAGATGAGTTATAACCGTGCAAAACTGTAGCTTGACCCTCACCTTTTGAAAGCGTGATACGCTTTCTCGTGAATCATATTTGTTTTCCAGGCCTGGGTACCGTGTATATATATATGTATGTACATACATATACTGGGTTCGGGCATGGATTTTTATTCGCACGGTCGATTTCGACATCGCGAAAAGGAACGTTCGACTCGTCGGTGAGGACGCGGAAAGGATACTTCATCATCGTTCGCGAAACGCGTGCGCGGCGCTGGTTTCGCGGTAACACGCGCTTTAAAATTATGCCTGACGTGTCTACTACTTTCACGTGGAATTACATAGCCGAACGAGTTCCGTTCGACGAGCTGGCTCGTGTGTACGTATGTAGCTCTTGCGTGGCTCTTGCAAAATCGACAGAACAGATCCGCGGGACACGTAAATGTCGCTCCCTTTAGGGCACGGTTACGACCAGCTCTCGTGCTTTCGCCCACCGGCGAGGAAAAGTCTCAAATTGCTCCATTAGTTACCGGAGAATTATCATTTCGCTACGGAACTGTCGGATCGGCAGAGAGAACGTGGACATACATACATACATACATATATACGTACGTATGCACATATGACTAATCGGTTCGAACGTTCGACTTGTCTTCGGTAGAAAACACGATGGTAATACGATGCTCTCGAGGAATAAATCTCGTGCAGTTTTGCCGAAGGTCCGTTCGGAACGATTAAGGAAACGACGTGAAGAGAAGGTGACGTATTAGATATAATAGAAACGATGGACAGAGGGAAAGGAAGAGCCGTGATAAAAGTAAGCTGAAGGAAGTACTTGTCGAAAGGATAACTTTCATGAATATATTACGCGCGTTACGTAAAACTCACGTTGAAATTTCGTTGATACCGCTGATGTAATGGAACTTATTGTTAGTCGACCATTAGGATTACGTTTTTATGTGTTTCGAATAATTTTGAATGTGTAGTAGTCGCATGTAGTTTTATAGAAATTACCATTTTTGAGAGATGTAGTAATGAACGATTGAATGTTAATGTCGAGTTTTCACTGCAATAAATATCCTGTAACTTCTACGCGTCTCTTTTTTTATTTATAATAATTGCGATAATAGTGATAATGAAATTTCAATATGTTTATATAGCACATATATATATATAATATTTATTATATATTATATATATATAATATTTATTTTATATTATATATATATATAATATTTATTTTATATATATATATATATAATATTATGCAGTCCTATGTAAACATTGAAATTTTAAAAAAACATATACATATATATTTCAAATTCAAAGTAACAAAGTAGAATTGTTTGCGAAAGATCACTCGGTCCTCCGTAGAGGTATCTTGAGAGGAAATTGAAAGCAATTAGAGACAATTAAAGAGCGAGGGTCGATTGTCGTTGTGCTTCAATGAAAGCTTTCTGTTGACAGTCGCGCGTGAAATGAAACGAAAGAGGAAGAAGGCAAAGAGCAGACGAGATAGAACGGTGTATGTAGATTATACACGCAAAGAACGTCATCGCGTTGTTCGGGCCGTAGGAAGTCTGGAAAGTGTGGGTCGTCTCTTCCTTTGATACCGCGATATTCAGGTTTTCAAAACTCTCGTGCGTATCACGACGTAAACGAGAAATAAAAGTGGATCGCGATAGGACTTCCTGCACTACCGCTTCGAGAATCCTCCGGGTGAAATTAGTTGCTTGACTGTCTGTCCGGTTTAATGGCCGTGTCTGATTTATAAACAAATATCGAGAAACACGCAAGTAACGGCAATAAAACACGTCGGCTCGCGTATTCATCGGAATCAAGATAAGTTCGTCAATCGTTTGACGTTCTGTGATATCATCGTGGTTTTCCAAGCGTAATTTCGTAATTACTTCGATTTCTCCTCGATTATTTGACCTTACAACTAACCGAGAGTCATCTGAGAGGCAGGATAAAATTAATTACTTTGACAGAGACGATGGTAGAATTTCTCCGAGAGTGGACGATTTTCACGTATATTGGCTTATTTGGCGAGTATAAATTTTGATTATCATGGTGAATGGAATTTTTCTACATACTGTAATAATGATCAAAGAAAAGCATCCAATTTTGTTAATAAAAAAAAGGATAACTGAATCTTGTATATTCGCGAAGAGCAAGGGAAAAGTTTCGAATTTCGAAATGAGTTTGGATTTGATAAAAATGTAATAAAACGGCGGGCTACGTGCTCGCTAAGGAAATTAAATTCTCACGTGTGATTACTTCTTTCACGCTTCATCGCTTCGCGTGTTCGTGGAATCGGTTCTATCATCCTGTGATTTCCACGTTGCGGCTGTTATCGAACAAACGAGTGGGAACATCTCGCCTAACGCCAGGCAACGTCGTCGCTTCGAACTAAAGAGCGAATTAATTCGCGTCGTTGTTCGTTAAAGTTTGATCGATCGTGAAAAAGAAAAAAAAGAGTAACAGCTCTTATGCTTAGACTTACTATAACTAGAGTGGAGGAAGGGAGGAAAAAGGTCGTCGTTGTCGTCGTTGTTACGTAGCCTCGGGAGAATGCTCGTGCCTCTAATTAGACAAATAGAGGATCGATGGATCGCGTGGACCGTCGTTCGTGTAAAGATCCTTGATGCTTCTCTCTTGGTTTCTCTCTTGGTGCGCGTTCGTCCCCGTCCGTATCTCGCGTCTTTATACATATCGAAATCGACCGCGTGTAAAACCAGTTCTGCGACTCTCGAGGATCGCGAGAGGATAGAGCACCTTGTGCTCGGTGCACGCGGCTTCGTTCCAAGCAAAATGGTTCACACCGATCACGCTTCATTGTATTTTCCCTGCTGCGCTGCTTCCCTCCACGCGTGCTCGCATCGCGGTCCTCTGCGGCCGTGGATCCAGTCGTGTGACACATTCAGGATATCTGTCCGTTTAACCGTGTCTCGTGTGTGTCGCTTTTATACTCAACGGCGAGACCGGAGCACACTCGGCCGGTCGTCGTGTTCGTCGCGTTCCAAAGTGCTTCGAGACTTCTTCGAGACGATCGCTGGCTCGTCGCTTTCTGGCTGCCAAGTGTTTTCTCGCGTGACACTCTGTTTTACATAGAAGAGGAACGACCGAGTGGAACGTGACGATGTCCCTCGGACATTTCTGCCCCGCGACCTGTTGATCTCCACTCGAGGCCCGCGATTTTTCACGTCAAACCACCTCGAAAACCATCTCTGGCGACTCGTCGGGTCTGACAAATGATTTCAAAACAGAGAAGTGACTTTTTTACGTGACACGTAATCACCGTAACAGCTGTTGTTGGTTTTGTTACTGGATCGGTGATTTTTATGCAACATCGTAGTTTATTCGAGAGTATAATTAAAATTTCCTACATGCAAATGCAACTGCACGAAGGCCGACAGTTTCGATAGATCGGCGAAAAGAGGTCGGTGACATTTCGAACGAATTGGATCATGCATATCTATGTTTCGTGAGTGCATGATAGACCTTCGGTTGTCAATCGGCAATGTTATGAGAATGTCAGAGCATAAACGAGCAAAAGGCCGCGCAATACTTGGTAATTAAAGGGCGCGCGAGAGAGGGAGTACGCGAGCTGCGATTCAATCGGTGTCGGGCACAGGCCGAGAGCTTTCGATACGAAATCGGTCGTTCATCGGCATCTCATGAATCTCCGTTCTTTTCTTGGCTTAAGTTCGCTTAAACAAACACCGCGTGTCTGAACCGATTCGAGACACGCCAACGGTTTCCTTATTCCCCTGCAGCCGGGGCGACGTGCCGTTTATTTAAATTGCTACGATCCCCGCTGGCTACGGTTGAGACATTTTAATTTCGCATTATGGGAGACCGCCGTTTATTTTCCAGACGGATTACTCCGGTTGCCCGGATAATCGTTTGTTACGGGATTACGCGAAAACCCTCTGGGCCCTGCGAGCCTTCGTCCGCTTCTGCCTTTCTCGCTTCCTCGCGAAGATGAAACGGAAGGTGCCGTTTTCCAGGGGCTAAAGAGCCATTTACGGCTCTTTCTTTCTTGTGCGGAGATTTATTCATCTCGGAACTGAAATTTCCTTGAACGTAATTCATGCTGTGCACATGTATAGATCAACAATATTTATATAGATAGGGTGTTTCGTAATTTTTGGGACCCACTTCGGGAGCTGATTGTACGCCTAAAAATAATGGAAAAAAGTCATATAAATATACGTCCTATCTGTCTTATGAGATGTAATGAATTTTAATTACTTTTACAAAAGATACTCGAAATGACCATTTGAAGACAAGCCTGCACGCGTCTTGTCATTGATCTGGTTACTCTCTCTATCATTCCTGGTGTTTCTTGAATTTATCGGAAGCCTTGCTCTATTCTATTTCGTAGTATTTCAGCATTTTCAATCGATGTTGCGTATACAATAAATTTTAAATGTCCCCACAAATGAAAATCTAATGGATTCAAATCCGGAGAACGAGCAAGCCATGCAATAGAACTTCCACGACTAATCCATTTATTTGCAAAGTGTTGATTTAAAAATTGCCTAGCCACTCGGCTAAAATACGGCGGAGCTCCATCATGCATAAATCGCATACGAAGTTTAATATCGACGGGAACTTCTTGTAATATTTCGTGTAAACGTGTGCTCAAAAAATCAACGTACTTTGTGCCTGTTAGTTTCCCATCAAGAAAAAAAGGTCCAATTAAAAATTTATCAATTATTCCTGNCCCATACGTTTAAACTAAACTGGTGTTGATGTCTTGAATGCACAATAACATGTGGGTTTCCTTCATCTCAATTATGATTATTATGAAAATTGAATATACCACCCCTGGTAAAACTAGCTTACTAGAGTTTGCTCTGTTTATAAAATTCATTATATCTCATAAACGAAGACAGATATATTTATATGACATTTTTTCATTATTTTTAGGCGTACAATCAGCTCCCGAAGTGGGTCCGGCAAGTTACGAAACACCCTGTACATATATATTTTGTTAGGAAAGGGTTAGGAAATTAATTAGCAAGAAATCAAATACTTTGGAAGTTTTTAAAAATAGTAAAGGTTCAAGACTGTTAAGAAGTAAAGTTGTTTAAATTTTCTCTTAAATCTTCTGATAAGATGGAATCTTGTTGAGAATTGGATCTTCAAGAAATATTCTTGAATTGCAATCACAGTACTAATAGTTCGAGGCTCGAAACTCTCTTGCCATCGTAGTAATTAAGATCCTGAGATCCTAATGATATCAGAGGGATAAGTAATGACGTTGCACAGGGAAGGAATGAGTGTCCATGATTCATTTATACAAACATTCATCGTCCTTAAACGACTGCGAAACGCAATTGCAGAGAATTTTTATTTCGTCATTTTGCTTTGCATAATTGCTCGAATCAAAGATAAAAATTATACGGCACGTGCATTTCGTTTCGTTGCAGAAAACTCTTAAACCCTGTGCAAAGTGTAATAATTACGCAATGCACGTAATGTGTTTGATTATCAATTACAAACCAAATAACGCCAAAGATAAGGTGCTATTGAGATTTATTGCTTCGCAAGAATAAAAATCTGGAGATAAATTTACGAACGTTTGCACATCGACGCAATAGGAAAATGCTCGATCGTAAATTCAACTTTTCGAGCAGTCGAATATTTGAACTTCTTGGAAGCCACTTTGTGCAAACTTTTTGTAGAATTTATATCCAGTAAATTTACTTATCGACTAATATTTGAGAATCGGATGATTTACTTATTCCAAAGAACGTTAAAAATCATAGTAAATTTCAAGACAAATCGAAAAAAAGCATCGATTTCTTCTCGATTTTTAATTCACGTGGTGCTTGATGAAAGATCAAAGTTTGTACATTACTACGAAACTCGAATTTCGTCGAAATTAAAAAGTTCAGTTAAATTGATAACGCTGATAACACCGTGCTCGTTACCCGCGAAGATACCGAGAACAACTCGGTGTTTTCTAGTTACGTGTACCCTAAAACCTTTCATTAAGTACTCAAGGGGTAAATTTAGACGGCAAACTGGTAAGTCATGCTTCGGTAATAACCTTCGTCATGTACTCATCTCGATATCGCGTTCGTATATTTTCAATATACTCTGAATTCCTCTAAGTGCGCGTCGGGATAATTACAGGTCGCACACCGTAATAACATTCAATTAACGATGAAGATGTAATAAGTAACACGACGTGTCAACGTTGCAATGAAGGGAGTTACTTAACGATACTCTAAGTGGCGCCAAGCTTGTGTCTTTTATTACAAAGTCGGCTGTCATCAGCTTCAAACGTGTCTGTGCTTCGATTACCAACGCATGGTAGCCGCTTCTCTGGCCTTCTCGCGAATCTCTTCGGCGCGACTATCTTTCGAAATCAATTCGTTGCAACTTCAATCACGTTCGTCGAAATATAAGTATAATACGGTATAAGATTCTGATAAGATTCTGAATTAGATTTTCGCACGTCACGAAAAAGAACCAGCAAACAAGTGGAGAATATACACGACGATGAGTATATGAGCAAACGAAATTGACAGATTTTTAAAAAGCAAAATCATCATTCCGTGCAACTGAATACCATTTCACGCGAAATACTCAGTTTCACGTATTCGAGATCCTCGAGCATCCTGAGAACAGCAGTAACGTTAGACTCGTTAACACGAACTCGAAGGAGGTTCATAGACCTCGCTGAGAGATAGGTAACCTTGCAAGGCCTCCTCGCAACCTCTCTCTTCCAGCAAGGAACCCGGTACAAGACGTTCAATGGAAGGAGACGACAACTGGAAAGAGGCTGGTTGGCCAGGACGTTGGATACTCGCGGTATTTAGCAGCCGTTAAATGGCTCTAAACAGCTCTCATAAAATAGGCAGTTCCACTCTGCTGCTTTCTCTTTCTCTCCACTGTGAAAACACTCGGGTTTGACGAGCGTGCACGGTCGTTTGGTTCCTCGTCGACCTTCGTTACGCTAATTTCGTCAAGGTAACAGCCTTGAGCAAGGACTCGGGATTGGATTCGAGATCGGGTTAAAAATCGCGACGATTGTCGCTTCTCTATTACATTTTCCTTCTCATTCGCGTTTGCGGCCAGAGTTTCCGTTTTCTCCAGCGGCACAGTTCCGGCTGACTCATATTTACGAAGCGAGGTCGCGATTGTTGTTCCTTCCTCGAGCGGATCCCTCGTCAGCGAATCCTCTCGTCAGGAATAGGTGAGTCAGAGAGTCAAGATCATTAACAATCGTTCCCTTCAGGCATTCTTCGTCACGGTTTACCGATCGATCAGATGTTTCGTCCGCCGTACGCTACGTACTATATAGCCTCTTTGTGCTTTACCAAGTTCTTGTTGCGGTAGCCAACAGACATGACTCACGGACTTTATTAGAGATTCCGTTGAACACACGGCAAAAAGACAGTATGGAACACGCGTTCCCATTCTTTTCGCTTCTCGCGACCGAGTCGTTGGATAAAGTAATTGGAAATGTGGAAGATCTGTCTACTGGGGATGCTCGAGTCGAGCTTGTACAGTTGAAAATTATAAAATGTGATAATAAGTAATAACGAAGAATGCGTATGGGTCGAGATCATTTGTATTTCAAAGATTACTCTCGGATTATCCCCGACCTTACTTATGTGCAAAGCTGTTTTTTTTTTTTTTTAATCCGAAATTGACTTTCGTTTTAGAATGTTATCAATTTTCTTCGTGGTCTTCCGTGGTCTTCCTTTTAATTATATCTATCACTGTACTTTTCTCAATGTTAAATGATTAAGAATCTTTACTGAAATCTATTAGGTTGCGATCTATGGTTTTACCCTCGTGACGGGTAGAAAAAAAATTTCTCTGGCCTTGAAATTCAAAGTCAACATCAATTTAAGTTCTTCGCACCATATATATTCATCAAATCGAAGGTATAGAATTCTATGATTGCCACGAACGAACTTTCCTTTCCACCCTGCACAAAACTTCTTCAACCCCTCTATCCCAAAAGACGCATCCCTTTCCTCTCGGGAGCTATCCCTATTCTCTGAGGCTTTAACGCGCACTAAGTGCGAGGAGGCAGCGCTGGTGTCACACGCGAATCGCATAACACACTTTGCAATTACCGCTCGTCATTATAATCGCGCTACTCGAGTTGACGCGATGATTACGGCGCACCGACGGAAATAAATCGCGAACGCTCGGCCACGGTTCGCGGCCACTGAACAGCCCGCAGCGAGCGGCCACGATCAGGTAGTGCACACCGGTCGACCGATTAACGCAGCAGCCGCCTCGCTGCTCGTAGCACGGAGTTATCGCTGGTTGAGATTGAATTTTACCTGGCAACCGCGTCCGAGACGCGGGGCTTTTTGTTTGTCGGACGTGTCTGACTCGACGTCCCGCGTTTTTGTTCGAAGGCTGCGCAAGCTGGGTGGCTCATCTCCTCTCAGTTTCCACCGTTTAATCCTCATTTACAAGGTAAATTTGGATAGGTTGTGCATACACCTTGTTCTTTCAGTTCTTTCGATACGAGGTTAATGGCCAGTTTCTTGCAACGAGATTGTGTGACTCATCGCTGCGGTGGTTTTCATATTGCGGGTTATTGGATCGAAAATGCGTTTCTGAGTCATTGGAGGATTCAGTGCGAATGATACGTTAGATGTTAGTCTAGAAAATTTTAAAGCCAGTTATCAGCGTCTCTGTTAAATTATAAAATATCAGTTAAATGTCTAAAGTATTTTTCGACGAGTTGGAAGGTGAATACAGACCTAAATCTAAAGACGTACAATACGACCTACGACCCAAATGACCCACTTCCAAATTACATTGTATCCTCCAGTCACGAGGATATTCCGATTACAATCCACAAAATAAGGTGTCCATCACGTGTCTCGGCGTTCCTCTGCCTACGTTCACAGACCCATCAAAACCCATCGGCCTCTATTCAAATTTCAATGCCCCTCGCCCCGCGTTTCTCACGAAACTCTGCATCATTCTATCTTCGAATCTTCGGAACTTCGCTCCGATTGGACGAGTCGCGCGAGTCGCTGCTCAAGCAATTAAGGTAGTCAGTATCGCGCGATCATCAACGCGGTTCGGTTAAAAAAGGTGTTCCTCCTCCTCTCTTTCTCTCTTCCCCTCTTCGCCGACTCGTAACGGCATCCCGTTGCTTCATGAATCGAAGAATCACCACGAGGCCCGCGCATAAACGCCGCGTAACAACGAAGTTTATCTGAAAGGAGCGTATGGCTAGCCTACGGAGGATCGTGGAGTCGCGTGATTAACTGGCCAAAGGAAGGACGATTGTGACGGGGACGAGATGTCCCGATGGGGAACAGCTTGGCGTAGGAATGGATATACCATGTACCTCTAATTATTGTCGCTATCGCGGCATTTATCATTCGAGCGTCAGCAAGGGCGGCTAGAGAGGTGGAGGGAGGAGCACCGTGCATTTAATTCCAATTAGTCGGCAGCGATCCGAAACCAGTTTCGAAACCGCCGTGGATCCCACTCGAGGATGAGGAACTATTGCCTCCCTTGGTCTCTCGGCGAGATATCCCTCCCCGCGTGAAAGATACCGTGGAACCACGCACCGCGCGATTACTCGGCGGCCACGTAGCTCGCGGTGCTCTCCCTTTTTTCCCTCCTTTTTCTCGCCTCGAGTTTTCTCTTTCGGACCAGCCGCCCCGCGCTACTACACTTTCCTCCTCTGCGCCGCTGCCCAGATATCGGTCGTAATTCGTAATTTGAATAATTTATGGCCACTGTGATAAGGATAGAAAAGAACCGAGGGTATGATCAACTGCTGCTCCCGAACCCTTCATCAATTACAAACGTACGTACGTACGTATGTACGTATGTAGCGTCGATAGATTCACGTGTATCTAAATTGCAGTGGAAACGAGTAACCGCGAGAATGTCCGTGCAATTTTAGATTCCGTCTCGGCGTGTCGAGCATCGCAGTCGGTGCTTTATCTCGGACGTATTTTGTACGTTTCTCCAAATGCATAGAAATTCCTTCGGCGCATCAGTCGTTGACGCGATCATCGTGATTCTGAGCTCGTGCTTAAACTTGTAATTTGAAGTATTACACTCCGATGCTTCCGTTCGAAGTTGAACACGTTGAATACGCTTTCACGTATCGCGAATCTCGGGATCGGACAGACTGGCTTAGGATCGGACAGACGTCGATGGGAGCAGCCTCGTGTACCTGTCTCGACTCGTACCTTTCGTTACTCAACTAAATGTACACAAACGTTTAACGAGTGTTAAACCTGCAAAGGTGTTGCTGACACTATGAGCTCGACGCCTCCGCTTCTTCCAGCCGAGATATTCCGTTACTTCCTCAAAGTGGGCTACGTAGCATCCAGTCGGGAACGAGAACAGTTTCGTTTTATTTGGAAGAAAAAAAAAAAAAAAGGAATCGTTGTTGCTCGACGAGCAAGTTCACGATCCCTTTAACGCCTTTCACGAATTCTCTGAAATTTTTGAATTTAAGGACTAGCGATTTGTTATTTTCATTTTCTTTTTATCTATTGCTTCAACAAGACACTAGATAGTTTTGAAATTCGGCACGTTTTCAAATGATCGTTTGTCGCCGAAATTGTTGCTCAGAAAGTATTCAGTTGCTTCCTTGACATTTGCAAAATTTTGTCAACTACATCTTTCTTCTTTAAACCAATGAAACACCGTTTTACGTAGTTAGTGCTCGATCAATCACTTATCTTACCTATTTATTTGAAATTGAATCTATGAACTATCTATCCTCCAACATATTCGTACAAAGAAACTTGTACTATATTTCACATCAAATTTTTGATCTAGTTCAATTTGTTTCAATCGTTTTCAAAATGCGTTATCATTTTTCTGGCGATTCTCGCGTGGAAAAGCCACGTGCTCGATGTGTGAACAAATTTTATCTCTGCGCGATGAGTCGTGCGTCATATCGCGGATGTCGCGTGAACATTTCGCACGACGATAGTTTCAACGGCTCGCGGATGCCTGTTCGTGACAATAATACGCATAGAGAACAACTCACAATCTCTGTCATTTACCACATCGCGTAGAACACGATGATGAATAGTTACGCAAGCTGTAATAACCCTTTTTTCCCTGGATAGAAACGAAACGACTGTTTTGTTGACTTTGACGTGTAACATCAGCAGTGTGATCTGGAAATTCGTTCGAAAATCCACATCCAGGAAACGTGACGGAACGTTCGACAAAGTGTGATGATACACCGTTGTAAATGGTGACTTTAACATCTACTGACAATGAGTAACTTTGGGAATAGAGGAAATCCAATGAATTTCTATTTCTAGATTTATCAGAGCCAAGTTTGAAGGGTGAACGAGCTACGAAGAACATGAACGATACGAGACAGAAAGGGAGCATGTAACGTGATCTAACTTGTTATGATCGTTTTATTAAATTTCAAATTGCCCATTATGCATTACGAAAGCCAATAGTTCTTACTCGTGGTAATAAATTATTTTTCGACCGAGGTTCCATGATTGGTTTCTGAATTACTATTACGATACGGGATCAGGTATCTCATTGGTTCTCTTTGCTTCTCGATTGAAACGTCTAACATTCTGTTTCGAAATTTAACTCCGTCTAACCTAGTTATGTATTTCCGTATCTTTTGCATTGTCGTCGTTTAGTATTATTAGGTCGAGGACTTTTATGTGAGATTCGAAAGTAGAAAAGAATGCGTATTGTTAGGAATAACTATAAATCGCGTATAGTGCGCATGTGGATGGATGCGCGACGTCTGTTGCATTAGGGTTGAGCTGCTTGTCTTGTGTGTGTGTGTGGACCGCATTGGAAGAAGGATCTGGTAAAACAGTTGTATCGTATAGATCTGAGAGGAAAGTGATTGCTTTAGCTATAAGCTATAAAAAACCTTAAAAAACCGAATATCTGTGTTTCATGAAATGAAACCTAATACCAAATCACAACACGTAATAATTTTATCACATTCAGATTTCGTATTCACAAAAATGTTATGCGTATTGCACATATTGTATAATTAAACAGCCAACGTGCAATCTACATGTAAAAACGATCTGTACTTTCCAACCGAAAGTAAAGAGCCCGTGTAACCGATTCTAATCTCGTTTCTTTAACTACCAGTAAAATAGCTAAAAGAAGAATACATATATATATATATATATATATATATATATATATATATATATATATATATATATATATATATATATATATGCATATATTGGTACACGGTACGATTGTATCGCGTGCGTGTATAAATATGGAAAAGACATTTTGTACACAAGCTCGTCCGCGACTTGGCAGACTATCCTTCCAATAATTTGTTTTGCAAACGAGCCTTAAGGTGTGCGATAAGCATGACTGGTCGATGAAGCTTGTCATGCGGATTCTCGTTCTCGGTATATCTCGCTTCCCTTGCCCCTTCTGTACTTTCTCTCTCTCTCACTTCCGTTTTCTGCCGTTCTCCTCCGCGTATACACGCCCTGTGTGTACCAACCTGTCGAATCGGTTGCAACTCGACTTGTCCTCTCAGACGGAAGAAACGAGCCACGTACGGTCGCCACGGCCGCAAGATATCATCGAACTTTTTTGCGTGGTTGATTGATCGAGGACCCGGGCTAGGTTAGCAGCCCCCCTTACCAGACCATCTTCGCATAATGCGCCTCCAACTGCCTTCTTTCGTGGCTTATTGCCTCGTGTAGCTACGCGTGTAACAGGCGCGCGAGTTCCACGATAATGTTTCGCTCGCACTTCTGCTCGAAGACTTTCTTTTCTTCACGATGCTGATGTTTTTGTTCTTTCTTTTCTTCACGATGCTGATTGTTTTATGGTAATTTCAACTCTTGGTCTTGGTTGTAACGACGAGTGGACGAGTAGACGCATCGCGTTTGTAATAGTCTGTAGTTGAAAATGATTGACGGTTCGTATAAATATGTATCATTGGAAAAGTTAGTTGTATTAATAAATAAAGTAGAACCCTGTTTCTATAATTTATAATATAAAATATATTTAACTATAATTCTGTAATATACAGGGGGGTGCAAAATTAAGTCAGTAATAAACATTTTTAAGAAAAATATTTTTTATTGTTAAATAAAGTATAAAAACATGAAAATAAACTTGACTATCTGATTCTTTATAGTTTTAGGAAACCCAAGCTATTTTGTAACTTTTAAGATTACGTTTCTTTCTAAATAACATAGAATCAATTTTGCACCAAAATTTTTTCATAGTCAGATATACAAGCTTTATCATACCTTTGCCCCGATCTAAACCTCATCGAAAATCTATGGGGTATATTGAAAAAAAAAAAAAAATTCTAGACGCATACAAATCTCCTTCTAGCTCAGTAGTGGAACTTCATGCTCGTGTTATAGAACCGTGGAATCAAATGCCATTTGATTTCTGCTCAAGACTGTTTGAAAATGTGCCAAGACGTATGGACAAAATATTAAAGTATGATAAAGCTTGTAAATCTGACTATGAAAAAATTCTGGTGTAAAATTGATTCTATGATTTTCTATTTTTTTTAAGCCAGGAAGAAACCTAATCTTAAAAGTTACAAAATAACTTCAATTTCCTAAAACTATAAAGAATCAGATAGTCAAGTTTATTTCCATGTTTTTATACTTTATTTAACAATAAAAAATATTTTTCTTAAAAATTTTATTGCCTCAATTTTGCATCCCACTGTATATATTTCTACAATATAAATGTGTTATATAATATAAATATATTATATAAATTCTATGTATTAAGGAGGAGACCACGTTTGATTGCTCGAACTTGCGTCATTTAAAAGTCCGAATTAGTAAAGAAGGTTCGTAGTTCCTGTTGTTGGTAGATTTCGTCTGAGCTTCATTCATTCGAATTCTTATCGATTAAATACGCTTATCTGAACGTAAACTCCAACTATTTGTACAAGAAATTGTAGGCGATAGGGAGAATCGATGAACTCGTATTAATTCTAAGCCAGGTGAGCTGTTCGAACGGTGTCCGAGTGCCGTCGAGTTTCTACTTAAACTTCAGACGATTACAATCGGTCGTGTTGCATAAAAAAAAAGTCAGCTTGATCTCCTGAAAAGATGAAGTTCCTTGAAAAGAGCATTCGATTCTCCTGAATCTTTAATGAAATTCTTTTCAAAGCAAATCTTTAACCCTAAATTGGCTACTGTTGGCGCCTATAAGCGCTCGTTAAATGTTATTGACAATAATTGCGGCAAACCTCTCACTTAGATCAGCCGTGAATTCTAATTCAACAATTACATCTCCCGTTAGTCATGTATTATTCGAATGTGATTACTTTACAGTTTCATTTGTGAAATTTCATTTAATGAAAATCTTAAAATGAAAAGGTGTGATAAATTAGTCGCGAAAAGACGCAAATGTATAGTGCGTAGAAAACACAAGAGAAGAATAGAGACGCGTTACGAATTGATGTAGGTTTATGTACCATACCTCACTAGATTATTTGATATATTATAAAATAAAGCTGAAAGTTACTGTTAAAGTTTTAGTGTGTGCATTAACAATTTAATATATAATATTAATGGTTTAATTGTGCAACTCAATGTTTTGATTATTCCGATACACTTTCTGAGAAATGTGAAAATTTTCTGCCGTATGCTACGTGACGTATCAAAGTCTGCCGTGGCCAAGGAATTAAAGAAATCAAAAAAGAACCACGATACTTCAAACGATCTCACGGATGGAAAGAAAGAAAGAAAGAAAGAAAGAAAGAAAGATCTTTTCTCTCGCGCAAGATTCGATTACGTAAAATATCAACGTCCTCGGCGAGCAAGGTCCCGACGATAACGATCGGCATCGATGCACGCACGCCCCGAGACACGCATCCGCGCCGCTCCGGCAACCTGCGCGGTGCAGCTCGGGCTTCGAGCCGAACGACCGCAATTAACCTTACGTAACTTGTCGGAGACTTTCCTGGTGGCCTTAGCCAGGCCTGTGTGCGAGCCGCAAAGATAAACTGCACACAATGCGTCGCACGGAAGGCCGGGAGAAGGCTCCGCGAAGAAACCGGCCTGAGAACGAGACGCGAGATGTCCGTGTGCGTGTCCCTCTCGTCGTTTTCGTTCGTCCGCGTATCGTCCGCGGATATATATCGGACGATAATTGTTTTTAGTGGCTGGAGACGCCACCGGGAAGGCGGAAACACCAATTTTCCCTCTAATCGAAATCGTAAATCCGGCTGATAAGAACGGAGAGCCGCGAGTTCGTAACGCGTGCAACGAAACTTATTCGGACCTCTATGCTCGTTGCATTATGATCCGGTTTCGATCGCGGTGGGCAGACATTTTTGCCACGCTGTCATTTGCGTACGTAGCTATCGCCGATAAACGATTCGTTTTCGTTTCGTTCTCATTTATGCGAGCACGGGGGAACCCGCTGTTCACGTCAGCACGTGACGTTGATCCTCGAACTCTGCACCCTTGGCTTTTACGCTAAGTTACGGCGACGATGATAGAGAGGAAGGTGCTAATGGAGCCGTGACCAGTGTGCGTTTTATTACTCTGAAGATCACAGACGCGTAGCGTTGTAGATTGTTTTATGAAAATGGTGTAAATGTTTTTTTCGGACAGCGCAGTGGTAATAATTTTTACGATCGAGGAAAGACGCTATACGTTCTGATGGAATTAGTTCGGTGATGTCGGTGTCAGTGGAACGATTAAACGATTCGTCGGACGAGATCACTTTACTTATTACACTTTTCACTGGTTTCATAGTCTTGTTTCTTAATCATTGTTATTGAACTGCACTGAGCTGAACCGTACTGTACTGAACTGCTTGACCACTCGATTTTTCAAGTATTTTACTTTGTACATTTTCAAATGTTCGACGCCTTCGAAAACGAAGCATTTTATAGAAAAAAGTTTCATTCTACATTCCTCAATTATTTTCGCACGTAGAATAATCTCTTGTGTCAATTATTATTTTCTGTCGCGTTTGGAATTAGCCAAATTCAAGCGTATGCCCGATAAAATTTTCAAATTCGATTTTTCTCGAAAACGGAGCGTCAAAAAATTTTATTCTTCTTTTGACCGATTATATCACGATCTTGGAAACACCCTATATATACACAGTCTGTTCAGTAAAGCACGATATGTCGACTCTTTATGTAATGCAAAACTTTTCAATTCACTGAAAGACATAAACACTTGATGTCTGTCTATCATTAACAAACCACAATTCGCGATCCTTTGTCGAGGAAGCGAGAGATTATTCTCATTGTTCCTGCACGAGGTCCGAGGAATTGCCGGCGAAATTATTATACTATCGGTGTCCATTTGACAATGTCGGCGTAGGACGTGGGAATTTGTGGCCGGCGATAGGTCAACAATGTACGTCTATTTTAAGTAGCCTTGATAGAGAGGTATCGCGAATAGAATTACGGTGAACGGTAATATTTCGTATTCACGGCTGTGGAGGAAGTATTTCGTTACGGTTTTTGTTTTTTTGTGGCAACGGAACCGAGAGAATTTTCTTGCTGCGATTCTGCAATCTAAATTACGGCTGTAGCCTTCTTGCCTTGGGGATAAATTCTTTGTGAAAAGTCTGATTTTTCGGAGACCGCAGGCGGACACAGGATTTCCTTAACAATTAGATTAGTATTTCGAAAAAAAAAAAAAAAAAAAAAAATGAAAGGAGGCAGAAAAAGAATTTCGCGCATGAAATTCAAGCACGCGCGCTGTTTTCAAAGTCATCGCGGATAGCCGGAACGCACAAAGGCGGACTTTTTTTCGGGTTTTTATCACTCGACCGACTTTTTTCCTCCCCCGGAACACACACGTCGATGTCAAAGCGGCTCTATTTTTCGAGATTACGTTTTCCCCGGCGAACAGTTTCGAATGCATTTTCAATCCGCAGCGTGAAAACAGTCGCGTCCGCGGACGAGAAGACGAAGACAGATCGAAGCGAAACGTGGGCTGAATCACACGGACTCTCGTGGAAATCGCTCGCGCGTCTGTGCACGCAAGCTGGAGCGTGCGATTTGAACGATGGAATTACGAATGGTACTTGACAAACGATTCAGAGGAGAATCGTTTACTCAGCTGGAGATGTGGAGATTCTGCGTGAGTCTCTCTCTAAATTTTTCCACGAATTTATTTTAATCCTCTGTCGATATTTACTTTCGTCTTTCTACGAAGGATGCAACAATTACGAAAGCTATCGACCGTCCATCACGCATTTCTATATATTTCTATATGTTTCTGTTTCCAAGTTCTGTATTTCATCTTTCTGCCATGAAATTTTTTTCAGTTCGGTACGAAATTATAAATTTGGACCTAATTATGTAATCGTTACGTAAATTCGGTGTATTTAATACTTTTGTCATAGCAGTCATTGTTACAGGATAATGAATGTTTAAAATTGAACGAACGAGATCAGAGACTTTGCAACAAAATGACAAAAGTTCGATTTCCTTGGATATTTCAAAGTAATAGATTCTTTTATCGTAAACAAATAAATGCATAATACCAATACTTTTGTAGGTGCTATATATTATAGCAGCCATTTTTGCAGAATAACGAATATTTAAAATTGAACGAAGAAGATCAGAGACGTCAAAATGGCAAATGTTCAATTTCCTTGAATGTTTCAAAGTAACAGATTCTTTTATCGTAAACAAATAAATGTATAACACCAATACTTTTGTAGGTGCTATATATTATAGCAGCCATTGTTGCAGAATAACGAATACTTGAAATTGAACGAACAAGATCAGAGACTTTGCGACAAAATGGCAAAAGTTCAATTTCCTTGGATGTTTCAAAATAATAGATTCTTTTATCGTAAATAAATAAATGTATAACACCAATACTTTTGCAGGTGCTATATATATTATAGCAGCCATTGTTGCAGAATAACGAATACTTGAAATTGAACGAACAAGATCGCGACAAAATGGCAAAAATTCAATTTCCTTGAATGTTTCAAAATAATAGATTTTTTTTAACGTAAATAAATAAGTATTATAAATCAAGTTCGTTCCTTAGCCCCAAGGCTGGAATTATCAATAAATAAAAAAGAAAGAAATAAACAAAAATATAATGTACGCAAAACGCTCAACAACAATCAATACGCAGAATATAAAATGTAGATTTCACACGGAAGAATCTAAAAGAAGACCCCTTGCGCTGGCAACTGATTGCGGACCATAACGAGCGACCGAACCGTCGCTTAATACGATAATACGTCGCTTTCTTTCTCTTTTGAATTCGTCGGTACGATATCGCTGGATAGAAATTACTGAGAAGTAATAAATTTATTAACTGCTTTGCCTGGTTTATATTTAAATATACTGATGAATTGAGAAAATGTTACAATTTGTGAGAAACAATTGCACGGCACGTCATTCTAGCGCAAGTGGTTAAAACAGCAGACACTCGTGACAAATATTCGAAGAGAATCGCTTCGATTCACGTCCCGATGGAAGAGATCACGATAGAGAACGGTGGAGAAACGTGTGTCGATCGTTGTCTGTCGCATTCCTCTGGTAGCGGAGCGGAGCGTAGCCGACGAAGATATTACATTAGAAGGAATGGCGCGGCGATAAACAACCGGCGGATCGAACGAACGCTACTCTCGTGAGTACGACGAGAACGACGATTTTTCCGCCGTTCCGATCGGAGTATCCGCCGGTGTATCTTGCCTCCGTCTTCGCCGCCTCCCGGCGGGCTTTGAGTTATTACATTTTCCAGCGAGCCTCGGCTCCGGAACGGACAAAGAGACGTGCGAGTGCGACGAGCGTATGAAATATGCTTGTGTATCGGCCGATCGTAGACACGTGTCGCGACACGAATCTAACACGCTCTTAAAATGAAATTTCAATCGACATGCCGGCAACATCGAACGATTCTACCAGCGATTCTCTCTTCTGCGATCGTTTCACATTTTTATTTTGATTTACGATGGAAATGATAACGAAGTGGATTGTTTTTTTTTTAATGCATTCGCGACTGAACGACGCCGCTAGAAATATAATTATGTATATTTTTATTATAGGTGTCTCCATATATCGTACATATATATATATATATATATATATATATATATATATATACGATGTATATATGTCTCTATATATCGTATATATATGAGAAATCTATTTGCAAGAGGAAAATGTTTTTTTTTTAATGCATTCGCGACTGAACGACGCCGCTAGAAACATAATTATGTATATTTTTATTATAGGCGTATAAATATATAAAGGTAATTATATATATTTTTATTAAAGGTGTCTCCATATATCGTACATATATATATATACGATGTATATATGTCTCTATATATCGTATATATATGAGAAATCTATTTGCAAGAGGAAAAGATATAAGTATACCTCAAGTATATATTAGTAAGTATATGTTAATATTTAGGTATATATCAATAGGTAATGTTAATATTTCGGTATATATCAATAAGTTATGTTAATACTTAGTTAATATTTATATCAATAGGTAAATGTTAATATTTAGGTATATATCAATAGGTTATGTTAATATGTTAATATTTAGATATATATAAATAGGTATATGTTGATATCTAATATTTATATCAATAAGTAAATGTTAATATTTAGGTATATATTAATAGGTATATGTTAATATTTAGGTATATATCAATAGATACATGTTAATATTTAGATTTAATATTAACATTATTACATTATGTATTATTGTCTGCATATATCATCTCTATATATAATATAGAAGAAGTCTACTTACAAAAGAAAAAGATGATTAATTAAATGTATCAATTATTAATTGCATTAGCAACAAAAAAAAAGACGATTCACTTCTGATTCACGACGAAGATCTGCCTTGCCAACGAATTAACTATGCGGAATTTCATTTGCTCATAAAAGAAGATCATTAATTGTACGAGCCGATTGCGTTGGTTAATTTATACCGATTTAAAATCTGCCGAATTGATAATTGTCATGAATAATTCATTCGATGCTCGTTAACGGTGCGTCGGCGAAACGTATTAAGCGATAAAATTTTCAAAACAACGCGGCCAAAAATCGTGCGAACCACGTGCATCCACTTTAACTCTATTAAATATTCTACTAACGATTTAATGGGCTGACCTTGTAAAAATTCCACCCGGTTCTACTTGCAATCACAGCTTAAGCAAACGCAATTACCCGCTTCTACTTTAATTCCAACGTCCGAAATACGGCAAACAACGTAACAAACCGCGCGTTATGGCGAGCCACCGTTCTACGTTACGACGCGCAGCGAGAAAATTCCCTCCGACCCGCGAGAAATCAGGTCAAAAGCGACAGAGAGAGAGAGAGAGAGAGAGAGAGAGAGAGAGAGAGAGAGAAGAAAAGAGATTCTCCCGGTTTTTCTATTTTATTCGAAGACGAAGAAAGAAACACCGAAGGAGACCCGAAGTCGAATGGAAAAACAAAGACGGGTTGGAAGAAAAGGGGAAAAAGCAGACGTATCGCGGTCATTGTCTTGCAGACGGATAAAAGGCAGGGTGGAGGAGGGGCTGGACGATAAAGGAGCAGAACCGAGGAGCGGAACAAAGCGTCGAGTCGCGCGTTTCACGCGAAAACGGAGAAATATTAAGGGTTGCGCGCTGGCGATGTTAGAGAGAGAGAGAGAGAGAGAGAGAGAAAGATCGGCCGCGATTTGTTCCAATGAAACGTTCCAGCAAACGCTTCTTCCAATAGCACGGTATCACTGCCTCCCTGTTAACGATCGGCTCGTTTCTCTTGTCGCGTGCGACCCCCTCCCTTTCGCTCCCCGAAAAAACTCTTGACGCTCGCTCTTTCTTCGAATTCTTGACCGGCCAGCGAGAAAGGTGGAAGAAGAAAGAGCGAGTGAGAGAAAAACCGTGGAACTAGAAAGGGAGGAATAAAGGAGCACCATTAGGGTGGATCTCGATTTCGCGGTAGAATCGAGCGGAACGAAATGCATTCTCGTTCGTGCGGGAAACATCGGGGCTCTGCTCGTTACCGCACGCAACCACCTCTGGTCTGTTTCTGCCATATCGAATTGCCTCGTTTTCTATCTTCTCGAAACGGACGAGTATCGCGCGCGCGCGAGAGAGAGAGAGAGAGAGAGAGAGAGAGAGAGAGAGAGAGAGAAGGAATTTAATATTGGCAACGAATTATCTCATTTCTCGTCTCTTTTTTTTTTATCAATCATTTATTTACTCGCGACAGAATCGCTTCGAATCTCTATTTTTGAGACGATTTGAGTTTTGTATCATTTATTATCGAAACATCGTGTTTGGAATATGGAGAAGTGGAATCTACGAGACTTTTCTGTTAATTAAGTTACAGTTAATTGTAGAATATCGGTTATGTTCGTTGATTTACCTTTATTACACATTCTCTTAATGAACATGACCAGCGAGTGAAACAGTTATTTTCACTGTATTTTTGCAATTTTGTCGTTTGATGTAGAATCATGAGGCTTCGTCGTTGGAAACAGAGAATTGAAATAAAATTCTGTGGAAAGATTTGCATTTGATTGTTATAAAAACCTCTAATTAATGATACTCTTCTAAGTTGCAGAAATATAAATTCGCATGAAAATCCGCAATCTATGAACGATACGTGTCCTTAAGAGAAAAAGTAATTTTCGAATTATCACTATATAAATATTGCAGAAACCTTGACCAATTATAATTGATTATCGTAATTTATTGTGGAGAAGAATAATGTTGCTCTTCCCGGTTCATATGACACTGTGCCGTAATCTACGACTACTTATTATTAAATTTCGTCTTGGCTATCGTTGAGAACAAATGTCTATCAACAAGATGACAAGCATGTCACTTTGAATTACATTGTTTCTATAATTAATTATAATATAATATAAATTTTGTTAATCATAACATAATTATAATTAACAAAATTTATGTAAATCAATTTATTACTTAAACAAAACGAAATTATTCTATTTATTTTAATTTTTTTACTTTACTTTATTTTATTTATTAATTCATTTTAATTACAATTTATAATTCATGTCAATTTCGTTCAACTAATTAAATTAATTTGACCAGCCTCTTATTAGGTCTCGCCAACAAAATCCAATTCCGTTCCGAAACCAGTTTCTCGCTTCTCCTGAGGAAACATGCTTCTTTGCAATTCTGCATCACTTTCTTTACAAGCATGCGACATATAAAACTAACACTATTCACACTCTCTCCAAAATTTCTCTCTCCGTCCCTTCGGTAAAACCTCTCTTTATATTTGATGCATCGCAGAGAGCCTCGAGATACCCGGACACCTTCGAAAATTCTGGTTTATCAGCGCATGAGGAGCTAACTTCGCCCCTATGCCCGTCAAAGGGCCACGTTCGAAAGAGTTGCTTTATAACGCGCCAGTCTGGCGTGTACTTTACGACGAGAAACGTATCGCGGGATAATGTGATAACAAGTGGCTCGATAACGAAAACTCTCAGCCATCTGGCGCGAGCTGGAGCAGAATAGAGAGATCTGAAGGCGGGAGAGAGAAGAAGACGATAACGATAGAAGCAACTGCATATATCCACTAAAACGCGCCGAGCCACGCCGCGGGAATAAACTTTGCTGTTGCCCGAAACGTATCCCTCTGTTTCTTCCATTCTTTCTTTCTTTCTTTCTTTCTTTCTTTTCGGTCTGCATCTCGCGCCGTATTACGCCCTTCAACTACCGCCTAGCGGCCGTAATCCCGCGTAATTCAGCCTTTGTTGTTGCGCTGCAGCCAACGTCGAACACGTGGGCACGAAAGCAACGCGGGATAAAGTTTTTAATTGCGACCAGAGAATCGCGGAGAAATCGCGTCGCGCTCGTTGCTGATTTAATTCCCACGACACGGAAACGGGAACTCGATATCTATTTACGACTGCAAGATATAATATCTTCCTGTCAGTCTTTTTTTTTTTTCTTTTCTTTTCTTTGAAATTCGTTCCTACTTCGCCCGAGGTTTTTATAACAACACGGTACGTCGCAGGAGACTTTTTGTTGATCAAAAGTTACAAAAGTTCTCGTACTGTTAGTCAAGTCCTTGAATATTGAAATCGGTATTGGAGCATTGTACGGATAATGTGAAATAATGAATTCACCTCGAACAGTGATAGAATGTAGAATATTAAAAAGGAATAAATGTAATAAATAGAACAATTATAAAGGAACGAATATATATTCTTAATTTGTTGTATGCTTCAACTGTTAGATTTTTAACGAGCATTAAAAGACTTTAAATTTAGTAAGGGAGTTTGAAGGCGTTCGGAGTGGCAGCTCGTCACTTTGTAGAATCGCGAGCAAAAGTATCGTGAACATTCGGAAAGTTACGAAGGTACGTTGCATCTAATCTTGCTCTATCAGACATTTTTCCTTTCCAAGTTTTGTTCTTCCATATTTCACGGGAGCAGGCACGAATCTCAAATTTCACGCGACACTCGTGTGTTCGATGTGGCGTGCGAACTATGTGAACAAAAATTCCCGCGCCAGGTGAAACTTGTCCTCAACAGCTGGAAAATGCACTTCCGGTGCACTGAAAATGCACCAACGAAAATGCAGCCACATCGGCAGAGACGCGTGAGCGAGAGTGAATAACGCTCGAGTTATGAATCTCTGAGTGACGCGAGAACTTTGGAGAAAGAACCTAGAAACTAGAAATTAGAAAAGAAATTCGAAATAATCGGATAATAGTGACTAGTCGGAAATTTGACGACACATAAGACGCGCGTGATGTTCAAAGTACAAATCCTTACGTACATTCAATTTTTCAAATGATATGATACAGAAATATAAAATATATAATATAAATATATAAATATTTCATATATGATATAAAATATGCAACACATATGAATTATATGTATTAATATATTATACATATTATAGATTAATTTATATATATTAAAATATTATATATATTGTAGATTAATTTATATATATTCATATTAATATATACATACACACATATACATATCATATTATATCATATATTCACATATTATATATTTGTTTTTATTTTTTTCTATATTTTAATTTTTTATATATATTTTTTATATATATTTAATATAGGAACTTAACTATACTTTATAAATTTTCAGACTCGATCGTATCATATTATTACACCATATATTATATCATATTATACTATTATCTAGTATACGAATATAAATAATATAATATAGTAACATATAATATGTATAATATAGTAACGTACAATATGTAACATGTAATATGTAAACATATAAAAACAAATTCAAATATTAATTTGCACAAATATCTGCTGTCTAGTTTTTATTGTTTCCAAGCGTCCTTTCGAAAACGGGATAATTCCTATTGTTAATCTTCCTCGTTATTTAAATTCCGAGACGCGTCTATTGCATCGCGGTTTGCGTTTGCCCAGCGATGTCTTTGAAACGTCTCGCGTCACGCGTCCGCGCCGACTGCCTCGGATCGACGAATTCAAAAGCGACCCTGATTGCGTTCTCGGCCCCGATTTTTCACAAAGCTTCTCCATTAACCGGAGCGCCACGTGAAATTTGTATCAAAGCGAACCGTCCGCCATTTGCGTCTCGCCGTTTCGGCCCTCGATGGCAGAGAAATATTCCACGAAAATATTTCCCTTTCGTCGCGAGAAGAAAAAAAAGGAGAGAAAAAAGCAAGTTCGCCCCTCGAGATTTCAGATAAACGTTATCGCGAGCCGCGTGGATTTTCCTTTCTTCGAATTGAAACGGAAGAGCGTGAGACGGATTATTCTGGAACTGGCGATGTTTCCTGGAGATGGCCGCAAGAGTTTGATTCACACAGGGTGGTGCTATCGTATACTTTTCTAGCTCCCACGAGGCGGCGCGACACACTTTTTGATCGCCTAGGATGCACTGATTCAACGCTCCGGCTAACAATAAGCTGAACGCGAAAGCACGCGTGATTTTTCGCTCGACACCGCTTTGATTTTTTTTTTAAACGTTGTTGCCGATCGAATTTTTATAAACAAACAGGTCAAGTTTCGAATGGAAGCTAGGTAGTGATTATCCGTTTCGACTGCTGAATCAGATAATTCGATATTTCGAATATTTTAATTTATATTACGTACTAAATAATATTATGCGTCACATAATTGATACATCGTACATTAACAAATGTGTTACATAATTTCTGTGCACTTCTGCGCTTCTGTAAAATTAACGAATTAATTTAAATTAATTGGAGGATCGTTTTCTGTATCGATTGGATTTTTACATTCTCTCTCTCTCTCTCTCTCTCTCTCTCTGTTTGTATATTGTTTCAGTTATCCGTTTCAAAATCAATTACTATCATGTGAATGACAATGTCAAACTATCGAAGTAATTGTCTGATTGGCTGATGCAATGCTAATAATTCGCTATTTGTTTTGAACGATATTGTTTAGTTAATGATACAACAATGTAATTATTACGCAATTATTTGAACCGCGTTATGACGTATAGAGCTCCTTCCTTTTACTCCGAACGTCTATGTATAATGTATCAAACTGCGTTATTCCTCGAGATAAAATGCCCATACGTTAATGAATTTTTCATATACGAATGAAACTCATTATTGAATTATTCATATCCCGGTAAAACCCATCACCGTGTCGAAGTCCAAGTGCGGTGTGATCTAAGAACGTGACGAATCAGCATTGACGATCGGAAAGAAGTACTATATTAACCTTTTGGAAAGGAGTTAGTCTTGTTCTCTGATTACTTTTATAAATTCCTTGGAAAATATTCTGCATTTTATGAAAATGAAATTAAAAAATTGTAATATAATACGTATTAACCTCTTGCGCTGGAATGACGCATGTCGAGAATTTTTTGCCCCAAAATTGCAACATTTTCTCAGTTTCAAGTACATTTAAGCATAATTTCAATTCAATAATTTCTTCTCAACAATTTCTATCCAGTGATGTCATACGGTAGTTCGGTCGCTCGTTATGGTCCGCAATCAGTTGTCAGCGCAAGTGGTTAACCTCTAACGCACGTTAGTTTTAAGTATATTTCAATATAACCTAGGCAAAACAAATAATAAATTTTCTACTTTTCAATCATTTTTATCCAATGATGTCATTCATACCGGCGAATTCAAAAGGGAAAGAAAGCGACGAATTGTTATATACGGTTCGGTCGCTCGTTATGGTCCGCAATCAGTTGCCAGCGCAACGTGGTTAACCTCTAACGCACGTCGAGAGTTTTTTTGTACCAAAATTGCAACATTTTCTCAGTTTTAAGTGTATCTAAGTATAACCCAGGCAAAACAAATAATAAATTTACTACTTTTCAATAATTTCTATCCAGTGATATCATACCGACGAGTTCAAAAGGGAAAGAAAGCGACAAATTGTTGTATACGGTTCGGTCGCTCGTTATGGTCCGCAATCAGTTGCCAGCGCAAGTGGTTAAATTAGGACCATCCACATGGTAATGGCGAGGAAAGTACGTTAACCGCGAAACGCGTCGAAGAATGATTCTTTGGAAAGAAGAACGCAACTATGACTCGATCAATACCCTTCGCATCGAACTGCTCTGCCGTTATAGAACATTGTTCGCCCTCCACACTCTCCCCCTTTTGTTCCTTTCGACGAAACCGCTTGCGGTTCCCAAGAAGGTTGTTCAAAGCTTCCAGAAGCGCGGCACTCCCTGGCAGGGTTGTATTTACAATTAAATAGCCAGTCCGTGTAGTATTTCCGCGGAGTTGCACGTTGGATCTCACCGCGTTGAATATTTTTCTCTGCGACGTCGTCGTCGTCGTCGCCGCGCGCTAACTTCGAACAGAGAATGTGGTACCAGCTTGAGTACAATTATCGACGATGTTTGGCAAAACGGGAGGAGGAAAACGACCGCGGAAATATTTCGACGAACGAAGCAGCATGAAACTAACCTAAAGCTTAGTTTAGCTTTGTCCATAGTTGCAACAAATTTGAACGACAAAACGGAGAACACTGCTGACAAATTTGATCACCCTCTTGGAATGAATATAGACACGAAAGAACATTAATTAAACATTAGAGAAAATTTCAGTCAATTGCAAATCAAAAGAAAAGAATTATCCCGAGATGGTAGATAAAGTTTTCGAGGAGAAAATTATTCGAAAGGCGAGATCGTGAATCTAGAACTCGTGTAAATTAATTAATAGTACCATTTAACGAGTAGGTAGGTATAAATGTGCGTACCAGACTGATCTGGATGTCAGATATTCGGATTGGAAAGAAATTGAAGAAATAATGTGAAATTTGAAAATGAGAAGCCTAATCAACGTAACGATTTGTAACACTTAAAAACTGTACGAGCTAATTGAACGACAAATACATTTTATTATTTTCCTTTCTTAATTGGCAAAATATCGCGAAGCTCAACGAATATCTGATTGTGAACGAACTGAACAACTGGTACAACAGAACTCTCTGCTTATGTAAACTCCATTTATTTGAACGAAATTTTAATTAATGCCCGATTACGTGAACTGCTGCCGATTAAATTTGCTTCTGCAAATGTGAGCTCGCGCGAACGAAAAATCATAAGTAATGAGGGGGATTGATAAAATTTAGAGAAAATTAATTCTTAAATGCGAATATTACCATTTCGGAGATGCAACGGCTATTTAACGTTGTAATATCGTAATTATTACAATTTAGGATATATAATATATTATAATATATTCATGTCATTATACTCAGAGTACGAAGCAATTTATTGCACGTTTACAATAATTAATATGCAATTATATCGTTTGTTCATAACTTTATACTTTAGCCATCCAGTCGTTTGCTAACAAATCCCTTTTTCCGAATGAGGGAAACGGGAAAACAAGGAGACAAGAATTAACTGTGCTCTTGACAGCGCACAAATTGGCAATTTCATTATGTTTCGTTACATTTGGAAAATTGTTGTGTTGTTGCTACGTGCAAACATTTGTTCGATTCTGCTTATACCCGTCAGATATGTGCGAAGTAAATAGCAGCTACGGATTTAATAAAAGTGCATTTATTTTGAATTATCTGTTTGACTCGTTCAAAACTTTTTTTCAATTTTGTTTTGTTTTCTTTTTTTTTTTTTTAATGCGAATCAAACTCTTAATGCATTCGCTGATTCGAATTAGTCACCATGTGTTAATGCCATGTATGACCAAATAATTTTCGTACGACATAATTCGTCTTCTACATTGTAAAATTTTATTATTATTACACTATATTTATTTTTAAAGTTATTTATTATTATTATTATACTGTGTTTATTTTTGAATATAGTATATTTATTATTCATTTATACTATTGTTACAACGATCAATTCCTCAACTTGTACGTTATCTATTACATTATACATATTTTATTCGTATTTTATACAAATATATTTAAAATTTTATATAAATATATATAAAACATATATAAACATATTTAAAATTTCATATATATATATTTTCATTATATTTTGGTATATTATTTTTCATTTATTCCAAGGACATCTTATTTATTCCTCTATAGTTTCACGTCTTCGTCGCGGCGAACGTGCCAACGCGCCATTGTCACGATCGTTTCAACTTTCAACCCTCTCCCCCTCCATATGGATTAACATAAACACGTGAGTATCCTTAGGGCGATACGATCACGGCGAGATTGCTCGAAGAATTCCCGAAGAACGGCCCTCTATGAAATATTGCGAACGAGCTAGGTACAGCCGTACGAGAGTTGTCGCTCTTGTTTACGTAATCCGGGGCTCGATCAGTGTCCCTGAGCACGCGAGCCGCCTGATCTGGCCTGATCTGGCGTCTTCGTCTCCGTGGGCAGGCAGGCAGTGGCCGCGGAGAATCGGCCAGGACGGGGGAAGCCAGAAGCTTTAGGGGTGACAGGCTACTGCCGGCAGTCACGTCAAACGCGTTATCCGCCGTGAAACGTCCGATAACGAAGTCTGAAAAGAGTTATGAGCGGCGTTTCTGACGATTCTAATGGGGGTCGACGACGAACTAATAATAGAGGAGATCGATACTCGGTGCTAGTCCAAGTCACGGTATCCCTTCCTCCTCCTACCAACCCTCTCTCCTTCGGCCCTCTTCGCTTTAACTGGCACGAGTAACTGTAGTTTCGCCACCGAGTCAGGGATCCCCGATCGACCGTTCGATTTAATCGTCGATCCCGCTTTGAATAATCCTTACGGCACCGACTGTCATTCGTCCGTATCGATCGATCGTACGAACAGCGATTCGTTGCTCCTACGACGTTTACGTTCGGTTTATGTTCAATTGGGCTGGCTAAAATCTGCACGAAGGAAACGAAATGGACTTGCCCCGAGAGTGCGAGTAATAGGAAAATGTTTGCGACACAAGCCTTTGTTTGTACATGTTTCGTGATTGATCGTTGGCAAGCGCAAGATTGCCTACAAATCTGGAGAATTTCGACAAATTTCTTAGTTTAGTTTTTAGGCTTCTCCCAACTTTGTTCTATTTCGCTAACCTCGTCGTTGGAACATCGTTCGAATCAGGGGGGATTGAGAAAGATTTCTTTTGTGAAGAAAAAATTGTGTTAACAAAAGTTACGATAGTCTACTTTTACAGACTGTTGTAGCATTTGGAGAAGGCCATTAAACTAAATTACAATTATAATTATAAAATTTTATATATACAAATAAATTTTATAATATAAATTATAATTATAAACTTTTATATATACAAATAAATTTTATAATATAAATTATAATTATAAACTTTTATATATACAAATAAATTTTATAATATATATTATAATTATTTAATTAATTTAATATTATAATATTTATTTTCCATGAGAAATTGAAAAATGATTATTTTAACTGCTCCGGTAGTTCCAGCATTGAACAACCTTGAACAAGATTGATAATGTTCACTGGATGAAATTTGAAGCAAGTTCTTTGTCACCCAAGTCAAAAATACCAGCATATTCTTCTTCCTCCCTTTTATCGCAAGACAAAAGTTGTCTTGACGCAACGCCGTTTTAAACGATCCTCTTCATAATGGGGTAAGGACCAAGGATTATCTGAACAATCCACTCGACGAGTGGAGTCTATCGATTTCGGCGTGCTTTTGAAAAAGAAATTCCATTTCTCGTGGCTTTTCTCGTGCTTTGTGAAAAAAGTCTAAACGAGTTTTAAACACCTCTTTGAGAAACCTCTGTGCAAATTTCCCGTAAGTAAATGTCACGTTGAAATTTACAAAAATCTTTCGTTACTCTCCGATTCAATCGAGACGAATTCTCGCGTATAATTGATAATACTCTGTCGAGAGTGAGTCTACCTTTACAGAGCACAGTAGCCAGTCGAACCTGAAACGAAAAAAAAAAAAAATAGAAACGAACGTTCCTTAATCGATCGCGCAAACACCGTTTAAATCGTACGACCGCAAATCCGCCATATCATCGAGTTCTACTACTTGCGGTGTGAACTGGTTGCCTCGTTCGTTCTTTAACTAGCCTGTCGATCGGAGGAAAACCGATCGGCCGGGAGAAAAGGGACTTTTATTCGTATTTCCGAGCGGCCGCTGACAATGGGAATTTCGTGCACGAAAGCTGTCAGAAAAGTTGACAGTCACTGGCTGCAACGGAACTTCCGACAAGCAGAACCGAGGGCAGACCTTTAGCAGGCAACGCGAATAAGCGAACGAGACGTTAAAATATTCAACGCGAGCCAACCGCAAAGCGTGCTCTTCTCTTCCTCTCTGTCAATGGAAGCCGACAGGCCGGACTTTCGATCGGTCAAAGCCGATCAAAAATCTTTGCCACGATTCGCGATTGTGACGATCGATCGCCGACTATTGACGATCGAACGCTCCCGTTCTACGTGCAGCGTAGAATTTCACTTTGACTACTCGTTCGCGGAAAGACCAACTGTTCCGACAGGATAAACGATTCGACGAGGGTAGAACACGGTTTCCATACTTCTATTAAACGAGAAAATTCTAAATCTGCCCTAAACGAGGCAGATGCATACGTAATAGCAACAATTTAAGCGATTTCGAGTTCTTCAAATGGAAGTTTCATTTCTTCCAACTGTCAGTCTTCTGGCGAAGAAGAACAGGAGAGATGGCAAGGAATCGTGAAAATTTAGAAAGCGAAACGAAACTTTGTCCTCGTCTTTCGTTTCTAATTTAAAGCCACGCTCAACTTCTCCACTGGTAGACATCTTGATAAAATGTAAAACCACTGAATAAACACGATTCTTTCGACTCGCGAAGCCCGTGTTGAAGCTCGAACGTACGAAACTCTCGTCGTTAATCGTCAGAACAGCGACGCCACATTGCCAGCAGCAGGTTGACGAAAATTCACTCGTAGTATCTTCTCGCGTCTTACCGGATCATCGCAAACTTCCTTAAACGTCGTTAAAGCCTGCGGAATTTCTGTTTCCGGTGCGGCGCAAGCGCGACGTGTCGTAAAACGTCGTAGGAAACACGATAACTCGGTTGCGCGCCGGTGCCCCGCGACGTAAATAATATTTTCCGAAGGTCGGCGTAAATTCGAAAGTTTCCAACAGCCGCCCGACGATCGTAATAAACGAGCCGACTCGCCGGGAAACTAAATGACGCGACTTTGCAAGTACTTTTCGCGCGCTTGGCGAAAAAAAAAGAGAAGAAAAAAAAAGGAGAACGCAAATGGCGGAAGTCGATTCTTCTCGTTGGGTGAAAAATGGTCAAAATTTCGGGCGAGCAGTTTCTCTGCCGATTCTACGGGTCGTACGTTCCACTTTTATGGCTCGTATCCTCGACTAATCTCGCTGAGACGGCCAAGGTCTCACGGGACCTCGAGCATCTTGACCGGGCAATAAAAAATGTTAATCCTCGATAGATGAAACGTCGTGGAGAAGAATTTCCCGGTCTCGCCGGGAATTTCATGGTTCACGTTCGATCGCTGTCGAATTTAACGTTAGACGCACGAAATACGTTACTCTGATAATTAACGACACTTGATATATATTTAGAAAATACTACAAATGCATTCTCTTAGCCATTTCTAAACGCACTTGCATTTTTCTAACTTTATTATTACATCTCAAGTTTGAACAAACTGTGAAAAATATTCTTACTGATACGCGCGATTTTTTATTAATACGCGTGATTTTTTAGACTTTTTCACAAAGCACGAGAAGTTTAACGCTAGATGCACGAAATGCGTCACTTTGATAATTAACGACGCTTGCATTTAGAAAATATATCAAGTACAGATGCGTTTTTCTGTTGCACTCTCTCAGCCATTTCTTACCCATTTGCATTTTTCTAACTTCAAGGCACATCCAAAGTTTGAACAAACTATAAAAAATATTCTTACTAATACGCGTGATTTTATCAAATTTTATGTTGAACACTTTCTTATAAATTCATTTTATTCTTCAAAACGAATCTCACCATTGCCAATTACCGATTCGCATCATTATCATCATCTACGAGAGATAAACGATTACATAGACAAACTGATTTTGAGGTGTCCGCATTATGTTATTAATCTTACAATTTTAACATGTAGAGAATCAAACTTTCAGATCGAATCATACTCTTTTTAAATGCATTGATCTATATATAGATCAGGTGATATTGTATGTTGGAAACTTGGAAGTGCTCGTTCGAGAATTATGTGTAATCAGAGTATTCAGACATAATACTTTATATTTCGAAAGAGGCGACGTGAAACTGATTAAGTGGAAACATAATGGGCAGGCGCAACCGTTCAGAATACCGTTTATTGTAAATTTCGGCTTATTCGAGACTGGCGGATTGCGTCGTGTACGAAAGTCGACGTCAGTTTTGGGATTTTACGGTCCAATTGAATTTATCAGCATAACCGAGAGCCACCGTTGTAGCCCAACGCCATCTGCTTCGGTTGTAAAGCTTCCTATGCACTCTCTCTCTCTCCTTGCAACGTGTAGACTACGAAAGCTTGCGAGGAAAATTAATATAGCGGCCACCCTTTGCGCCTGAATCGCTAATTGCGCGTTCGATAAATACGAGCCTCTTACGCGTAAAAGGGAGAACACGCTCTCCCAGGCGGATCGTTAATAATGCGCGATTAAATTTCCGGCAAATCGTATCTTAAACGCGTTTTTATACTTCCCATCTTTGCCGGGCAACGATCATCCCTCTGATAATTAAATTTCTTTGCCGAGCGAACCGCTCTTGTTCTTCAACTGATAAATTCAAATAATTCTTCTGATTGTTTCTTCTTTTTCTTTTTTTTAATAAACTGAATACAAATGTTGATACAATAATACAGGGTTCAAATAATTCTGATTATTTTTTCACGCGAATGAGAAGATACAATTAAACATTAATAATACGATACAAATATCATTATACGTAGGAATAAGTCTCAAACTTAAGTGTTAAAAGTATTTCAGAAGCGCGTAGAGATAAAATGTCCTTTAGAGCTTGTTATTGCTCCATTTTGGAAAATATCGCAAAAAAAGAAAGAAACGAAAATGTTATTTATTGACGTCGTCGTTTATTTTATCATCCATATTATCGTCCAGTATGTAATAGCATCTATTTAATGAAGACACTGTTCAAAAGTTGGTCACTTGCGACAATGCGAGCATCACATATAGTTTGCATTACAATGCGAACATCGGTCATTTTCATCATATTTTGGCGATGCTTGGGTCCACTGCAACTACCATCTGACCTCTTGAGTCGAGTGGCATCGAATGAACTTGCCAAGCGAGAGAATTAAAATTCCTTTTACAATCAAGCAAATCTCCAAAGAGTTTCTTTTTCTTAATTTATCGATCATCGAAATTTTAAGGCTCAAACTCGAGACACCTGTTACGTACAACACAGGTAATAACGCACGATACTAAAAACTATACGATATCAAAAGAATATTTTTGAATAATTGTGAAAGACACGAATTAGTTACAACAGAATGAAAGTGAATATGACGCACAAGTGTCAGGAACCGAGCAGTGTTTGCCAACAGTTCGTCGTCCCTCGCTTTTGTCATCAGCTCGCTATACTGTTCGTGAAACATAGTTCTTTGAAGTGTCTACGTCCGAGCTCTTGCAAACACGACGTACCGCGTATATAAAATATTTTTGTAGTTTTCGAGAACTCCTTGTGAATTTAATACAACCAGTGCTCGACCACTGGATTGCGACAAACATTCTCGAATCTGGCATACGAAAGTGAAGCAGAACTGTCGTTTCTTCGAAATATCGCCGTAACTTTCTTTGCTTTGCGGGCCAGCCTTTGTCATTAGATAAACTTGAAACTCGTTTAAAGGAAAAAGAGTAAAATTGTATGTACGTAGATCGTTAAGGGATCAAGACAAGTTTGAAATTTTCAAAAAAATCTATTTTTTTTGTTCTGTTTTAAATAGTAATTTGGAGTCTTAGAAATAAGATACAAAAGGTCCTTTAAAACGACTTATTTTGGGGTATGATAATAAATCAGCGGACACAGAATGATTGAATTTGTATCACTGTTTATAAGTTTAAGCAGTATTATAAAGTGTAAATCGTGTGATTCAAATATTACTTTTGGTGAATCGAATATTGGATTCAATTTAGTTGTGAATTGTAAGAACTATGAGCCACGATGTACAAGTAAAGAAAGTAAATAATACGTATGAAAAATGACGTTCTGAAACTTTAAACGCGTTCCTCTCGAAACTAGGTTTCTTAGAAACGGTGTGCAAGATATCTCGGAATCTAATTAATCGTTTACTGTGAAACTTGGTGCGTATCTTCAGTGCAACATTTACTAGGAATTGCAGATCGAACATTCTTTAATTTTTAACAATTTCGAAAAATATAAACGAAAAACGTAGAGATTTTTGGCATAAGTTCGACACATCAAATACAAACAGCTGCTATTTCCATAATTTTCACAAAAATCAAAATGTTGAATCGTCAATCCCTAGAGAATATTGTTTACTTTTGAACTCTTTTCGACTTTTTGTTGCAACTAATCTTGTTTGTCTGGAATCATACGCATCGATAGGCAATGTAAAAAAAAAGTTATGTAAAAGAATGCCGTTAGAAAGTTAAATAAGGGCCCCCTTTTTTCCTTTTTTAATGTTGCTTTTTACAGTTCGTAATATGTTAAAAGAAACCACAAAAGCTCATGTCAACCAAATATGTACTTTTTTTTTTACCAGCCCTCCAATGTATTCGTAATTTTAACTATCCCGCCCCCTTGAAGAAATAATAAAATTATCACGAGGATCGACAATTTTGATCGTCAGAGGAGTAATCAACGAAGAAATTCCCGCGAGAACTGTGTAATTATGTAATTAGAGATTAGGCGAACAAGAAATTACAATTAACCGAATCGGCGGCGTTAAACGAACCGAGCTATTAATACTATCTGCTTATTTTATTCTACTTTCTTCTTTACTTTTCTTTTTATTGGAATTGATTCTGTTTCTCATGGCTACATCCATAGGCTACACCCTAATCTTTCAGCTCTCATAACGGCCGGCATATTTACTTTTTCAGCAAAACCTGCTCCCCGCCTCCTCCCAAACCTGCCATCCGGTGATCCACAAATTGCAGAAGTCATCGTGAAACGTCGTCCCGCTAATGTAACCAGGGAAATTGAAATTCAGTCGCGGTCCTCCGCCGATGAAACATTAGCATAATAGTGGCACCGGCTACTCGCCGCGCCGTGTATGCAAATCCCTGCATCATAACCGTAAAACGTCGGGTGCAACAAAGTCGTGTTCCAATTCCGGTCGTGGAGCTCCCTCGAAAACGGGCTGCCTCAAGTAGAACGAAATCTTGGCTCGGTATATTTGCATATATGACGCCGTCATAATTCTCAATTTAATTGAATTTTTATTATTATATCATTAATTACTTTTTCTAGCAATTACTGATTAATTCCTTCACGATTTAACGTATAATTTAATAAATTTATTTTGATTTTATTTATAGAATTTTCTGTATTCAATAAATAAAAATCAATTTCTGATAGGATAATTTTTTTTTAAGATTAATATTTTTATATTTATAATATTATTAATATTATTACTATAATATTGTGGATTAATATTATCCATATTTATATTTACAATATTATTAATATTGTTACTATAATATTGTAGATTAATATTACCAATATTTATATTATTACTATAATATTGTAGATTAATATTACCAATATTTATATTATTACTATAATATTGTAGATTAATATTACCAATATTTATATTATTACTATAATATTGTAGATTAATATTACCAATATTTATATTATTACTATAATATTGTAGATTAATATTACCAATATTTATATTTACAATATTATTAATATTATTACTATAATATTGTAGATTAATATTATCCATATTTATATTTACAATATTATTAATATTATTACTATAATATTGTAGATTAATATTATCAATATTTATATTTACAATATTATTAATATTATTACTATAATATTGTAGATCAATATTATTATATTTATAAATTTTTTTTTAGATTATTTTCTTTAGCAAGACATCTTGTATCTATAAATCGAGGATTTCCGATGACGAAGGTGAGACAAGCAGCGAAGACACCAAGGGTGAAAAAAGGGGACAGTCGACTCCCTTCTGTCCCAACTTAATACATCAAATGCTTAGACCCTGTGCAAATAACAATTTCGTAGCATCTCGAATTTGTCAGAGTGAATACCCGCGTTTTTTCCACGTTTCTCTCGTAAATATCATCCTTCTGTCCCATGACTACAGTTCTGAGGGGAGTAAATATCAATGAATTATGTTCAGCCAAGTATGTTCGTAGAGTTACGAGAATTCGCAACGATTCAACGAGACGAGCATGATTTAGATTTATTAGAAGATTACACGGTAAAGACACGAATATAACAAATACAAGACTTGGGCAAAAACTTGAGAAAATTAATTTCATATAACCATAGTCTTCAAATTTACTTTCTGAATGATTTATCTTTTCGCTGTTCAAATCATTACGATATTAGTTTCGAGATTAAATAATCTCTCTGGTGATAACCTCGAAAAAGTTGTGAAAGGAGCCTACTTCTGGACAAATGATCCATGATCATTATTGACTCCTGGAAGCGATCGTTAATTGTTAATAAAAATCAACGCCATGTCCGAAGAAATTTGAGCGATATATATATATTTTTTTTTTAATTTTTCAGACTGTCCAGTCGAGCGAATTCTGAAATAAATGATTTATCTTTTCGCTGTTCAAATCACTACGATATTGGTTTCGAGATTAAATAATCTTTCTGGTGATAACCTCGAAAAAGTTGTGAGAGTCATTATTGACTCTTGGAAGCGATCGTTAATTGTTAATAAAATAAAAGTCAACACCATGTCCGAAGAAACTTGAGCGATATATATATTTTTTTTCCTTTAATTTTTCAGACTGTCCAGTCGAGCGAATTCTAAAATAAATGATTTATCTTTTCGCTGTTCAAATCACTACGATATTGGTTTCGAGATTAAATAATCTTTCTGGTGATAACCTCGAAAAAGTTGTGAGAGTCATTATTGACTCTTGGAAGCGATCGTTAATTGTTAATAAAATAAAAGTCAACACCATGTCCGAAGAAACTTGAGCGATATATATATTTTTTTTCCTTTAATTTTTCAGACTGTCCAGTCGAGCGAATTCTAAAATAAATGATTTATCTTTTCGCTGTTCAAATCACTACGATATTGGTTTCGAGATTAAATAATCTTTCTGGTGATAACCTCGAAAAAGTTGTGAGAGTCATTATTGACTCTTGGAAGCGATTGTTAATTGTTAATAAAATAAAACTCAACACCATGTCCGAAGAAATTTGAGATATATTTTTTTTTTTCTTTAATTTTTCAGACTATTCATTCGAGCGAATTCTAAAATTGCCACGTGATGAAAATGGTGCTCTGATCGCCGAGAATATGTGGAGAGAAGGGGAAGTTGACGGAACTTCCACTTGACACGGTGAAAGAGAAGGCGATCGAAGGGGAAGAAACAACGCGACGTGCGTTCCCAAGGTTCTTCACTGTGTAAACGAGAGTGGCTCGTCGTATCGTAGCCGAGAACGAGATTGTTCCGGCTCCATCTCTTAGAATTTTATCGGGCGTTCAAACGCGTCGCGCCAACGAGATCGCGACCACGCTCTCCTTCGACTCTGTATTCCGCCGAGTGGAAACGACGAGACACTGTCGACGCTGACGATCGTTAAGTGGGGCATTCCTTTGTAAATGTTGCAGAATCTCGTAACCTTCATAATCCTCAAAATTACAATAAAACGTTTTTTTTTTTTTCTTTCTTTCTTGCGGCTTATTCAGCTTCTTTCTAGTAACTCTCCCTCGGCTACGTTTATTTCGTACAGTTTCTCGAAAACATCATTTCCTCACTTGGCGTAGATGAAACAACCGCACGATTGTACTTTAATTGTACTAGAACTACCGAGGATCAAAGCGTAGAATTTTGATCAGAGATATTAAAGTGAAAGAGATAGAAATACAATAGAATGCACAAACTTTTATCCATGTATTTTATAAAGAATCATTTAAACCTCTGAAAATGCACTATACTGCATCTGTAACATATTTTAAAAAAAATTATGAATTAGTCATTTTTGATCACTCGGTAATTCTAGTGTTCTAAGAAACTTTGACAAGAATTCATGAAAATTATTAATAATTTACTGGAGGAAATTTGATATTTCTCGAAACTGATGGCTAAGAGAAACAAACTGCTAGAAATGTTTGTGGAATTCTTTTGGCAAGCTGATTCTTCGTTTAAAAGTTGGCCGACATTGTACGAAAATTCGATAGATGATTCATCAGTGTATTTGTTAATTTTTACTAACTTTTAAATATTCAAAATACTTGAGACGACCAAAAGAAACTAATTAAAATTGACATTGTAGGAAAATTATTATTAACATTTTTTAAATACTCAAAAATATTTAGAATTATTTTATTTTTGAGGATGTTAGTATCCCATGCTATGATAGATATCATCATCTGTATTTTTCTATAGTTATTTATCAACATTGTTTATTTATTAAATTGCAAGAGTTGAAACTAACATTCGGATTCTTTGGATTGACAGTAGTGTCAATCCTTTGTTTCCACTCATTAAATCCAGGTATTAATCAGCTTCAATCGATTCACCTTAATTTCAACGTGTAAAACATACTCTGCATCGTGAACGATTTTAACAGGAATATGCTAACGTATGTAAATACATTATTGGTTACGTAAATATGGAAATTCATTGAAATTATAAATAGATTTAGAAAGTAGGTTATCGGGTATGAGCCAGTTAGAACGAAATGTCAAATGGCGCTTCAATTGCAGCGGCTTAAAAATGAATGAACGAGAATAGAGGATCTCCTACGCGATGGCACGTACGATCTGTCAAACAGAGCGAATCTGAATCTGAATGGAGATTAATTCATTTTTCCTCCATTATTAACTTACACATGTTGGAAATATGTTTAAAACGTCGGACCACTCGGTTGACACGAGCGAAATTTATTACGATTGGCTTTTGTAACAATAATGAATTCCTCGAATTAATTGAGTCCGTCTGTCGAAGCTTTTAAAAAAATATACGAAAGCTTTTAAAGGTGAATGAAAAATTATTACGCGTAATAAAGCGAACCGGTGAAATTACATTCCATCTGATCCCCAGTGTTATGCTAACTGCCGTTGAATTCGAACGTTTCAGAGAGTAAACTGAAATCACGGAAAGAGATCCAGAGAGTTTATTATACCAGGTGGATCGAGATGGATTATTTTACTAAACGTTTCCGCTATTCTGCCAAACTGTTTCAACAATAACGATCGTGTCACACGTTAATTGGGAAATGCGGCGGAAAATTTGCAATAACGTTGAACGAACGTTAATTTTCTTAAATTTCGAACCTTCTTCTTTTTAATCCTGTTGCAAATTGAAATGCGAATATAATATATATATAAAACATATAAAAATTTAATATTATTTACAATAAGGATAAAGATATAATATATGTAATATAATATATATATATATATATATATATATATAAAACATATAAAAATTTAATATTATTTATAATAAGGATAAATATATAATATATATAATAGAATATATATAAATTAATAGAAAATTTTATTTCTATAATATGAATTCAAATCATATACTTTATCAAGTTCATTAATTATTTATTGTTTTTTATGATTAAATCAGTTAAATTGGTAATTAAAAATAAAGAAATATAATAACTATAATATAAAATAGTAAATAATTCATTTAAATTTGTATAAGAATATTCAATTCCTTGTTTTCCTAATCATGTTAATATAATAAAAATATTAATAAATGTTCAATAAATATATTTATTAATTGGATAAAATTTTGTATTTTTTATATTATTATTAATATAAGGTAAAAAAATAAAACAAATATAGATATAAATAATATAATTACACCTCCTAATTTTCTAGGAATAAAAGGTGGTACACGTGAAAACTGGCAGGTTCAATATGTACGAATTTTCAAGGATTTTATAGAGAATGTTTGAAGATACGGAGATGGACAAGAGCATTTGCACGCTCGATGAAAAATTACTGACTTGAACTCTCACCTCCAAGCTTCGTTTTGTTTAACGAAATCGTACAAATCGATCCATTTCGTCTCATTTCAAAGCGCGAAGCGTGTAACTCTCTTCTTTTTCGAACTTGTTTCTCCATCGAGCGAGAATATTTTCGTTCTCGAAAAATTGTAAAAATTCAAATTCCTGTGAAAAAAATTCTTCTCGCGAGTAAATACACCGATTAAATACACTCTCTTCTCTACGACTTTCCAAAACTACGCCATACCACGATCTTATCTCAGCAATTTACCAAACTTTCAACATCAGAGCAAAGCGTTAGGATTTTCTGAATTTTTCCTTTAACTCGGACGTTCAAGATTCGATAAAATCGTACAGCCTAATCTCGATGGATTGGCGTAAAGAGATGAAATCTTCGATCTTCGAGATCTAGTCGTGAGAAAAAAATTTCTCGAGTGACTATCGAGACAACGTTTGAACTTCTACAGTCCTCGACGAGAAAATTTCCCTCTGCTGCTACAATAGAAACAAATTTGAAACAGAGGAACTGAGAATTAGTATGGCGAACGTTTCACGCTTCGAAACGAAACCAAGCAGAGTTGTACGATTTCGTTTCACGAGGTTTAAACAGTTTCGAGCGTGCAAACACTTTTGTCCACCTCTGTCCAATTTTCTACGATTAAACTGCTGCTGCCTCTCTCTCTCTTTCTCTCTCCCTCTGTGCAGCTCTTCAACTATTTATTTACACTCGAACAGTTCCCCGTGGGGATACGTTTGGGATTCACGGCAGGTGAAAAGAAACGGTGGGAATCGCGCCGATAAAAAACAAACGCTGTGTCGCGTCGATTCGTCGAGAAAGAAACCGATGGAAAAAGTCTCGTTCGAACGGCGTTAAATAAAAAGAAAGTTGCCTGAAGAAGTGCAGCGCTGGTAAACGACGCGACTCTCTAATAACGTTGGCATCGAAATCACCGATCTCTGGAGATCTCTTTCGTTTTCCCGAGTTGCGATAATACACGATGGTAAATTCCAAAAATTCCAGGATGGATCGAAAATCACTTCCTACTGAAATAAACTCGCAATTTTCATGCTATATACATTTTCAAATTTTTTTCTTTTTCTACAGATTTTTGAATACAATTCAATTTGAAATTGATAAAATTAGTGCTTCTTTTTATATTTCGATGTTTCGTTGAAAAATATGTGAGAAACTTTTAGCCTTGTATACAAGTTATACAAGACGGGATCTAATCGCGTTTTCCATTTCGTGCCGCGTTCAGAACTCCTCGCGATCGATAGATATCCATGCAAATTCGCGTTTTTCTAATGGAAACGCAGTTCGATGCCAAGGCGACTGTTTCCCTTGATAAATATTGTAACGAGTTTCTTTCACATTGGCTGATTTATATGGTAATTGTGGAGAGCATTCAGTAAAAGGAAATGTTTGAAATTGAATTATAAGCGATTTCGACGACACGTTCTCAAAATGGAGAACTGGGAAAGTAATTGTAGAATGAACGTAACAGAATCATCGGACAAGAATCGTGTCGATAATTTTTTTGGAATTCAAGAACGAAGGAAGAGAGATAATTTATTACTGTTTCGTTGTCACGGAATCAACGTGATTTACGATATTTCGGCGATAACCTTTTAACGAATCCAAAAAGGGACGAGGTGATTGATCGTTGTGTTTCGTCATTGTAGAATCACGGTATGATAGAAATTTTTTTCAATTTTTCATCTCGTGCTTCTAATCAAATTTCATCGCATTATATTCTATTTTTACTCATACACACAAAGCGCGTGTACGCATTCGCTCTTCAATCTCCAATAAATGCATAAAAATTCCACTTGCGAGCGTTAGACCCGACAGCGGCTGAACATACACACGCTTTTCTACTTTCGGCTAAACGCAGTTGGATTTTCCTCTAATGTGCCTAGTGCATAAACTAGCCGTAATCATTTAATATATTTTTGTACGATGCTTCGTTTTCCAGAAAATCGAGCTCGAAAATTGCTTAACGAAACGTGAAACGAAGAAAATTCATTTCCTTGAAAAATGAAACTTTCAACGAAAAAAAAAAAAAAAAAAATGGAATTTGTATACTTTTGACGTATTATTCGTTGTATCTTCACAGAGAATAATTTTGTTAATTGTTTTTCCATGTCATGTCTAGAATCAGCCATCATCAAGTATACTTGTTCAATTTTCAACGTTCGATCTTCTCGAGAATGAAGCTTTAAATGAAAAATATTGCACTCTACATTTTCGATTTACATTTTCACGAGACTTGAAAAGTCTCTCTACCATTATTATCTCTATATACAACTCTATATATTATTAAAATGATAGATAACTCTATATATTATCTCTAATAATATAAAACTCTATATAACTCTATATATTATCTCTATATATTATATCTAATAATATAAAACTCTATATAACTCTATATATTATCTCTATATATTATATCTAATAATATAAAACTCTATATAACTCTATATATTATCTCTATATATTATATCTAATAATATAAAACTCTATATAACTCTATATATTATCTCTATATATTATATCTAATAATATAAAACTCTATATAACTCTATATATTATCTATCATTAGTGTGTATATTTCAGTGAAACTGAAAACTCTATACATTATCTATCATTAATGTGTATATTTCAGTAAAACTGAAAACGTTATTATAATAAAATGTGTATCATGTTCGTTGTATGCCGGCGAGTTAGATATTTCCCTCTAGGTTTTATATAACCTGCAACGAATATTATTACTATGTTTCGACATAATATTATTAATATCCACACAATCTCCAAATATTACAATTTCACAACCTTCAACGCCTCTTTTATTAATTTTACAATCTCGTACATTCACGATCGTTTGCACGCTCGTGAACGCGTTGCAAGGAAAGAAAGGTATCTAAGTAGAATGAAACGTGACGAAGAAGTAACGAGTAGAGGATCAAGAGATTAAACATAGAAGATACCCTCAGACTTTTTACTAAGAGTGCCAGACGCGACGCTTCGCTGGGAAATCGTCCTCGCCTTTAGAACGATTCGTTGGACGAAAGGAATGATACACCGTTGAGCAGCAACAATTCGATGAAAATTACTCAATCGTGAAACAGTGATTTACCGTAAACGAAAAAATGATGGAAATCAGCATTAACGTCTAATTGGCCTCGTTACCAGAAAAAAAGCATTCCGCCCCCTATTTCGCTCCGCCCGGTTCTCGAAACCATTCAAACAGGTCGGGAGTCGATTGGCAAGCTCCCGAAGAACAGTCTTAGTCTTCATTAAACGTGGAGCTTGAAATTGGACCGTAAAAGTAGAAGGAGTAGATGGAAGATAACAGAGGCGTCGTTACTCACCGTGGAACAGGGGTAAAAGAAGCTCCTCTCTCGCTGCGCCCGTCTGACAACTAAATCTCTGCCGCTTAATAGGGATGACTACCGAGGTAACGATAAATTATTTTCGCGGTTCGACTTACTTCGCAAAATCGGCTCCCCTCCCACCCGCTCGCTAATTAACCGAACGGTTCGACCAAACGTCGTCGGGGAAAACACGAAGATCGTGCTGAACGTAAGATCAGATTAGATTGGACGGATTGATAAGATTGTTGGTAATCGCGTTGAGAAATATAATTAAGGTCTAGCATTTTCGGATTTAAGATCCTTAAAAGTTGGCAAAATTAATTGTTTCGCGGAGAGACAAGATTGACAATAATCGTGTCGAGAGACGTAATGACGTTGGATAATTGATGTTGTTATTTGAGCTTTTCTTCAAGTTTTTAAAGTACAAATTCTGTCAATTACTGTAATTACTCGAAAGTTACACTTTCGTTGTTACAAAAAAGGAAATTGGAGTTCAAATCAAACAGAGATGTAACAGAGAATGAAATTATATATCGATTGATCATCATATTGAACGAAAAATTATTTCAAAAGTTATGGAACGCGAATATCTTGGAATACATTTTACATTTCCTTCTTGTTGGTTCTAAAAGTTCTTAATAGGATTTACAGTTGCTGTAATTATCAATCCAATTATCTTTGTCTATTTCTATTATTATATTCATTCATTTATCTATGTATTTTTCTTTTCAAACGCTTAATATTTTTCAGATAGTCGAAGTAATTAAATAAGCATGATGAAACTCAAAGAATTGTACTCGAAAGTAGTCGTTATATGAATAATATATAATTTTATGAATATATTTTGTATAGAAATATATTATATAGTATTATATAGTATATTATATTTTAGTATTATAGTATTATATAGTATTATATAGTATTATATAGTATATTATATTATATAGTATTATATAGTATTATATAGTATATTATATTATATAGTATTATATAGTATTATATAGTATATTATATTATATAGTATTATATAGTATTATATAGTATTATATAGTATTATATAGTATATTATATTATATAGTATTATATAGTATATTATATTTCATTTTTAGATCATATGTTTTATCGTTTATTAGACGAATTCAAAAAGCAATGTAATTTTATATTTCGATTATATATTGTGACCGGTATATTTTTAAAACTGTGCGTGCCACTTTACAGATATTTGAAACTTGATAGCTCTTCTAATTGGATCTGAAAGTTTTATTTTCTCTTACCACTGAGCAACAGTTGTACACGTCTGTTAAATGAAATATGAGGAAACGTGAAATATTCTTGTAAAAAGCCGAGTGCTTGAGAAGTAAAGTTTATGGGATGTTGCAGCTAAATGAGTGAAGAGAGTGGAAAGAAGACGGCAGGCCAGAAGGTTACTTTTGCGGGGCCGTGGGAAATTTAATTTTTGTTCCATACATGCAGTTAATGTTCTAGAGTGCCGTAAGTCTGATTAAATGTTTCACAAAGGGAATAAAGAATATTTATATACTTTAATTCCTATTTATTAAGAAGCAACGTTGCGTTAATGCAACGTTAATTGAATTCTGTCTTTTAATATTACGATTATGAAGAGGAATCTCCAACATCTGTTCAACATCATTTTCTTCAAGCTGGTTCTTGAAATACGTACGAAGGTTTGAGACAATGACTGTTTCCTTTTCTTCATAATCGTATTCTTGCACACTTTTACATAGTATTTGTCTGATCTTCACTATGTTAATACGTTAATATTGTATAAGATTGCAACGCGAGGAAGAAGATCTGAAGACAGAGAAGATTAACAGACAATCAAACTTTTAATTTACATATACACATATCGAGACTCTGAATTGTACATGAATTCTATTCAGTACTAAATATACACTGTATTACCAATCAATTACGCGTACTAACATGAAATTCAAAAACATACGACACAAAAGGCAATCGTTGTAAGAACGTAACACGACATAAAAAAAAAACGAATCAAAATGCAGCGTTCATTGTAATATTTAATGAATAGAAACGAACCTCCATCCAACTTCCATTTCAATTGCACTCGCAGTAATACAAACCCATCTAAACGCACGCAGTCGCAATTGCCAACTTCCACAAAATATCAGCGTCTGATATCGCGATTAGATCTGCAAGCAATTTCCTTTGACCATCGCAGCTTGACATTTAATAAACCGGTAGTCGAATGTTTCGCGAGCGAACGACCAACGTTGACTTGTTCTCCTTTGCACCGGCATTGAACGTTCTCGTCTTTCCAAGACGTTCTCCATCCTCGAGAGAGAGAGAGAGAGAGAGAGAAAGGGAGAGAGAGATGGGTGGATGATCCTTCAGGGAGCTGGATGAAAGACGAGATAGGGAGACGAGCCTTCCTTGTTAAAGTTCAATTAGCCTGCGTCGAACGTCGCGAGAGTAGACGTGTCGCGGCAGATAACGAAGAGGATCCAGGAGGGAATCGTGGATTCCTGTTGCCCGGGATAGGAGAGCGGGGAGAGGGGCGAGAGGGGAGGAGCGCTGCCGCCGCGGAGGATTAATCGCTCTCCCGTGGGATGGTAACGAGCGGAAGAGGAGCCGAAAAAAAATTGCCGACGAGGATGATGAGGACTTTAGAGAATTAAAGTTCCGTTCGCTGCCGGGAATCCCTGTGTTCCGGCGAATAGTGGCGATTAAAAACGCGGCGAAAGGGGCCGACGGCGCAGCGGCCGGGGGAGAAAGAAGAAAGAGGAGAGAAAGGCGGAGGATAATGCCGGCGGATGAGACTGTTCGCGATTCCATTCCTCGCAAAAGACGTTGAAAACATGGAAGACTGGTGAAATGAATCGCCCCAGCGCTATTCACTTCGACCTACTAGATTTACGTACGTGAAAAACAAGAATAACAAGGAAAAAGGTTCGAAATAATGTTCATCGAATTTTATATGTAATTGATATTTTTTTTATAGTTGTTACGAAATAATTAAATAAACTTTTGTCTTGACTTTTGTCTAAACTTTACACTTTGTCTTTGTAATTGTTATTTATTTTTCTTTCGTCTGTCATATAAAAGTTATTTCTTACACGTTGTATGTATAAAAGTTCAGCTGTTACTATTTGTTCCTCTCGTTCGTCTGTCATATAAAAATTATCACTTGTGTAAAATTGTCTACATGAAGATTCGTCGACTTTTATTGATACTTTGTAAACACTACTTTTAAACTATTTTTTTTAATAATTGAACACTACTTTTAAACTATTTTTTATAATTGTAAGAAATAATTAAATAAACGTTTTTGTAATTGTTCCTTCGTCTGTCATATAAAAGTTATTTCTTGTACGTTATATGTATAAAAGTTCAGCTGTTACTATTTGTTTCTCTGTTCGTCTGTCATATAAAAATTATTACTTACGTAAAATTGTCTACATAAAGATTCGTCAACTTTCATTGATACTTTGTGAACACTTTTAAACTATTTTTTATAATTGAACACTACTTTCAAACTATTTTTTATAATTGTAAGAAATAATTAAATAAACGTTTTCATAATTGTTCTTTCGTCTGTCATATAAAAATTATTTCTTACACGTTATATATATAAAAGTTCAGCCGTTACTATTTGTTTCTCTCGTTCGTCTGTCATACAAAAATTATTACTTACGTAAAATTATCTACATGAAGATTCGTCGACTTTCATTCATACTTCGTGAACACTACTTTTCGAATTGATCGCTCGAAAAAAAATCCTCTTTGTCTATATATTTTGAAGATAAAATTCCATCTTTCACAAACATACTGTCGTCGAACTCAAATTCAAATTTGTAATCAAAACGAGCAAAAATCGTCCCCCACCCTTTTCTTGGCATAAATTCGCGTGACGTTGCTGCAAAAAACAGCCGAAGTATCCGGACACTTACAAACGACGGTGTATCTCGTCTGGCGGAGGTACTCGGGATTCGTGGCACGCGAGCCACCCTCCGAGTTCCATCCTGCTAGAAAGAGGAGACTCCGTCCGCGAAAGAAATCCCGCAGGTAATTCATAAACAGGGGTAGCCGGCTGGCTGCTCGCGGCCGGATTAAAGCGCCGTTGAGAATGATAATTCGCTTCCTCTGTTGCGAGCCCCGTGGACTTGGGAATTCTCTATGGCTCACGGGAAAGAAAACGACCAGTTACGTCCGGCCGGAGCTTACAGTTCATTGTTAGCGAAAAACCTTTCTCTTTCGAGGCACGAATTACGGCTGGATAGAGCTCGACGACGTACAGTCGCTTTTTCTTGTACTCTCGCCCCCTCTCTCTCTTTGTTCTCTTTTCTAAAATTTATTATTATTCGATCGCCGTGGACGAACAAACGTTGCTTTTGTTTCTAAATAACCGGAGAATTTCTCTCTCTTTCTCTCGTTTCTTCACGAGCAAACACTATCATCGAGTTCACTTTGTCACACAACGACGAAGGAAATAGTGTTTAATTATACGAAACTAAATTATAGATATATAATTATAATAAATAATAAATATATAGATATAATTATAATAGATAATAAATATATAGATAAATAATTATATATATTCAATATATATATATTGAGCTCATCTGTTCGAGAGACTCATTTTCTCAATCATTTTGAACATTCTTAAGTAATCTTTAATATAGAATTATTGTTTTGCTAGTAATTTTTCACCATCATGCAATGGACGATTCACTGGAATTGAAATGCACAAGTGGTTTCATCCAATACGAGATTCCATTCAATCTGGTACTAACTGAAATTTACTTCGAATAAACGGAGTCTATACAAACGGAATTCTACAGCGCTGTGAGCTCTATTGTGCTGTTTGTATTTTCTAATTGGTGTTTCTATGCGACAGCGTTGCGTACTCTTCTTACTACGTTCTGTTCTATCTTGTCTCGGTATTTGCAGTATCTCGTAAATTGCGAGATAAACAAACGAATAATTTGCTAGAGAAATGGACGGACAAAATGACCGGATATCTCTTGGAATTAACAAGCGTTTGAATCTACAAATTTCAAACTTGTATTTACCTGCTGTATTTCAATGAATCGATAATTCTGTGTTCCATCGTTCTATTTTTACAAATGTGCATATCGAAGACTAAGGGAAAAAGATTACATTGAAAGATTAAAAAACGAAGAAATTCGTTTCCCTTGGAACACATCATTTCCATCTTGTTCGCAATTCGTATATATTTTGGATGGAATTGATCTCGAATTTCGATAGTTGAACTCTGACATTAAGCCCGCCCGCGCATTGTCGAGCGTTATCGATGCAATTAACCGGTTCTGTTCTAACCGGTGAATCGAAACAAAACGGGGATTTCCATGCGGTTGTCACTCCGCGAAACGTTAGGCGAGAAAGGAACGTAAATAGCATCCATAATTTACAATTAAGTTACGCTTCTGTTGTTACAGTTTACACGATCTGAATTTCTCTTCGTTCGAGTATTTACTGTGAATTTACTCAGACCGAGTTTGATTTTAATTCATTTATAATTACTGCGAACAGCATAGCGCCGTATATATCATACAAATCAAAGAGGTTAATACAACTTCGACGAATAGGATTTTTATCATTGATGGAAGATTGTCTCTTCAAATATTTTTCAAACGATAATTCGAAAATTGCAATATTTTCTGAAAATTGGCCCACTTTGTTCGCGAAGCAGAAAATTCTTTTCAGATATAATTACTAAACGTAAAATTTAAATATAAACAATATAAAATTAAATACAATATGAATCGATGTTAATGTATTTATACTGTACTATGCACGATCAAAAATGAAATATTACACTCAAACGTGACACCGTAACCTAACAATTCAAAAGATCGAAACATAGCTCGTACCTGTCTCCTGTCCACTTACTATATTTCACGATAACCGTCTCGAAAATCAATCGGCGGTTCTTTCGAATTAATTATAGAAACAAGCACCTCCGCAGAGTTTCACTTTCGCGCGCGCAGCCACTATACTCGGCCTCTCGAATTTCCCGCGCTAACGAGCCTCGTTAAGGTCGGCGTTATCGTCACTTACGATTACGGCGTAAAGTTTCGCCAGGCTGGCTGGCTGATATTAATATCGGCCGAAGACCGAGCCTTTCAATTAAACGGCCGTAGTTTAATATCGCCCTGGGCACGAATTGACCCGAATCGTAAGGCGACACAACGCGACCTCCTCGTTACCAAGTGATTAAGACTAGCCGGGGAAACTTGGAGCGGCGAGATATCCACGGGACTCGTGACTTTGACACTGTGCAAAATTTTATTTTATTGAAATTCGTTTTCCTTTCAATTCATTGTCACTAGGTGACGATATTTATTAAATTTACTTATTTAGGTGTCCGTATATTATTAAATTTGAAAAAAAAGATATTTACTTAGGTGTCTGTATTATTATTATTATTATTATTATTATTATTATTATTATTATTATTATTATTATCTTACAATTTCAAGTTTCAGTAGGGAAACTGAGTGAAACTATACATTTTCGAATCGATTTATAAGTACAAAGTCGGGATATTTTCGGCCAATGATGTTGTGTAATAGCAAAATCAGTTGATATAACATGATTTTTGTTAACAAAGTGTATATGAAATTTATATATATATATATATCTATTTATTTTATCACTTTGATGTACGTCATTATCATGAGAAATGAATGTTATTAGTTTTTTTGCGGATAGGACTTGTACATTTTAAATAGAACCATATATTTCTAAAAATATTAAACGTATCAAATTATTAGTTACAGGATTGTCGACAATTGTATCGAAATCTTCTAATTTTTACACCTGCTAAAAAAGATCTAAATATTTTGCACGTAAAAAAATAGGCACATTCGCAAAGTAAAAAAAATTATTAGCTCAGAAAATATATACATGATAAACGTTTTCTTGTCGTTTACATAATACAAAATTAAATGTTAAGTGTAATGTCTCTCACTGCAAACAATGATAATGAGATAAATCAAAATGACAATAACAGATGCTTAATATGTGTTAATATCTATTTAATACGTATTACTATTAACATGTGTATTGTCCTACATGTTTATTTACTTTCACATGATAAATCATCCGTCGTATAATGTTCCAGGGAACATTTATTCCACAGTGGAATCACTTTTTTGGATTGTAATCCAAGAATCAAGTAATATTGCAGTAAGTGACGTAGCGCTCTGGCTTTGACTACTGAGCGGAGACATTAAATGCGTGTAATCGGTCTCGAATGTGTGAAGCACGATAGGACTGCCATGGAACTGGATGCAAATTACTCAGACTAAGGCCTGTTACTCTGCTATAACGCGTACGTATACGCGGAAAGTTGAGAAGGATCTAGAGGAGGGATCAAGTCGATGATGTATTATATTTGCAAGGTTGCGCAGTCTTGTAATAGGATCAACGAGGCCGAATTCGCCCGTGAATGTAACAGGCTTGGCTACACGAAACTTTCTAATCCTCCTAGCACGATCGCTTGAAATCGAGTAACGGCAAGATCGACGGGAGCTTCCTGTTAACCTATTTAGATGTTCCTCCCGTTGTCGGATGTTTTTCTTTTCCCCCATTCGCTGGAGATTAAGCACGGTCGAGAAGGATCCCGGGGTGTAATTTAATAGGTTAATGCGCTTTAAAAAGAAAGATCGAAGAACGGAAAGTGTAGTAATCGCTCGAGAGTAATTATTAAAGATACTGGATGGATCTTTTCGCTTTTACATTTTTTCAAGTGTGAGCATTCGATACACTCGTAACTTAATTAAAAAAATATAACACTAGAGTTTATTTAATTTACACAATTTTAATTAAATAAATTGTACATTATTACAAATATTGTAAATTATGCATATGTTATATTGATTAAATTTTTTATTATATTATATTATATTTATTTTATTACATTAATTAAATATTTTAATTTACTTAAATTTATTGATTTACATAATTTCGAGCTGTTATCGTTACATGTAAAATAGTGATAAGTGATTAAATATGTGCCCATGTGCGTATTCTTGGATGAAGTATTTTTTCGAAAATTGTGGAAAACGTCTTTGAAAAACCACGATAAAATTTTCTCCATCACGTATAATTAAATCCATCACGACCTTGGAGATTAACAACGACGCCTTAAACGCTGGAGATTAATAGTCGCGAAAACATTTGGCCGAATGTATTGTCAAACAGGTGGCGATCAAAACAAGGGGGCAGCTAACGACTGGTTAATTGTCGCTGGAAATTCTCGGCGCATAAATTACGTTGGGAACGAGCGATCGGCATTATTTTCCAATTTTACCAGCCGGCTCTGCATAAAATTCAAATTGAATGGCGCGGTGCCTGATGACGCTCTCCACGTTGACGCGCGCGCGCGCTCGTTGATTGAATTATGGAGAGTAAAGTATTAGGCGAACACACGACAGCCGCCAAATGAATTTCACGAAGTGAATTACCCTCGCCAATCCGCGATATCTACATAATTTCAAAAGATTTCCGTATTTTTGTAAATAGACAGATTCGGATTCGAGCTGCTCGATTCACGTTACGGCTCGATAGTTTCGATTAATATTTTCGCACGAGAGAATTTTTGCTTGTCAAACAAACGCAAGTTAAAATTTATCTTTAACATTTCCTCTGAAGATTCCTCTTCTTTCTTATTGCGGATAATTACGAATTGAATGATACTAAATCGTTTTGTGCAAAGAAAGAAGAGATTAGATATATTAAGGACAGAGGCTGAAAGAAATTGCTAAATTTTTAATTAAAAATTCGTGTCCCCATATAATGTCGATATTTGTGGAATAATTGAAATGTAAAATAATTTGTAAAATAATTATCTCGTACGAAGATAACATTATTCGAATTACTTGATTGATTTCAATTTGATTACTCGAACGATTCGACTTCGAAAAATTCTTGCTTCGCGCCTCTGATATGATCATTTGTTATTACACCACGAGTGAATTTTCACCTGCGCCCCGTGATTCTAATCGCTTCTTTAAACCGTAAAACTGTCGAAAACAAAGCGTAAAGTGAATTTTCTTTAAAAGGAGGGAAACGTCAACTGCAGTGGAAATCCGAACTAATGAAACGGACACGTCATAAAAATAAACCGGCAACGCTGAAATATAGTTTTCAATTTAAATCGCCCTCGGGTGAATTTTTCACTCTGTTGCTGACAAACAAACGCTATTAAACGAATCTACGAATTGCTTTACTTTCGACTCGGAACCGGTTGGATATTCGCCACGGTGGTGCGCAGGATTACTTAGCAAATTAATTTGCAACGTAAGAGGAAACAAAGAGCGTTCGACGAAAAGCAGCGACTTTTGGTTTCAAGAACTGGGTTTAAATAGGTTCGTTTCGACTTGTATGAATTTCATGAACGCAAACATTCGCATTCGCATCATGATCATTTTGTAATTCTTGAAATTCATCTTTGAATTCATCTTTTTTCGTCGTTTGCCCGAGCTTTTTAATTATTTTTCCCCGTTTCATCAGCCCCGTGCTTTTATCATTTAGAGTTTCGTGCAAAATCCTTTCCACTCGTCCGACATTCCTGAACAACATATTAATAACGTTACGAATAACGATAAACCGAGATGATATTATTATACCGTAATACACGTTTCGATAGAAAAATGAAAAATGAACCGACAGCGGATCGATCGCGATGATGAAAATGGTAAAATGTGGTAACGGTTAAATGATAAATGATAATGGTTTTTTAAATGGTATATAATACAATTCGTGCTGCGATGCATTCGGATTTTTCACGGCTTCGCAAACACGGAGTAAACAAAATCAGCGAATAACTTCGTTTCTTTACATATTGAAGAGTTACGAGTTAGACGTGTGTTTATTTTCAACAGTTCGTATGTTATAAAACAAATACAGTTACAAAACAATTGTTGTTTCGACCAATATTTGCTTCGTTTATAAAAAAGATATTTCATCGCTCTGTAATATCGGGCAAAATGGAAAAAATTTTATCTCGATCGTCCCTATGCAGATTTTATACATTTTGAAATCTCGACGAACATCGTTACATATATACGTACATTTACATTACGCATTTTTATATATATTATATGTTATATACTTTTATATATACCAATATATATACTATATATTTTTATATATTATACATTTCTTAACTTTTTACAACTCTCAAATTTACGACTTGGGACGACAATAAAAAAAATTCACTAGTTCAGAAAAATGTCTGAAATCTCGAACAATCTAAACTTAATCGTAGGTTCAAATAATATATCACGACTTTTGTGATCGTTAAAGATATCATAGCACAATATCACTTTCACTTCTGACCAGCAACCAAGTTAAACACAAGTAAATAAGAAGAATGATACAGCAAACGATGGAATAAAATAAAATGGCAATAAACGATGAAATTTCTCAGATCGCGTTTAGTTTCGAGGAATAGAAATAGAAGAAGAAGGAAGGCTTTATAAGCACGTGGTGGCATCGGTATCCAAAGCACAATACGCTGGTGTAATTCAACGTCACGTTCTATCAGAGCGGTGGAAGAACGATAAGAGGAACGTTTTCCATCCTTGGGAAATCTACGAGACCGGAAAGTGGCGTCTCGGAAGCGAAGGGAAGAGACGGTGCCGGCTCGTTGATAATGACGGCCGTCGAAGTTTCATTGGGCTGAGTGCTTCTCGACAACGCCGAAGGAAATTTCGCGATCCCTTCACGAAAGAGAGAGAGAGAGAGAGAGAGTGAGAGTGAATCGATCATCGTACCTCGCGGTTCCAATCTTTATCGATATTTCTAAATATTTTCTTTCTCCTCCTTGCGTGAGAATTCCTCGAGAACGAGAGAGAATCACAAAGCTACATACAGAAAACAGCTAAAGTAATTCATAAAAATCATAATTTCAACATACTTTCAAGCACATTTTTCTTTTTCGATCTTTTTCGTCTCGAGTTGTCGCTGCGGGAGCCAATTATTTTGGTTTTGTTCATTTGTCTTCGTAATTTGTCCTTAGAGAGCAATTACGTTTCTCCTACTGGTTCACGTGACACTGTGCTGTGTTTCATAAACGCGACTTGCTACAAGTTTCGTTACTGAGTGTTATTACGATTGGTGTATGTTATTATTCTGGCAATAATTAACTACACGTACGCGTTGATGAAGAGAAAAGTGCATTATTTTCAATCACGTTGATCCTTTGTCTCTCGACAAAGAAGATGTTTTTTTCAAGTTGCGGTATCCTTAAAAATCTAATTCAAAAACTTGCTTTCACGCACGTGGCGAAATAAAATTTACCATCGAATCAAATCCTCACGTTGCAAATGTGTGGAATAAAATTTGCTTCCGCTTGGACGAAAACGTTATTATCGGCTCGAATTCTTCGTCGCAGGCGCGCGATATTTCAAAAATCCAAGATTTAAATTTTCTTCCTTTCTACGATGGCTAAACTGTTCCGATAATTTTAACAGCAAAATGACATTTTACGTGGTGCAGATTATTTAGAAGTGACTTACACCGATCTCTGAGCCCTCGATTAACGCTAGAACTATCGACGACTGAGATACAAGAAATGAAAGTGCAAGGAAAGTTTACAACAAAATAGATAACATAAATTTTACGTAATATATGTAAAAAGTTAACCTCACGATCGCCGATCTCGACGATTAATTCCATCAAATTACGGAAAAACTGTATCATCGACAATTTCCGAGATGCTTGACGAATTAAATTTCGAGGATCCAAAAGAAAAGCAACGCGTATACATTTTTTTTTTTTTTTTTTCGAAAACTACGTTCGAATTTCATCGAAATCGGTGACTGACACTTCGCCGTGTCCGTCATCCTCATCCGTAAAAATCCGAGATCCAATATTTTCCCCCAGCAATAGAAATGTACCATCGAATTAAATCTGACCCAATTGTCCACGTGCGTACAAGTATGAAACTATCCGACAGGTTAATTCTGATTGAACGGAAGCAAGGGAATACAAGACGACTGTTTATTCGCCGATGGAAAATTGCTGATCCCCGGGCTAACGAAATTTACCTAACCCAGCAAGATGGATCCGGCGGACCATGTGGACCGGAAACTGGAATAGAGGCAGTATCAGACGGAAGCCAATAAGAACAGAGAGATAAATAAGACGTTTCCCGAGCGCAGCCTCCTTTTTATCTTTTTTTTTTTTTTTTACCTTTTCTTTTCTTTCTCTTTTTTCCACCATCGGGCAACTTTTATCGGTGAAAGTACACGAACAGCACACGGCCAACGAGTAAATATTTGACTGGCTGTTCCTCTCGAGGAGGACGCAGGCCTCCGCGAATTTAAAGCGACTATTGAAACAGCGAATTGTGGCAGCGCGGTGAATCACGATGAGATCCCGAATACTGATTAAATTCCTCGCTTTTGCTATCGAACGTATCGACGACTAGGCGGTCGATATGCCCGCTGTAGAGATTTTCGATAGATCCGACAAAAAACCACCTCGATTCGACGAGCCCTACGGCCTTTGTACAGCAAGAAGCACGATTGGATCTACAATAACTATGAGATAACGACTTTTGGATAAATGACAATTTTATGATTATTAATATCATATTTATATAATATAAAGTTTATGATTATTAATATTATATTTTATAATATAAGTCATAATTTTATAATCATTAATGTCATATTTTTATAATATAAATCATAACTTTAGAATTATTAAGATCGTATCTTTATAATATAAATCATAGTTTTATAATTATTAATATCATATCTTTATAATATAAATTATAACTATGTAATTATTAATATCATATTTTTATAATATAAATATAATATAATATAATTTTATAATTTTAAAATAAAGATTTTGCATCAGATAAAGAAAATATTCTAAGAATTGTAAATATTTCACTTTATGAATACGTATTTGTAGGAATTTTTTTTTTTTGAATTGTATAAGAAATGAAAATTTTCTTATTATTTTCTCTCTACAATGAGACTTGGCTATCATTATACCGAGAAAAATTTCCAATCAATTATTCAGACGAAACGAAGATGTATAAAATATTCAGTGCAAGTACACGTTTTATGAGATTCCATACTTTAATAAGCAGGAATCTGGAAAAAGATTTTATTTCGTTTTCCGCTAAATACAATGCTGTGTATGAATATTCAATATGCTTTTATAGTAGCTCGTAAAATTATTCGAATGTATATCGTTAACAAAAATCGAAAATGAAGCTACGAAAAATGTATAATGGAAATATTTAGTAGATATCAGGGAAGTATTTAAACAATTTCAATTAAATTTCAATATTCGTTAAAACTATATGTATTGGACATTTATTTGACATGACTGACATGAAAATTTCATTTGAAATGAAGATAAAAGATGACAATATGAAATGACGAATCGTTTCCACAAATTATTCCTATTCTATATAATATAATACAATATTTATACGAATATCATGTATGAATATAATATTATACATAATATTCATTTCTACTAATAACTATTATTAATTTTATTCGAAAAGTAGTTTGAAAAACCTCACTTTATTTTGGATAAATTATTCGCAAATAATCTTTTACTTTCGAGTTAGTTCGTTGAAAATAGGAAGCTAAAATTTATACAATATAATTATAAAGATTATTCGAAGAAACAGGTACAAAATATAAAATGAAATGAGAAATTACTTTTTGTCTGACAGCCAAATAATTTAAATAATTTACAGAAGATTATTTCGAGCCATATATCACATATCATTTAAATAATTATTTTACAAATATTTCCCTGTTATTTCGCTAAATATATTATTAAATAATAAACGACAATTATTGCAAATGTATACACTTTCATTGACTCCACCGTACTAATTCAATTTCAAAGTATCTCGCGCGATACAGAGACATATCTTCACGAAGATGTCGAAAGAAGTATTTCCACCAACCACGGAATGTCCACGGCAAATCACCGGTGTCCATTGGAAAACCGCGGTTGACCGTGTCCGAAAAGTCGCTCTCCGAGACCAAAGTTTCCCATTTTCGCCTACGTTTCGAGTAGCACTTTCGCGCCCCTGCTCACTGGAAAAACCGAGAGAAGCCAAGATTGGCAATCACAGTTGCCGGGACATTTGCGCGGCTGGATAGCTCTTAATAATTGGAACAGTTCCTCCTCCAAGGGAGGGGGATTGGTCCTCAACGACGTGGAAAACGGAGCGAAAAGCTCCCCTTTGTTTTCCTTTAATATCCTCCGCGCGCAGTTTGCTGGATATTCTCGATAAAAACCGACGACTCTGGCGCTAAATTCTCGCACTGAATCGGGAATGTTTTCTCCCCCAATTCGCCCCCCCCCCCCCTCTTTTCCCAGCTTTTCAAATCTCTGCCGACAAGTGGGTCTCGTTTCCAAACTTTGAAGAATTCAGCAGCCCCCGTTCCGGCCAAATTCGAAATCATAAGGAACGAATTCAATTTCGCCCCCTTCTACCCGTTTATCGAATGGAATATCTACCCGCGTTATTGGCAGACGCTGGAACGATTATCAATCGAACGGGACGTCGAGCAGAGTTTCGACCTTTTCGTTCGTTCAAAAAAGAAGAAAAAAGAAAAAGAAAACGAATATGTATATGTACTGAGAGACGATGGAGGAATTGGGCGAGTCAAATGCAGGCTGGATCCTCGAAAGACGGTCACGGCGTATTCTTTCTCGATAATCGATACCGAGATAGAAAGAGAGAAAGAGAGAGAGAGAGAGAGAGAGAGAGAGAGAGAGAGAGGAGAGTCTTTGAGTCGCGGCCCCTTTCAACGGTAGAGCTTTGCTCGTCCAAAGATCGCGAAATGAAAAAAGAAGAAGAAAAAAAAAAAGAAAGAAAAGAGCACGTAGTTGTAGAAAAACCGAGCCCGTCCCCTTGTCAAACGCGCGGCGCGTTTCCACCGCTTTTCCTCGAGTACCGACTCGAGCTCCGTCCTCTCGGCTGCATCCGAACATTAAGGCATTCCCATTTAGAGTTTCGAGTGCTTCTGTATATCTACTTGTGAATTCGACGAAACGATAATAGCGATTGGTACGACGCGTATGTATGTACATACGTACGTCGAAACCCTGCGAGCTCCTCTCAAGCGGAAGTCCAACGTCGTCTTTTACTCAAATATGATCGACGAATCAATCGATTTGCTCTAAATTTTCACGTACGAACGAACGAGTTTGAAATAGCTTGGTTCTTCCCATTCCTCTGCAGTAATATTAAATTCCTTTTTTAATTCATTAATATTTGCGGATATTTAATATTTTTAATATTAAATATCCGCAAATATTAATGAATTACTTGGTATTCTAGTATTTTTAATATTTAAAATAGTTACTTAGTATTAATTAACTTATAATTAATAGTAACTTATTAATTACTTAGTATTTTAGTATTTTTAATATTTAATTATTTAATATTTGCGAAATTAATGTTTTTCTGGTACAGCTCTCGTCAAATTCCCCCAACAATTTTTTGTAATATTTAAATCCGGTGATTTGAGTGACTGTTTCTAAGACACGAATTTCTGTTCTTTTTGCAAAGTATCGTTTCACTTCGTTTACTTTCGTGCATTTTTTTGCAGCGAACATGGCCGCGTCATCACGTTAAAAGATGTTATTTCCGATAATTCATGTCGCGTACGTGTTAATTTGTTCGTCAATCGTTTCAACATAATTTTTACTATTTAATTTTTCTGTAATAAATTTTATTTCCACCTTACCTTGGTAACCAACACCTCCCCAAATTATTGCACTGCCTTCCATGTGTCGACGACTCAGAAGTTGTTGCTCTTTTCGTAGATCATGATAATACCAGGTCCTCTTTTCATCGTTACATGCGACTCTTCGCCATTTTTTATTCATACAAACACGTTTCTCCGGAAATTTGCAAATTTCCACAGTTTATGCTCTTGCTTCAACCAAGGTTTTCGTTGCAATTTTCGTCGCTTCGGATCGATTCACAATTCTTTGAAAAAACAAACCGAACAATCCTAGCGTTTTTTTTTTTTTTTTTTACTACTTACGTATTATAGCACGTTTAATCCCGAGATATTAGGCCACAACTTTTCCCTCTTCCCTTTTCCATAAATTCACTGTCACATTACATCTGTTAACTGTTCTCGTCGCAGAATAATATTCTTCGTTCACCTTCAGCTTCTCGCCTAACCCATTTTTACAAATTTATGTTAACGCGCGTGCTACGCTCTCGATAGCCTCGGATACGATTAAGGAGCATAAACGTTCGACTTGTTCGAACTCGTCTGCCTCGCGGCTACGGATTGCGTTATTTACATTTTCGTACACTTCTGAGAAATCGCCCGTCTCGGTAACAACATTCAACCACACGTGTCCATCACGCCATCAAGATCATACTGATCTACGATACGTGACGCAAGAAAATATAGAGCGCGCCATCCTCGCCTCAACAGGAAGATAAAAAAATGCAATTCCAGTGTCGCTGCACATGCTCCATAAAGGGGGGGGGGGGGCATGTTATGCGACAGCCATTTTCCAATCACCCGTTACACGGAATTACAAGCTCTCTCCCTGTCACATCAACGTTCGAGCAGAAAGAAAGGGGATGACGACCATCGTCGTCGATGAAAAAGATGGGTAATATCAACTGGTTAGGGTCGGTAACGAAAATACAAACGCCGATCGGCTTCGTCCGTGTTGCTGGCAGCGTTTCATTGCTCGTAAGATTTGATAGGCGAATACAACGAAGAGGTTTAAAGCGGGTGATCGTTTACAGCAAGTAAAAAAAAAAAAAAGAAAAGAGAGNTTTTTTTTTACGAGGCGAAGTTGCCAATTCCGCGCGTCCTCGTGCGGCTTATCGATTTCTAATTTAGCGGGGTCTGGCTCTGCGGTGGGAATACACGCTGAAAGCTCGGCGTGTCCCCGGCCACGCGGCCGAGATTGCGGATTCCCGGCCGGCTGATGTATGCCATTATGGAGGTCAAGGAACGACGATAAGCTAGTCGCCGGGAACAGGGAGAAACAGGATCGACTGGCGCGGCCGCGTTAATTCCTCAAACACGCGCCACTGACCTAGTAAGACACCCTTCGCTCTTCATCTGCGTATCGTACGGGATATTAGTGGCGGAGGGTATTAGTGTGGACAAGTGATGGAGAACGTTCGTTCATGTTATGAGATTTGAAAGTAGAAAGAGGAATGATTTGTGGAAGTATGTAGAAGACTGGTGTCTTCTTTTTTTATGCAGAGTAGAAAAAAGAGTTTAGTAACTTTCTAGGTGGAAGAAAGGTTCTAATAAAAAAGGTTCTCGGTAACAAGTTAGAAATGATGATTTGGAATATATAGACTAAGTATATGTCCCCTTTCTTTCTAGATGATATATTCGTAAATATATTAGTAGTAAAGTATAAATATATTAGTAATATATTTACTATATTATTAGTCAATATATTATCAATATATTATATATTATATTAATTAACTAATATAATATAATATAATATAATAATAAAACTATAATAATAATATAATATAATATAATATATATTAATTAACTAATATAATATATTCCAACATAAACTAATATAAATTCGTCCAATTCTCTATTACTATACTATATTAGTAATATATTATATTAGTTATTACATTAGTAATATAGTATGTTAGTTATTATATTAGTAATATATTAGTATATTATATTAGTAATATATTAGTATATTATTATATTAGTAATATATTATATTAGTTATTATATTAGTAATATACTATATTAGTTATTATATTAGTTATGTACAATATAGTTAAATCAGTTAAAATTTATACTAGTGTATGTTAGAATATATCAGTTATATCAGTCAGCTATATAGTTTAAATTAGAGATTCGAGAGCAGTGAGAAATGATTTGGAGAATGCAGTAATATATAAACTAATAGGAAGTGTCTATACTAAAGTATTGGTAACAAATGAGGAAAATATATGCATCTCTCTCAGATATCGTAAAATATCGATGAAGAATTTATGTGGGATGACAAGTAACAGAGAACTGATCGTTTGTATGAGAGAATCGGTAGCAAGTGAAGAATGATTGAATAAATAGGGCAATGTAAGAGTGTATGAATGAAGATATACACGATGTCCTTTCTCTTTTTGTGTATCATAAAATACTGGCGAACTGAAAATTTGGGGATAGTCTGAACGATTTGTGGATGACGAGTAATAGAGAACTAAACAAATATTTGTACCAGGGACTCGACAATGGGAGTGAAGAATGGTGATCTGGAGAATTCATGATATATAGTTTAACCACGTGCACTATTTCTATACGACGTCCTATGAAGTCTATTTCATACAGTCACGAATTCTAGAGAGCACCATTCTTCACTTCCATTGTCGATTCCCTGGTACAAATATTTATTTAGTTCTATATATATATATTACATGTACGAGACAGAAAGTGTACATTTTAAATAATAGCAAAAACATCGTTATCTTTTCTACAAATTTTTTAAAATGTACGCTTTTGCTCGTTACTGCAATTTCTAGTTGATAAAAATCTTAATTAATATGTCGAAAATTTAGCTTGTCGAAAGATACCAATTAATATATTGAAAAAAATAATAAATAATTCGATAAACAATTACTAAACAATGATAAGAAATTACTTGAATAATGATTTACGTCTCGTTCTTTTCTGGCTCCTACATATATTAACACTACCGAGAAAATTCAATTGAAAAACCAGAGAGTACTGTAAGAATTACCGAAGATATTTCTGCCATAATACTTTATACTTAACGAGTAAAAACACGCCTGTGCCAGCTCGAATGTGGTTTTCAGCAACATTCCTTTTCGACTGCGAGAATTATTCCACGAGAACACGTAATACAGGAAAGATCACACGCGTAAGATCAAGCAAGGAGATTCTGAACACGCCGTGTTTTCTCTGTGATAATAAATTCAATTTCCTCGCGTTCCTTCGCGCCCCCTTCACCCCTCTTCTGGTGAAGTTTTCGCGGAAAAATAGAACATGCCGACTCGGCGGCAGGTGTCTTCGTGGAAACGCGCGGCGAGTTTGTATTTGCCTAAAATTATTCTTTTCCGCTCCGTTACTCGAGACCCGAACGGTGTGTTTCGCTGGGTCGAGGGAAGGAAGCCGAGTCGAAACGAAAAGGGAAGCGCCGTCGTTGATTTGTGCAAACTGCTGGAGAAGCCGACGATAAAATCATCCATCAGGATGGTCGATGGTCCTTGAGGAAATTACATGCCAAAGACGTGTTTAAGTCGTTTAAACGACGTGCTTCCGGCAACGCGAGCGAAGATATTTGAACACCCGTGGAAAATTTGGATGCAACGTATATATATATATATATATATATAATATATATCGGCAACCGACTAGAGAAAGTTTGAAATTGTCTGTGTGGTTTTTATACGAAAATATTTGAGAAATATTTTATCATCTTCTGTGAGGAATTTTGATGTATATATACCAGTAATAGTTGAAAGAAAGTTTGAAACTGACTGTGTGATATAACACTATACGATGATATATAACGCACATGACATATTACATACGTTATATAACGTATTATAACATAATGTAATATATAATATAAAATATAATATATATTTATAATATTATAATATATAATATAAAATATATAATATGTAACATAATATATATTTATAATATTATAATATATAATATAAAATATATAATATGTAATATAATATATATTTATAATATTATAATATATAATATAAAATATATTTTGCATCAAAATTAATGACAATCATCTATTCATCTGTTCTTGTTGTTAAATGTAACTCCAATTTGTAAAATTATCCTCCGCAATTTGTCATTCCAACTTTCTTTTAGTCGTCACCGTGCGACACAACGCTGCGTAAAATATTTCAAACATTTCATTAACGATATATAATTAGACATTGATGATGTTGGAAGTGTGCATACATAAAAAATTACAAGCACACGTCCCACAAAGATCACTCGATTCGAGCAAATTATACGACCATTGTATTAATAAGCTTTAATAATTTGAGGTGAATAATTCGAAAACGCCGTGTACACGGCATTTTCATACGCATATATACGTGCCGATGCATTCCTGATTAATCAATCCAATGGAGATGATAATAATTGCTCTTACGATAAACTATCACGGATGAAATTTTGCATTTTTTTTTCGTTGTTTCCGAGCTCGAAGGTTATCAGTCTTTCAATGACGCTAAATACACGCTTGGCGACCCCATTAACCTTCTACGTCTACGTGACACGTCCATTCCTTCGCTTGATAACACGTTTCCACGGTCCAGTGATTTTCGCCAGCGTTTACTATCGCCGTTAACGATCAGGCACGAGAATAATTATTTCATTGATTCCGTGAATAACGGCACGCTCGTCAGAGAAAAAAAGGAAAGAGGCCGAGATAAATGACGGTGACAAACGTTGAACGAGGAGAAAAGAAAATTTACAAAGATTTCATAGACAATCCTCCTTGCTGTCGCAGTTCCAAATAAAGCTTTAAAGAGCTACAGTGTGAAGTGCGTGTTTCTTTAACTTGGAGAATTTTTTGCAAAGAAACTATTATACCTTTTGCAGTCAAACTGACAAGGTTTACGTATTTCAACGACGTTTTAAAATTTTTTGGGAGAAAAAAGTTAAAATTAGTGGCACTGCATACTCTCAAACAATAGTCTTACGGTGTTCATGATTCCAGGCCGTTCTGCTTGTCGGAAATAAAAAAATGTGAGTGTTCCTTAATTAGTATGAGTTTGGCTAAAGAAAAAAGTCGGTAATTAAAAAAGTGGCGATACCTTTGAAGTTCGATTATCGATTTTTGCGTTTGTTAAACTTCGAAAGCCTAAAGGAATATAAAAAATAAAATTTTTTGGTTTATTCTGGTAGGGGCTATAGTCACTTATGTACTAAATGCGTACTTAAAATTTTGAGTCAATTGGTCAAGTAGATTTTGAGATATCATAGACACCAAAAACATAGTTTCCAGAAAAATGCCTTTAAAGTTTAGTATTGCGGTAACAATGATCGTCGCGTCCTTCAAACACCCATAACTTCGTTAATTTTAGGAGTTCACTTGTAAGGTTACAGAGATTTATTTTTGGAACTATGTCCTTTAAGAACATGCAAAAAAAAATCGATTTTTTCAAAAGTTCACACTAGAATACTCCCTTAAAAGACCTACGTGACACTTTTCGCTTGGTTACATCTGATGTATCATCACAAGGTGAAATTCGGCCAAATTTAGAAAAGAGAAGATCTGTATGTAGAAAAGTTTCGCACAACATTCTTCTTACTGTACTATAATTATACGTTGCATGATCGATGTTTTTAATCGTTTATTCCCATCTTTTAAACGCTCGTTACCTCCTTATAATTTTTCACTCAGTCTCATTTACCTCGTTTCATTTAAAATTTTTATAATTGTATCACTTTTTGTACTAATGGGCATTTCTTTACCCGTGAAAAATGAACAACTAAATAAATAAATAAATAAATAAATAATTCTTAATACCGTTTCTTCCTAAAATTAAAAAAAAAAAAAAATATCAATTTGAACGAAATACAAAAAAGTTCGACAAGAGTTGCACGCTGCACATCTTAAAACGTTGCGTCAAATTCCTTTGTTCGCCAAAGGTAATTGCCAAAAGTCCGACACGCAAAGATTAGAGGGTTGAATAGCAGGTTCGTACGACCTATATCTGCACAACAGTTTTTACTTGATTACCCCTCGACGCTGTAATAGCTGCGAGGAGAGCAGTATCTCGAAACGATTCGAGGGCACTAGGTGAAATTAGTCGCGCTTTAAAACCCTTTCACAGTGAAAGGGACGAGGATCCCCTGTTCCTGCCGGCTACACGCTGCGACTCGTTCGTTCTGATTGAATTCCGGACCGGTGGCTGCGTCGAGAGAGATAAGGGTCGTCCACATTTCTCTCTCTCTCTTTCTCTCTCTCTCTCTCCGGGGGCCCGTCCCTGTACGGAAATCGCATTGGACCTAGCGAGCTAAACTACATCAAACAAACAAGAAACGGGGCTGAATCATAACGGGTCACTTGATCATCGTTCGACTCCCACAGGGAAATCTGCAATGACCGCCCACTCAAGTGCTTTTTATGATTTTTGCATTCAAAGTCGCGCAATAACGCGAGAGAGAGAGAGAGAGAGAGAGAGAGAGGTTTTTCTTTTTATTGAAATATATAATTTAATTTATTAAATATAATAAATTTAATATTATTTGTTATAATTCGTTTTAGCTCAAATTCGATGTGATTTTATATATATATATATATATATATATATATGTGTTGAATAGAATTATTAATTTTAATGTTATATTATTTAATTTATATTATTTAATTATTTAATTTATTTATATTTTGTAAAGGAATTAATTTATTTAAATAATTAATATTAATTTATTTTTGTTAAATTAATAGAAAATTTTGCTCCCAGGAGAAAGATTCGTCCCATCGGGGGAGGAGAAGTTTCTCGCGTGCGAGTCGAAAAGTTTCGCGTCGCGAGACACGATGTTCTCCGATAATGCTAAAGAATTCCAATTTTATCACGGTGGAAACTGCAGACGTTTAGATCCGCGGGAGAGTCTCGCGCGGTGAAATGACGTTTGCCAAAAGAGAAAACAAGCTTTCGTGGCAATTATGTCGAGTGCGTTGGTCGCCAGCGTCGAAATCAGAACTCCGTTCCTCGATGGTAAACTGATATAGGAATGCGTTCTGAAACTGATACCGACCCACGGAATTCAAGCCCAGGGATCAGTTTTGGCCTCGGCTTGAAGTTTCCAGGGAGATCGTAATTTAATATTTTACGTATAATCGCGGACCGGCAAAGTGGGAACAAAGATCTTTGAATGAAAACTGTAGAGGAGTAATTGTTAAACGCTCTAGATCGATCCAAGTCGCTCACTATGGAGAGAAATTCTGAGATTAACCGAGAATTGAAGAACAATTCAGCATTTTATTCGATCGTCCAATTTGTTTCTTGAGAAATTCCAATTAATTGGACTGAAAGAGACATGTAATTTTATTTATCCATTTTCTCTAGAAATTGTAACTTCCAAAGTTGTAAAAATTGTTTAACGAAGCACATGATGTACGGTGTACGCCGAAATAATCTTTATACAAAGGTTCCAGCTGCTAATGGCGATAAAATTCACGAACTGAAATATATATATCGATATCTAATAACAATAACTACTCGAAGCAAATACGAGCTGAAATCCAAAATACCAACAACTACTGTTGCCGATTTATAACTCATAATTAAAGTATACTTATTTACCAGACGTAACAGATCGCAAATAAACGATTTTTTAAAAATAAACTCTCCGCGTCTCATTTATCAATTATTCTCAACTCAGGTTTGAGGCAAATTTTATTCCAGACGAAGACAAAAAAGAAAGAATGACAATTTGAAACAACGAATCACATCTCCACTCGTTTGTTATTTCTACTCGAAACAAAAAAAATAACTAACTTGAGGGAAGTAAAACTTTTCATCTTGCGTTCAAATCAACTTTCACTTGAATCAATTCGTTGAAATAACAAATAACTTCCACAGAAGGTGAAGACGCGCATAATATAATCAAAAACTGTCTGAGAAATTATTTGCAGAAACAAGTGCAAAGTAGAATGCAAAATGAAACGAAATATCGCCTTATTCGACAGTTAAATAATGAACTAATTTTGCAAAAAATGGAATTCAATTTCAAGATAGCATCGACTCGAATAAAATGATTTGTTTAATACGTCATTTCATTATGTCTCATCGACTACAGTTTATTAATTTATTGAAACAGAATAACGAATAACATCGGAAGTTGAAGATGCGCACGATTGAATACAGAATCTCAGAAATTATTTACAAAAAAAAAAAAAAAAAAACAAATGCAACGTGAACTAAAAAAATAACGAATTGATTTCGAGGAAAATCATTCCGTCTGTTCAAGTACTACGACCACCGTAGAGTTGTTTCAAGACAACACCGAGCAAAATGATTATTCGTGTAAACACGTTGTGTCTGTCGCAACTGACCACAGTTTCGATTTGATTGATCTTCCGTTGGGAATGACGTCAGGAAGTTTTACAGTCGGTGGTCGTGGTCGAGCAAACAGCTGGACAGGGAACAGGGAAGTGATGGAGGAGAAGGGGGAGGGGGATTATTAAGCGGCTTTCCAAATATACGATTTAAAGCGAAGATCCGCTGGCCAACTTCGAGCAACTACGGGCCCGGACTTGCGACTGCAAGCGACGCAATAAATACAGGATGGATATAATCCTGACTATCTGAAACGAAGCGGGCTGAACTCAAGAGAAAGAGAGAGAGAGAGAGAGAGAGACCTCGGTTGGCGTTGTCCGCAAGCTCTTCAACGAGGATGGGGAAACAACGTAGCACCTGCCATGCACCGAATATTTGTCCTGGCAACCGGAGTACACTTGCCAACACTTCCTCCACCCCGAAAACTTCAGTTACGTGCCATGGATGCGCCTCGCGGAACTTTCCGGACAGACATTCCAGTCGAGAGAGGCCATACAGACGAGTCGGCGAGCACCTTCCCCGAAAATTTTTCTTTCTCGTTTGTCGAAAGCGAGTTGTCGAAGCCGGAGAGTTTTCGTTGCGCTGCGTTAGAACAGCGGGACTGGGTCGATTCTTCCTCGGCTCGGCAGGTATCGTGGAGGGACAATCGAGGAGGGAAGGGCCGCGGTTGAAGGGCCATTCAATACGATGGAATTAGGAATGATTATTCCGACAATGGCGGCGCGATTACGAAATTCAATTCGACTATTCGCGCCGCGTCTCGATGTTTCAATAACGAGGAAGGGGAAGGGGAGGCAGTTTCGTGGATGTCGGGTAGCTGCTTGGTATTCACGGGTGTCCAAAGGTGAGCGCGAAGCTAGAAGGAAACTGCGAAATGGATTTTTATGGAAATCCGGGTGCAATTAAAAAGAACAGAATGTTGGCAGAGAGGATCGGTTGGTAGAACGACGAATCATACTTCGTGTGGTTCTCGATATTATTATGCACTACGCGAAGTTTCGCGCTTTAAAATTCTCCACGATCGAGAGATAAGGAACGATTACTACGAAGCTTGCATCCAAGATCCAACCAATTTTAGCGATGAAGATGAATTTTAAAAGAGTGCGAAGCGTTGCCGATGCCAGTACCATTTCAGAACGGCGAGATCCCATTCCTTATAAACAGACGATTGAAAACTGATCGATGAAGAATCAATTGAATTCTTAACCACCACGCTTGCGCTGGCAATTGATTGCGGACCATAACGAGCGACCAAACCGTTTACAATAATTCGTCGCTTTCTTTCTGAACTCGTCGCTGACTGGATTGAAATTATTCAGAAGTAATACATTTATTAATTGTTTTGTCTGTTTTGTTTTACTTGAATATACTTAAAACTGAGAAAATATTTATTATAATTTTTGAAAACTCTCGACGTGCGTGACACGTCATTTCAGCGCAAGAGGTTAACCAATTGATTGCGGACCATAACGAGCGACCAAACCGTCTACAATAATTCGTCGCTTTCTTTCTGAACTCGTCGGTATGATGTCACTGGATTGAAATTATTGAGAAGTAATAAATTTATTAATCGTTTTGTCTGTTTTGTTTTACTTAAATATACTTAAAGCTGAGAAAATATTTATTATAATTTTTGAAAACTCTCGACGTGCGTGACACGCCATTTCAGCGCAAGAGGTTAACCAACTGATTGCGGACCATAACGAGCGACCAAACCGTCTACAATAATTCGTCGCTTTCTTTCTGAACTCGTCGGTATGATGTCACTGGATTGAAATTATTGAGAAGTAATAAATTTATTAATCGTTTTGTCTGTTTTGTTTTACTTAAATATACTTAAAGCTGAGAAAATATTTATTATAATTTTTGAAAACTCTCGACGTGCGTGACACGTCATTTCAGCGCAAGAGGTTAACCAACTGATTGCGGACCATAACGAGCGACCAAACCGTCTACAATAATTCGTCGCTTTCTTTCTGAACTCGTCGGTACGATGTCACTGGATTGAAATGATTGAAAAGTAATAAATTTGTTATTTGTTTTACTTAAATATACTTAAAGCTGAGAAAATGTTTATTGCAATTTTGAAACAGAAAATCCTCGACGCACACTCCAGCGCAAGAAGTTAAATGTAACGCGTAACCTAAAAATTACCCATAATGTAAAAGACTACGCAATCGTTTCGATAAGTATAAAAATTACTAACAAACGCACGATTTTAGCGCGGTGTGAATGACAATGCGCGTCATAAAATTTCTCCACTCTCTCTCTCTCTCTTTCTCTCTCGATTAAATTCAACGATTCGCGAATGTACAAACGAACGTAAAACAAGTTCAGTATCTTGTTCCTCAACTCCCAAACGAGTTTAATAAAAACTTCTTGCCTCGTGTCCATTAAAATTTTCGAAATCTTCTCCGGTCAAACGGTCCGCCGTGGTTGATTTATTTTCGGACCATTCTCGCGAACCATCCAACAGAGAAGTTTCTCGTCGCCTCGAATTCGTTCGGAAGATCAAAGTTTCCTAGGTTGCTAATGGGCATTCTCCGAGTGGGCGAGACATTTCGTTGAGAGAAATTTCGAACGAGAGAGAGAGAGAGAGAGAGAGAGAGAGATCGGTCGTGTTGAAGTTGGAGGTTGGTCGCGGCACGCGGTTAATTAGCAATTATTCCGGGGCCGCGGTCTGCCGTCGCTAATCGAGTTGCCAACTACTGCGACTCGATTCGACGCACTTAAACGTATCGGCGATCTATTCACCGGTTATCGAGCCGATCGGCAACGCCACTGTCGCTGACAGCCCGTTGTGCTGCCTTAGCTCTTTAGCTCTGGGCATCGCACCTCGTCGCAAATGGCACGAACGCTGACACGTCGATAACCTATCGGCGACCTATCGCTTCGTGTTCTTGCCCGCACACACCCGTCTGACCCGTATGCGTCTCGCGGAACACGCCGCGAGATTACACGGTGAAATTCAGCGAGAGATGTCTCGCCTCGGACGGGCGCGAGCTTCAACGTTCCCGAGGACGTTGGGAAAATGAAAGAGGAAAGAGGGGAACTACAAAGAACGGACAGGATCTGTAAAAATCCGTAATCTGGCAAACAACGACCTCGCGTGTCGTACAGCAAACAGCATTATCGGGTACGTTCGTAGCGACTGATTGGATGTTAGATATAATTTCGTTTAAAAAGTCCGATAATTAAAGGGTAAAATTTGCATCGACAAAATCAAACGTAAAGAGGATTTATTAAAACGAGAGAAGATTTATGAATATACAATGGTAAAGCGTGGAAGGTTTTATAAAAAATTTTATACCTTTTCGTGAAACGTTTAATTGGTAGAAATTATTAGACTGGCCATTTCGGTCACTTTGGTGGGCTTTGGAGTTAAGTATGAAATAATTTTAGTAGTCATATTGTAAGATACATTTGTTGTAGACTGCAACAAGATGCAATTTTATCGAACAACGACAAACATATTACACGACATTTGTTTCTTCTTCGTGTGTTTAAAAATATCCCCTTAAAACCCCTCAACGCACATTTTATTCATAGATGAATGAAATTTCAATTAGAAAATGTACGTCTTTCATCTCGTAGCCTGACAAACAAGATTTAGTAGCCACGTTACTCGGATCTAGACGAGTTATCTCTAGGCACATTGCGTCGTTATTCTTCGACCGTGAAAGTGGCCAAGCCTCGTTTTTTACGACGAATCCGAAATTATCCTGGCGACAGGAAAAACGCGACTCGTCGTTTTATCCGATTGGAGGACGAGGGACGTGAGTTTATCGTGCCAGTCACGTTCGGTGGAAACGACGGCTTCGAACTTCGGGTCCGCACGAACAAAACACAGAAAGCACGATTATCCACGGTGCGCGCAGCTGCCAGATATTTGCCACTTTCAACGTTTTTTAGCCTCTATTCCCCTAATTTCGTACGATATCGTACACCGGCGGTGAAAATTGCGCCGCTGTCCGGCGTCCATAGCTGTAAATAAAAGTAAAACTGTCGAGACGACTTAAATAGTTTCGAGCAGCTCTTGTAATCGCGTAAATAAGCTGCAATTGCTCGATTAATTAGAATCGATAGAACGATTGCCGTGGCACGAGAAAAAAGAACAAAAAAAAAAAAAAAAAAAAAAAAAAAAACAAAGAAAAAGAACAGCGATCGATCGACGTAGGCGGACGTTATCGAAGATCGAACGAACCGCAGGAACTTTTCTATTTCCGGGATCGGCGACCGGGAATAGCCGGTGTGCCGATTATGATGAAATACGAATGACACGATTCCTCGGCCGGTGTTTCAGTTGAAACTGAAAATTCATTTAGAAGGCACGCGAGAATCTAGAACAACACTCGACGTCGCAACAAATCGATTCTTCCAATTACAGCTGGGAATCGACCGGACCTATTTCCCAGCCCATTTTCTCCTTCGCCTCTTCCCAACCCCTCTTTCTCTCTCTCTCTCTCTCTCTCTCTCTCTCTGTCCTTCGTCTCTGTACACACTGCCTATACATTTATCTGTCCGCTCAACCGTTTCGTTGTATCTACCTATTTATCTTTGCCACTCTCGCGCTCCGTCTGCACAGCCGAGCCCCTGCACTCGCGGAGGGAAACGCGCTGATCCGCGGACGATACCGTGTACAACGAGCGTAATTAATAATCGTGGAGAGACGATACACGTCGAGGGGGGGGGGGGGGGACGAGTTATCCGGGTTATTGCGTGGAAAAGGGAATGACTCGTTGGTTTTATCGGTGGTTTCCAAGTCTGTGGAAGGTTTACCGATTTGTATGAAACGCAGCAGTCGGTCCAGATTGTCGAGAGAATGATCTCGTCGAACAGAGTTTTGCGTCAACGACACAAAATTCACGGAGAAAGCGTTCAGATTATTTAGAGAATGAAAATAAATTAACATTTGAAAGGCATCTGAAAGCTTGGGACGAGTTAACCTCTTGTGCGCAAAGAAACGTCGAGAATATTGCAATATTTTCTCTAGTTTTTAATTACATTATAAGTATATTATATTTTTAATTATATTGAAATATAAATAATAAGTTTATTACTTCCTAGTAATTTCTGTCCAGTAATATACCGATGAAAAAAGAGGACGAATTATTGTATACGGTTTGGTCACTCGTTATGGTCCGTAAACCAGTTACTAGCGCAAGAGGTTAAATTCGTAAATAAATAGTTCGCAGAAGTGTACATACATATTGTAGTAAGTTGTAATTAATAATTCAAGCAAAATTCAAGCAAATAAATAATCCACAGAAGTACAGTAAATTGTACTAAAATATACAGTAAATTGTAATAAATAATCCGAGTAAAATTCAAATAAATAAGTCATTTAATAACATTAACTGATACGATATTTATTTACTTACATGGCTAGATAACCATTGTATCATATAATATTAATCACCAGCAATTAGCTAGAGGAAGTAAAAGTAAAATAACAAGTTGCAATTCATGAAACTACGAATATATGTAAGTAAATTTTCCATCTAATTAGCGAGATTTTTACCGTGATGTTGAAACGTACGAGTGTCCAATCTCATAATGAAATCTAATATTCCCAACGAGGAGTCGTAATTTCTTCATCAGATTCATCAGATTTTACTTCATTGTAAACACGCGTGCATATTTGCAAATATTAGTAGACATTTTGGTCGCGCTTCATTGTAGCATTCAATTAAATTACAAGAAAGTCTTGTACAACGTGTGCAAATATTTCCCGTAACCGGGTCGACAGTCACGAAATTACACGGGACATTAACGTGTTCGAATGACACGCATCAAGGTCGATGAGATCGACGGGGGCACTTTTCTACGCGCGTGATTAATTACCGACGTCCCAGCCCTGTCTCAGCACGGAGATTTAACAGGGCGCAGGATGAGACCCTCCTCACAGGATCATCTCTCGTCCCTGAAAGGGACTGAAGCAAACGCGAGTCGTACACGAGGGGAAACACATTTCCGAAATTCGCTCTAAGCTCGTCGGCCGCCGATGAGACAGAGGATCGAACGAATATGCGGCAGAAGGTTTTTCGAGGAAACGGCGCACGTTTGACGCGACGCTGCGTCTTCTATGTCATACGTGACGCAGGAGGGAACTTGGCCCTGCGATTTTAGCCAAGGCCACCCAAGGAGAGTGGGAATAACGCCGCGAGGAATCGACGAACCGGGTCGGTGCCGAAGAAAATAGACGACGGTGGAACGAAGGTGCGCGGGGGATGGATGTGAGAACAACCGCTCCAGGCTTCCTTCGGTTGCTATTAATTTTTCATACAATCGAATTCCACGAGTGCGTTTAATGGCGAGATAAAGCCAGTTTCGGAGGGGGGGGGGGGATGATTTTGCGTGATTATATTATCCATAGTGAAAGAGAAAGAATTTTGGTGTTTAAGTAGAAAATGAGTAAATATATTGTAATGAAAAAATGAACGAACATGGTATAAATAAATAAATATATAATATATATATATATATATATATATATATGTATAATATATAATATATATGATATATATTATATTATAATAATATATATAATATGTATAATATACAATATGTATTGGTGTTTAATAAATATATTGTTTAAATAGAAAATGAATAAATATATTAGAATGAAAAATAAATGAACACGTTTATAAATGAATATATTTATTATATATTTATTCATTTGTACATGTTCATTTTTCATTATAGTATATTTATTTATTTTCTATTTAAACACCAATATATTCATTCATTTGTGTTGGTGTTTAAATAAAAAATATGTAAATAAATATTAATATGTTCGTGTAACTGTTGTGTTACCTTATTTTCTCAAAAATATTCATTCTCCCAATAGTATGTACAGTAGCGTGTCATTGACGGTTCGAGAAACTGCGGGGTACAATTAGGTACTTTCCAATCAGTCGTTGAAAGGATGCTGGACGTATCTAGGTTAATAAATATGGATCTAGGTCGTTAGATCAAACTGCGGATATTTATCCAAATTCATGTCTTACAATACATATCAAAGAAATAAGGCAATGCAAAGGTTCGATTAATTAAAACGACATATTTTAAACATTGATGTATATATGATCTAACATATATAATATGTATACAACATATATAATATATATTGTTTATTATGTAAATATATATAATACATTCTGTTGTATGGAATTTATACTATAAAATATACATACAGTATAAATCCCGTACATTTTGGCATTTCTAAATTACATTAGACGCGCGAACCTCCACAGTTTACTAACGATCTCCAAATCTACGTTTGGTTAGAACCTTTCTGCTTCCTTTGACGAGTGCCTCGTCTCCCTAAAACTTGACCCGAATTTTTCCGAGACACGCCGTACAACAATTTGATACACCGACTTAGGGTATATCACAATAAAACGCGACTGTCGGCAATGCTCGAGCGTCAAAGAAGAACGCACGACCTGTCACGGGTCGAAGATTACACGCGAGATAAGTTCACGCTCGGTAGCGGCACAGCCCCTTTAATTAGTGCTCGAAGGCTCCTTTCTGCCGAGTGGCCCTGACTCGGAACGCCTCGGCTTTAGAAAACCTCGCCGCGGATATTCGACCCAGTTTTTTGAGTATCCGCGCGCGACAGGAGAATGCAGAAACGACACAGTGGGGTATCTAGGCCTACGACGACCTGGTTGCGTTCCTTCTTCTTGGTCCTCCGTCCGTTCTCCACGCTCCGTCGAAGTTTCTCTCTCTTTATTCTTCCGTACTTTTGCGCGAAGCACGCGAAACGGCCCCCAGTGAAATAACAGAAGGGAAATTGAACAAGGAGAGCACAGGGTGATATTCAGACGACGATATCGCTCGCAATTATTTAGGAGAGACGGATTCAATACACGAGCCGATAAAATGTGAAAGTTCAGCTCTCCCTACTCTCTCTCATTCACGACTGAAGTGCGTGGGTGTTGCAACGCTATACATATCCTTCGACGAGTTAGTTTTCGACCGTGTTCGACCGCGTTTCTCGTCAATTTTCCGTTTTATCCGAAGAATCGAGCAGCAGTCATAAATGTTTCAATTTTTCCTCCTACGCAGACTGTAAATTCTGGCCGGAACAAGCAGAACAATAAAAATCGATAACGAGTTTTACATTAATCTATTGTCAATTGACTAATCTACTCTAATTTTTTATCTATCATCAAACTTGGTTCAATTTTTTTTTCTTTTTGATCCTCGAGCCCCGTCTAATTTCAAATTAATTGTTGTTATTCAGCGTAAATTCACGCCGAGAACTTTTCGTCCCAAATTGCAACATTTCCTCAGTTTCAATTATATTATAGTTATATTTTCAATTATATTGAAATATAAATAATAAATTTATTTCTTCTTGGTAATCTCTATCCAGCAGTATACCGATGAATTCAAAAAAGAAGACGAATTGTTGTATATACGGCTCGGTCGCTCGTTATGGTCCGCGAAACCAATTGGCCAGCGCCAAGGTTTTTAAAACGCCAGCTGTTGAAATTAAAATTGAAAAATCTAAGAATTTTCCCAAGTGAGCTAAGGGATTTTTCGTGGAAATATACGCGTCGTCTCGTGTCGGTTTCCCTTCACCCCCGCGATTTAAACGATCCGGTGCAACTTATCACGTGAGATATATAACGACGCGCGTCGTGCCACGTACGTATTTTTACACATTTTACACGTACAAACACGTTGAAAATAGTTGCATCCTCGGTACAAAGTGGCGAAGGTCATAGGGCATTCGGCTATAAAAGAAGAATGGCGGCGGCGCAGAGAGAAGGTCAGGAGACAGCGGTTTACCAGGGCAGAGGACGAAGATGGGCTGTTAAAGGACAGGGGTGAGACGGTTCCAACGGCTGCCACAAGCTTTCCACATCCGACAGCACTTGGGCCCATCTTTGTTCCCATTTCCATAGCTATTCCATTACCGAGCAGCTCTGAGCGGCCTTGTAATCTAATAACTAATCTTGCCAGGCAGCGGAGCCACGGCTGAGCCGCAGCATTTCGGGGCAAGTTGCGCAACGCTGCAAGAACGAGAGGCTTGATAGCTCCGGCACACCGGGACCGACACCACGCCGTCAAATAAGCAGACAGGATATAATTGACTGCATCTGCATAAACGAAATTCTCACCGGCCGGTTTCGTTTTCCGGCTGTCGCCTTCTCCGCGGCCTGTCACGCCCCATTCCCAAGAAAGCAATATTTTTAGCGAAATACAGACATATGTATGTATATACTGCTTGTGGCAAGATCGACGAAGACATCGATATTTATCAAAAAGAAATTTTTCAATGCGATCAAGAGTCGTTTTATTTTTTTTTTTTTTTTAATTGCTTAACCTCTTGATATGCAAATATTGGGAAACGTCATGCGTTCTCTAAGCTAAAGTCGAAAAATAATAAAGTCTGTGAGACGTTAATTATTTCGTAAGCGATTTGTAAGCCGTGCAAACAGAAATTACATCGTTCACATTAAAGTGCGAATCATAGAAATATTCCTTGTAAAACGTCGGTTTTGAATTTTTATAAAAGTATCGTGACTTTGTCTTTGTTTAAATATTAATAATATTAATAATATTTAAATATTAATAATATTATTTATTTATTTATTAATATTTAATTTAAATATTAATATTAACAATTTTTATAATATTTTAATATTAATATTACAATTTGTATAATATTTAATAATATTTAAATATTAATATTACAATTTTTATAATATTTAGTAATATTTAAATATTAATATTATAATATCAATTCGTTTAAATAATTCAAAATATAAAAAATAAATATCATTTTTTGGTCATATCAAGTTTCATTCAATTCGTGCGTCAAAGGATCATTTAAATGTATCGTCGAGCAAACAAATAATCGGTATGCCAGGACAATGATTAGAGAGGAGGATATGTCGAGACGATTGACACGAAACAATTTTGGTCGATGTGACAGTGACAGACATAAAAAAAGAAAAGACAAAAACAGAAAATATTTCAATGATGTCCCAGCGTACCGTTGCTGCGCGGTTTTCGTAACTCATGAGCATCTTGAAAGCGTACGCGAGCGGCATTCGTCTCACGTGTCACGCGAACGTGCGTGCCCTGCATTTCTTTTTTTTTTTTTTTTTTTTTTTTTTTTTTTCGTTCCACTCTAGAGATCCTTTTCACCGGATGAAAATTAGCCCGACGCAAATTTTTTTCTTTTCCTTTTTTTTTTTTTTTAGTCTCTTTGTTGGTTCCAAGCTGGAGAAAGACGTATTTATACTTTTTGTTTATATCGCTTTTGAAATGCTCGTTAGACGCTACGCAAAAATTCATTCGGCTTTGTGCGCTCATTTGTTATTGCATTTATTATTCGTAGTTTTCGTTTGGTACGTCGTACTCGTCGTACAGTTGGAGTTTACGTTGTTGAATTTAATTCAAATTCGTCTCTTCACGATTTAAAATGCTCTTTATATCGTACGAATCTCTTTGTACGAATTGAAGTAATTGCGTAAATAACTGCGGGTTAATATCCGCCCGTTTGAACTTAACAAGATTTGGATCGATCAAAGGGATGTCGAGTTATCGAGATATGTGACTGTACAGAGATATCGTTGGCAATCGTTTCGAGGAAGATGAAAAACGAAAGAACGGGAAGGAACGAAAGGAAATGTATCGAAACGTGGCGGGCGTGAAACAAACATGGAAGATCACGCGAAAGTTTAACTGACTCTTTCGACTCCCATGACGATCGAACGCTTTCACCGTGTCCCCAGGAGCTTTCGCGAAATTGCTCGTCATTCCCTGCAACAGTTCGAAGCAGAAAGCTTTCGCTAACTGGATTACATCCGCGTTCGCGTAAACTTATATAAATGTACCGAAACACATCGACTGCGCTTAATAGAAAGTACACTCCCCAAGATAATAACGAAATGTCCAATTTCTCCTCTTCTTGTGTTTCTTCTGTTCTCGAAACGGTACGTTGACGCAACAAAGACAGTGTACATTATTATAAATTATAATATATAGTATATAATATATAATATAAACATAAAAATATATAATTATAATATGTATAATATATAATATAAATATAAAAATATAAATTATAATATATATAATATATAATATAAATATAAAAATATAAATTATAATATATATAATATATAATATAAAAATAAAAATGTAAATTATAATATATATAATATATAATATAAATATACAAATATAAATTGTATTATATTATAATTTATATTTTTATATTTATATTATATATTATAATTTATATTTTATATAATTATATAATTATATTATTATATATTTAATATTATAATTTATATTATATTATTATACTATTATATGTAAATTATTATAAAAAATGCAGAGTAGTTAAAGGAGGAAACGCTGGATGTAAGTAGTACGACTCGAGGATAAGTCTGGCAGGTGTTCCAACCCTGTTACATTTCATTTTCAATTATACTTCTCAATCGTTTTGCGTTGCTGGATTTCTCTTTTCAACGTTGTAATTAGAGAGATGGAAAGGAATCGTACAAAAATTTGAGGATTCTGCAGCGGAAGAATTAACGGAACAAAAAAAGAGAAAACACGATGCGATACAATGTAATAATATATATACGGGCAAAAACGAGCGTGGAGGTGGATAATTAATTACGAGAATCAATATCTAGAAAATCGAACTCGCGGTAAAAAAGACGGCTTCTTGTTTAATGAGAGGGATGTGAATAAATACATTTCAGATTGCTTGCAGTAATTAGAATACGTCTAATTAAATTAATTCAATACCAGTTGAAATAACTGAAAGCTAGTTGAAATAACTTTTGTTGCACTTGTATTGCTTTCAGTTACATCAATACTTTATTACTAATAATAGATAGGAAATTGCACGAACGGGAAGTTGATAAAATCGAAGGAACGCGTGTGAAACGTAAATAATTCAGAATATAATTCCAACATGGTACATCTATCGTCGTACATTTAACGTAATCGGAAACACCACGCGACTATCTTAAAGGTCACATCGTCACAGATTAGGGACCCAGGTGCCAGACCGCGCTAGACTAACCGAGCAGTCTTAATCAGGCCACGTAGCCTAGACATCGTTGCAGATGTGGCAATAATTTTCCGTCCGGATAATTCAGATTGATTTTGTTTAATGATTGATAGTCGCCAGCTACTTGATTAATAGCGCCGTACGACCGATTGAACACCTTGAACTCAATTTCGTCGATCGTAAGCCGCTGAGAGCATCCATTCCATTCACCACGTATAGTCGTAAAATAATGAACAAAGTATAATAAAAGGGGCAAGACGTAACACTCTGTATCCAAATATTCTGGACTTTCGTATCATCATCTCTCTAAACTATCGCCGAGCCAGCCTTATTTCACAGAACGTTAACCGCTGGAATTATCAGCCCGAATTGTGGCTTTTAGGTTGGGTTAGAACGTAAGATGGAATCTAAATGTCGGTTTACTGGTAGCGTAATGCACTAAATGAATCAAAGGTTCTAAAATTGATATTGCCAGCGCTGCTACTGGGCTAATAAATTAATTTTATGAAACGAATTAAAGGTTCGAGTGCTGGCTAGGGAAATAATCATACATTAAACGAGTCGAAGGTTCTAAAATTGATACTAGCAGCTTCGCTCCTGGCAATAAATTAATATTGTCAAACGAATTAAAAGTTCGAGTGCTAGCCAGCGCAAATAATCATACATTAAACGAATCATCAAACGTTCTAAAATTGATATTAGTAACACAGCTCCTGGCAATAAACTGTTACTTCCAATTACGGTTAAATGATTATTTCCACGAGAACGACAGTTAATCTGCAATTTGTTAATTAACACAATGTCAATTAAGGGACTAAACGTTTCATCGAGGCCTCGTTTACGACAAATACACGCCCCTCGAACGAAATATACGCGCGTAATTTCAAAACAACGAGACTTAAATAATAAAAATCGAATCGCTGTCATTGAGGAAGATCTATCTACACGATAGATCTACGATAAAAATAGGGACTCGAGCTTCCTTACCGAAGTTCGTGTAAGACAAACGATTCAGCGACGGTGAATAGTATCGCGCTCGTGACATTGAGAAGCATCGAGAAAATGGGATTAGGAATTACGTCAGTAGGAACGTCGAGGAGTTTAGCTACCGTTTTAAGTTCGTCCAAATTCTTCGCAAGCTGTTTCACCGCGCGACAATGCGTCTTTCTTCGCGTGGCAGGAAGAAAATTCATCGCGTGAGCACAAGCCGCGATCGTGATTCGCGAAATTAACTCGACGACCTTTAACTTGATTCTGGGGAATCAATTTGTCTTGGAACGAGACCACGTCACAGCGGGTATATATGTACGTGTGTGTGTGTTTCTTAGAACTAATTTTGTGATGCATGAACTCTCGTAAATACCAGGATAGTTGTAAAAGCGTGATCGATTTAGAGAAACAGGAGGAAACAATGTACTTTCATGTAAGATGATGATGATTCACAATCGTCTGACTCGAAATTTCGTACGAATTATTTAGGAAATTAAATTTTGTCGAAGCGAAGTCTGAAACAAAATTTCAGTTTCACTACTGGAATTATTTGTAGATAAAATCGAAGAGTGAGAGGTCTAATACGAAGGCCAAAACTAATTTTGAATAAAAGTGATTGAGAGAAAATATAAAAGGTATTTTAATAAAATTTATCTAATCTTTCTGTGATAGTTGCGAACTCGTGAATACGATCAGATTATTATAGATAAAACTCTATTATTTATCTATTTAAGTTATATAGTTATAATTTTACTATAATTATACTATAATTTTAGTTATACTAATATAGTTGCTATAGTTATATATGTATATATAATACACGTTACTATACATATATATACATATAGTTACTATAGTTACTATAAATTATACTATCATTTTAGTTATACTAATATAGTTATAATTTTACTATAAAACTCTATTATTTATCTATTTAAGATAAATATGGTTATAATTTTACTATAATTATATCTATTTAAGATAAATATAGTTTCTAATTTTACTATAATTATAGTAACTATATTAGTGATACTATAACTATACTATAATTTTACTTACACTAATGTAGTTACTATATACAGTTACTACAGTTATATATGTATATATAATACATGTTACTATACATATACACATATAAATACTATAGTTACTATAAATTATACTATAATTTTAGTTATACTGGTATAGTTATAATTTTACTATAATTATACTATAATTTTAGTTATGCTAAGATAGTTACTATACATATAGTTACTATAGTCATATATGTAATATAATACATGTTACTATACATATATATACATATAGTTACTATAGTTACTATAAATTATACTATAATTTTTGTTATACCAATATAGTTACAATTTTACTATAATTTTACTATAAAACTCTATTATTTATCTATTTAAGATAAATATAGTTATAATTTTACTATCAAACTCTGCTACTTGTTATGAAAATAGAAAGCTTTCTTTATCAAAATTCTATTTATCATTATATCAATAATTATTAATAATAAAAATTTAAATATTAATAATATATTAATATAATAATAACAATATTATAGTAACAACTTTAGTAACTATAGTTACTATAGTTACTATAAATTATACTATAATTTTAGTTATACTAGTATAGTTATAATTTTACTATAATTATACTATAATTTTAGTTATGCTAATATAGTTACTATACATACAGTTACTATAGTTATATATGTAATATAATACATACATATATATACATATAGTTACTATAGTTACTATAAATTATGCTATAATTTTTGTTATACCAATATAGTTACAATTTTACTATAATTTTACTATAAAACTCTATTATTTATCTATTTAAGATAAATATAGTTATAAGTTTACTATCAAACTCTGCTACTTGTTATTAAGATAAAAATCTTTCTTCATCAAAGTTCCATTTATCATTGTATCAACAATTATTAATAAATAAAAATTTAAATATTAATAATATATTAATATAATAATAACAATAATACAGTAACAACTTTTATTAACTGTTTATAACATTTATCATCCATTTATCATCAAGACGGAACTCTCCGTTTGTCAAGACAAAATTCCGGTGGAAGCCGAAGCGAGGTGAAGTTTAATCGCCGTTTGCTCCGAGCAAATCGAATAATCGTTCGCATTATTTTTCATCGTTCGGCAATTTCCAGGATTCCGCGGGGAGTGACGAGAGAGGCCAGGAGACGAAAGACGAGGGGGGGGGGGGGGGGGGGGGCGCGAGGCGGTAAGCGCTCGGTTTTGCAATTCATGAATCACTAATTACTCCGCAGACTCTCGTTAACAACGAAACTAAAGGACCGCCGGGACTTATCGATTCCGACGCGGAAATTCGGTGGTCGCGGTGGGGCGCGCGCGAAGGGGTGGGGGAGGGGGGAGGACGCGCGATTTAAAGAGAGAGAGACGACGGACTCGCGACCTGCTGCAAGACGTTTAAGCGAGTCATTAATTGCATTAAGTAAAGTGCGGCTGCCTCGTCGAGAGACGAGCACGGATGAGCAACGTTCGCGGAAATTTGACCGGGGAATTTAACGAGAAACGCGCCGCGTTTACTCGAAAAATTCGGATATTTCCGCCACTCCTTCCTCCCCCCACCCTGGACGTTACACGCCGCCCCGAGCAAAATGCAATTGTCGTAAATGGATCTTCAGGCCGCTTAAATATTTTATCGCCCGCCGCTTTCACGATCCCCGTGATATTTCGTTGAACGGCTTGACGCCTCGGCTCGTGCTGAATCTTTGACACGGCAAGGTTCAAAGAGGCGGCTGCTAACAACAGCGCAGGGTGTACATAAAGTCTCTTTACGATTTCACAAATTTATTACAAAGGCAAATGAAGAGACATACAAGTGGAAATTATTACAAAATGAGACGGATATATTCAAGTTTTTTTCGGTACTCGATTTTCTTACACGATCGATGTTTTCCTCGGATGTTCTTGGTCGTCTACTCATCCCTTTATCGAACGGAGCTGTCCCTGTCTTTATAAATTTCTTGTGCCATGCACGAATTGATGGACGTGACGGTGGATCTCTTCCATACTTAGTTCTGATGTTTCGCCGAGTCTGCAGATCCGATTTGGTTTCAATAAACCATGATACGCACTGTGCCTTCTCTTGAGGAGTAGCCATTTTGCAAGGGGTTCATTTAACAGTATCTTATTCATCAATAGGGTACCTGAAATGCAATGTGATGAAAACCTTGATAACCACCGAGCACATGGAACAAATCTGACGAAGATATCTCATCAGTTGCCTCTGTAAGAAATTTTTGAAATTGTAAAGAAACTTTATGGACACCCACATATTAAAGATATCTTGTATCGGACAAAGGTACGGAACATCACTAATCTAAAGTATAGGATCACTGCCCATATAGATGTGTATTAAATAAGGCAAAAAAAAAAAAACTCAAATATATACGTCTCATTTTATAATAATTTCCACTCATCTGTCTTTTCATTTGCCTTTGTAATAAATTTTTGAGATTGTAAAAGGACTTTACGGACACCCTGTATATCGCGTTGTTCCATCGAATAAACGATTTGATTTCACTCGGTTATGAACTTTCACAGGATATCAGAGAAGCTCTCCTCATTGCTGAGGTAGTGATATTGAACTTTGTGTGTTGTCCAACGTATTTTGATACTCGGAAACGATTCGAGTCCCGTCTTTGTCCATTATTTCTCGCCAACTTCGCGGGGGACTTTCTCGAAGGACGGTGGACGAGAGGCGAAGCGCTTCAGGAGTACTGCAAAAACTCTTTAAGGGAATTCATTACGAGTAAGGGCGGAGACTTCTTTCTCGCGGAGAAGGTTCCGAGCGCGGCAGGAAGTTTAATCCCAGTTAAGTCCAAAGTCCTTCCAAATAACCTAATTACATATTTATTGAAAAAATTCTTCAATTCTACAGCCGTATTGCCGGATACGGTAACGAACAAGGGAAAGTTTCGCGATTCTAACTGGCAAAGAAGTGGCCGGTATCGTATCTCGGGGGGGAGATTATTCCAACGAATAATAAATGTAAATTATATACTTGAAAACGGATTACCGCGGCACGGATGAAAACTATAATTTACAAAGAGCGGAATATCGATTGTTACGAAAGGCGGGGCTTATCTTTCTTCGCTGCGCCGAGAAAATTCTCCTCGGCGATCGCGTTTGGATATCGAAAACGTAGAGACCTTCGGCTCCGACGGCCACCAGTTTGGAAAATGAAAATCGATGCCGATGGTGCTCGGATACTGGCGTAAAATACCACACCGGCGGTATCCGCTAATCAAATATCCAGAAGCGTCCTCGGCCGGAAATCAGGCCGGAAGCGGAAATCTTGGATCGAGGATCCATCGATGGAGATCGTGGCGGACGGATTCGAAAACGAACACCGAGAGCCATCTCTGCGATAAGGGTCGGAAACGCTCGAGGATTCGCACAGGTCACCTTCTTGTTGCGTCCGCCGGCGCGTCAAGGACGAAAATTCAATTTCCCGCTATCTGAACAGTGGCAAACGGACGTTGGCCAACTTACTTTCCCAACGGCGGGCATCTTCTGTCGCCCGCCGGAACTCCATTGCTTCGTGTTACGTGGAGAGGTCAATGGAGGAACCGTGAAACAGGATAGGTGGGGGAATGTAGAGAAAAAAGTAATCGCGAATTCGTTATTGCTGATTGTTTTCGAGAGTTTTCACTGCATTGTGAAACAATTATTCGCCGATAGGATGTGTTTACGAGGTTTACTGCTGATGATAGTCTTCTTGTGAACGAAAACGTCCAAGTGTACACACATGATGTGTGCGTCGCATGTACGTTCAAAGGTCTTAGAACACTTTTATTTTTAATATACTTTTATTTAATATATTATATATATTATTATTTTCATATGTTATATAATATATATTATATATTATCATTTTCATTATATTTATCGTGGATTATCGTGTATATATTATATATATTATTATTTTAATATATATTTCCTAATATATATTATATATTATAATTTTATATTTCATAATATATATTATATATTATAATTTTATTCTATATCTTTAGAATATATATTATATAAAATAAAATAAAGATATAGAATAAAATTTAATGTATATTATATATTATAATTTTATTCTATATCTTTATTTTATTTCATATATTATAATTATATTCACTACTTATCATGGATTATCGTGTATATATTATATATATTATTATTTTAATATATTTTATAATATATATTATATAATTTTATTCTGTATCTTTATTTTATATATTATAATTATATTTACTACTTATCGTGTATATATTATATATATTATTATTTTAATATATTTTATAATACATATTATATATTATAATTTTATTCTATATCTTTATTTTATTTTATACATTATAATTATATTCACTACTTATCGTGGATTATCGTGTATATTTTATAATACGATAGTGCAATATATTAATACATTGACAGAGTCTTTATTGTATAAACTATATTTCGTATATATTGTATTTAATCACGTTGTATTTATCGTAAATACAATAATTTACATCGTATGTCGCGTATTGTGTGTACAATTTGTACTTTTATATTGCATAATTTATATCGTAAATATCGCGGTTATTGTATATGATTTGTCTGCTATTTGTACTAAAAAAAATATAGCCGTAAGATTTCTGCGGTGTTGTGCGTTAATTTTGATGAATAATTCAAAATAAATAAAAAGTGAAATTTTCCACGCCCAGCTCATAGATTCGACACGAAACCATTTTCTGACACTTTTTGATTTTCGCGCGAGTGGTTCGAATAAAATTGGCGGTCTTACTTTCTTGAAGTAAAATGGCAGCAAGAAGAAGAAAGAAGTTCGCCTGACGTCTCTTTGATCATAAAACAACGGAGTGCAAGAGCACACTTTATACCTCTCGGATGTTGTAGACGCAGACAGTTCAGTATAACAAATGAAAAACGGAAACACACGCTCGCTCGTTGGATACACGTCGTGAACACTTTATTAAAACATTACGTTAATTGGATGTTTATGCAAATTCGCAAGGAAATGCAACTTCGTCTACCGAATGTCACAACAGCAACAGTGTCTGTTACACGCAGTTCTTTCATTAGCCAGCATTGCAGGCAGTCTATTAAACGCGATAAAATTGAAATAAAAGCGATCTTACAGGTGCAGTAACATCCTGAAGTTTGAAACTTTGCGAGGGTAACGCGACTCCTTCGAGCAAGAGGCGAGATAAGAGATAAACGAAAGAGATAAAACGACAAGAGTGCTAATGCAAATGGCCGAATTTCTCTGGATATCCACGATCATCTCTCTTTCTCTCTTTTCCTTTCTCTGTCGAGGTAGAAAGACACGGGAATATCTCCAACAGTGGCAAAAGTGCGCGACCCCGCGCGAAGGGAGTAGCTCGAGCATTAGTCAGACAAGAGGCATTTCGTTTTCTGAATGAACTGACGCGCGATATTAAGTCGTTCCATATATCAGGCCCGTTTCAAAGAAATAACAAGGTTCCCGAATGCAAAGAAGGAGGCCAAGAAGTAGATAAATAGAGATCCGGGCGCGGAAAGACGAAGGAACTGCTGCTCGAGTTCAATCGAGCGCGCGAATCCTTTGCACGATCCTTTCAGCCGCGATCCTTTAAATCCTCCCCTGCCGACCGTTCGCCAGAGCTTCTCGACGAGCCTCTCCGCGTAAACAGCGATTGGGGCCTGACTTGCTGAAAAACTGTCTATCTCCGAGCATTCGTTTCCCCAAACGTCCCTGTCAACCTACATACAACTGCGAAACTAGGCGAACGAGATACGTGCCACTTTTTTTAGTAGTACACAATATTGGTTGGAAAAGAGACATTGAAAAATTGACAGATTTCTTAGGGAAAGTTATCTCACTTCAGATCAGAATCTAGAAAGTTTGTCTCGTTTCAGTCAGACCTTTCGAAATTTCCTACCCAATTGATCGTCGGTGTTTTAAATTAGGAGATTGTAATTCTAACGAATGACGGAGTGATTAATCTAGTCTAGACTCTATTAGCAGATATTCTAACATTTACGAATTGGAATGCACAGAGACTTATTAGACTAAAAAAATAAATAGAATAAATATCTGACGATAATTAAAATTTCAAAAAATACGACAGAGCAATCACCAATTGATCAGAGTACCAATTACACGTCAGCTTGCCTAATTTTCGAGCGTACAGTTCACAGAATCACCGAGGACACGCTTATCTACGTTTCAGTCAGACCTTTCAAAATTTCCTACCCAATTGATCGTCGGTGTTTTAAATTAGGAGTAATTTTGACAAATTTTCGTACACGTTGAATCGTATCCCGAACGAATATAAAATTTTGATCGATTAATCTAGTCTAGACTCCATTAGCAGATGTTCTAACATTTACGAATTGGAATGCACAGAGACCTATTAGACCAATAAATAGAATAAATATCTGACGATAATTAAAATTTCAAAAAATACGACAGAGCAATCACCAATTGATCAGAGTACCAATTACACGTCAGCTTGCCTAATTTTCGAGCGTACAGTTCACAGAATCACCGAGGACACGCTTATCTACGTTTCAGTCAAACCTTTCAAAATTTCCTACCCAATTGATCGTCGGTGTTTTAAATTAGGAGTAATTTTGACAAATTTTCGTACACGTTGAATCGTATCCCGAACGAATATAAAATTTTGATCGATTAATCTAGTCTAGACTCCATTAGCAGATGTTCTAACATTTACGAATTGGAATGCACAGAGACCTATTAGACCAATAAATAGAATAAATATCTGACGATAATTAAAATTTCAAAAAATACGACAGAGCAATCACCAATTGATCAGAGTACCAATTACACGTCAGCTTGCCTAATTTTCGAGCGTACAGTTCACAGAATCACCGAGAACACGCTTGTCCACGTTTCAAATTTCGAGATACCGCATCCTTTGATCCTGTGCGGTCTCTTTTATGCGTCGAACTCGAAATACTCGCGGCAGTTTCGCAATAATCTTGCAAGGTAATACGTTCCACTTCCCCGGGACTAGCCTATAATTTTCGCAATTAGAAACTTCATTTCTATGGGCGAGATAGACGGTACAACGTGGGTGAGTGGTTCCTCATTCCGCTCGTTCGCCCTTTCATTCCTAATTCCTAGGGGCCCACATGCCGCAGCGCAGCTATTTGTCTGTCGCCCGTCAAACGCAGCCTGCAACATATTGTTTATAATTTGGCAAGTGGCGTGTTCGGGGCGGTGATACAGCGAAGCTGCAAGAGAAAGAGAGGTGAGGGAATCTCTCGTCTCGTGTCTCGCTTCCTCGAGACTGTAATCCAAGCCAGTGAGAGGCAAGAGGTCCTTCCTCGAGGATAACCTGTGTTCCATGACGGTATAAACACACAAACCACCGTCGCCGGGGCTCTTTCCCACTGTATTCTGACCGAAAACAAACAGCCCCTTGTGTTTCGCGCGTCTACGCCAGCCCGAGATGAACCGCCGGGAAAGAGAATTCCCGAGGAAATTGCGTTTCCACGCGTATCGTAAAAGACGCAGCTGCAGCGTCTTTGAAATTGAAACGCACACTCGGCCGCCGAATTAGGATCGTTCGGATGTTTTCGATATTTTTCTGATTGAAATTGAGCGAGTTCTAATAAAAACGACTGAACTGCGTTTCACGCGGGATCACTTTGAAATTTTTATTAATCGACAGTGCGACTGTGTCATTATTTTATTGGAAGACTAAAAAGACACTATTCTCTGGACCTTCACTATAGATTTATATAAACATCCGAACCGTTGTATCTCATTAGTAACTATTCTGCATGCCACTGACTCACGCCAGCCTACTTATAATTCTCAATGAGAATTGATTGTAGCGTTCTTAGCGAAAATAAAAAAAAATAAAAACTTTATTGGTAATATTTGAAATGCAGTCAGAAAACGTTCGTATAATAGTCACGGTCTCGAATGTTTCGTCAGTTGACAAACGTATCGTTCGGCTTTTAAATTTCTTGATCGCAAGACAGACTAATTGCAAGAAGATTCTTCAAAAGTGACAATATACTAATATCTAATCGCGCATGCAGTAGAAAGTTAAGTATTATTTTATCAGTCGGTATCATAGTATCGTGAATATAATAAAAGTTAAACTTAAATTATTAAAGTGTCAAATTAAAGAAAAAAAAAATTTAAATTATTAAATTATTAAATTAAAGTTGAACTTATTATTGCGACGTTGATTATAAATGAAGAAAATTTGTTGTAATCTCAGTTGATGAAGAAGAATCAAACGGTCATCGTAAAGATCTTGTTGTACATAAATTAAAATAAATAATTATCGCTATAGTTTCTTGTCAACTCTCGATGTAATATATTTTCAAAAGAGTAAACCTCCGTATTATTGCTACAAGTACTTCAGTTTCTGTTCATTTCACGAAAATAGCGCTTCCACCTAATAACTCATTACGTTGTACGCATGTTTGCATTGCGAAATCCGGGCACAATCGATGAATCTCGGAATCGATCGATCGTTTTTACCGGCGTCGCAGTTGGACGAAGTAAAACTGCAACCTACGTTCCTAATTCGATGGAACATGTACACGAAATAGGTGTTTTCCAATAAATAACTGTCGACCTCGATGAAAAGTCACTCGAACTGAATTTACAGGGAGCTAATTTACAACGGGTGAGTATTGTTCCAGCCTGTCGTCCTGATAAACGTTGCAGCTACTGTTGCAAGTATCTCGACACGTCGCACTTTATCGCGTTTACTCTCGGCGATCGTAATACGCCTTTCATTTTATTTCGAATCGGACAGTCGAGGCTAACACTTGGCCGTGGAAATTAACACGCGCGGCATCGTAATTATTTGCACGACAGACGGAGACAGAAAATGGCTGGCGTTGCAGCGACGACGCTGGGGAACGGCAACGAAAAGTTCGCCCGACAGGCCAGATAAAAATTGATAGCGACGAGAGAGAGAGAGAGAGAGAGAGAGAGCAAACCCGGTTGCGTGCACCGGCTGTTTCCGCGATATAACTGGCATCTAAAAAGCATAGAGCTCGCTCGCGCGCTCAGTTCGTATCGCGTTACATTTCCACGTTGTCAACTTTTGTACTACAACTCCGTCTCTCCGTCTGAAGTTACATTTCCTCAGATTTCGTATACTTTCGAGTGACGTTCGCTTCCGTCTCTATCGCCGGCGCAGCACTTGCCCGTTTTACTTTTTAATATTTAAAGCTTTCGCCCGATGTTTCAGCAATTTTTGTAAATTTTCGCGATACAACGTTTCGTCTGAAATAACGTAAATCCTCCTCGAATTTCGTACACGAAATTTTATTACGCCCGACTGGTTGGGCGCAGCTACGCTATTTTTTACCACTGACGAATTTTCTTTCTTCTCCTGCAATGCGATTTTTGTATTAAAATTGTTAATACAGTTTGGCTGGAATTACATTTCCTTAAATTTCGGATACTTTTTACAATGGCGACTGGTTGGGAGTGCTTATGCTATTTTTTACTACTGAAGATTCTCTTTTTCTCCCTATTTTTTTCAGTGTTTTCTGCAATGCCATTTTTCCATTGAAATCGTATGTTGTCACGTATCGCCAACTTTTTACAAAATAAAAAGTTAGGTTATACTTTTTATAATGTGAAAGTTAAGTTATACTTTTTATAATGTAAAAGTTAAGTTATACTTTTTATAATGTAAATAAAAAGTTAAGTTATACTTTACAAAATAAAAAGTTAAGTTA